>NC_134539.1:28983181-29292954 GCF_050624435.1 Tenrec ecaudatus
CTCACAATGATTTCAAAAGTTCTCCCAAAACTCAACATACAGAAGGACTCGTTGAACCCAAATCTCATGGCCATCAAGTGGATTTCACTTAAAATGACCTTTCTAGGAACAGAGCTTCATCTTTCTCCCACAGTGCAACTGATGTGTTTGAACCGTAGACCTTGAAACTACCTGTCCAATACATACCTGATAGTGCCACCATAGCATACCAAAGGCTATTGCTAAGAACTTTGTTTCTGACCAGCTCCTTTTGCATTGATGCCCATTTCTATTAGCCATGGCTTTGTTTGTGCTTTGTCTTCATTCGAATACCAGTAAAGCTGTTTCATTTCTTGTTACCATTCTTCCAAACATTATTTCAAGGTCTTTGTTCCACTTACTTAAAATTCTCATCAGAAACTCTGCGCTTTTCTGCTGCTGAACTGTGTGTAACCATTTTGTCCCCATCTAAGCAGGAAAAGCAATGTGCTCACCTTCTATTTTTCATTCACAGTTATATAAACTGACCCAATGGAGATGTCTGTGGCGCTGGCCGTGGTTTCTGCTGTAAACTGCTGCCCATCCTTCTCAAATAGAACCTGAACAAGATTTTCTTTTTCTCACAAGTTGATACAGATAGTGTATTTTGGGGGGATTCTTCTTCAACATTATCTTGCCCCTTCTTAACATGCGTTATGTATTTGCAAACTGCTAAATTTTTTTGCCATTGTTCCTATATCATTTCTGTAAAGCATCAACGATTTCACCATTCTCCCACTATTTACTGTTTGTTCTTGCTTCCGTTATAGCAAATGTAATGGTGCCTGACTAGGGGTTATGTCCAAATTGATATTTTAGCCTTCTTAGTGCCTACAACTAGACTGTGGTCAAACATGTACTAACAAGTTAGGAGAATATTATTTGGGGGAAAAACCTTTTGACATCTCTTCATATTTTTTCATGATATGCAGTTTCCTTGAGAATGTATTTTAAACAGATGCTTTTGATATCACAAAGCTCTTGTGTTGCTTTCCAGTACTGTTGGTGAGAACAGGAAGACGCTTAATCACTGACTCGGAGGGGTAAAGGGCACTCAGATCAGCCACTGGTTAAATCTCCATAGAATCACACAGAGCTACATTTTAAAAACCATGTGGTGTGCTCCAAAATAGCGTAAAAGAATTATAATCAGAACTTCTCACATAAATTTGTTGCTGATGCAAGAAAAATATCATAAAACGACTTGGTAGTACATATTCATCACATATCCTGAATATAAGACACCTATCTTTGCCTCCTTCCACCTTTGGTTTGTTTCAAAATTGGCTTCTTTTTCTTACTCTATAATTAAACTATTAAAATTGGTAGGCACTTGCCAGAATAAAGTTGGTGTTTATTTTATATGCCAAAGAGAAGATAGGTTAGTGATATACGACTGATTCCTTTCCGAGCCATAGTGATAAAAGTGCTGGCTTGCTTATCCAGCCACAGTATCTCATAAACTAATTCAGTTGCCCGGTTGCCTCTCAGGATATTGATAAAAGAAACAACAAAAGTATCAGGAACAAATTTAGTTGGCATAATTAGGGAAGCTTTGCTTTTTTAATAGTATAAACTCTTCTAAAAT
The DNA here is from genome assembly GCF_050624435.1 of Tenrec ecaudatus. Taxonomy (NCBI): domain Eukaryota; kingdom Metazoa; phylum Chordata; class Mammalia; order Afrosoricida; family Tenrecidae; genus Tenrec; species Tenrec ecaudatus. The sequence continues at coordinate 28,984,788 of NC_134539.1, forward strand.
TCATTCACAATTATTATTAAAATACAACCTGTAGAAATAACCCATAACATTTCTTAAATGCAATTTTCTTGACTACAGGGAATACTGACAAAATACTTTCTAAAATTTGTCTCGATTTTGGGTCACATGCTTCGTGAAAGCGGCAGTGAGTGAAACGGAGGTGAGTGTGTGTTTCTTTTAAAGAAATGAGTAAGCGTCGCCGATGTTCTTTTCCTTTCTTTTCGCATAAATAGTGCTCGGACCGCTTAATATCTTACTTAATATTATTACTATTAAATATCATTAATATTCATTAAAGTTGCCCTGCTATGGGAGGGGAGGAAGAGCCTAAAATTCAAAGACAGTTTATCTTTTTTGTAAGCCTTCAACAGACAATGGAGTAAGGACATACCCTACAGTTGGAAGAACCATCAGCAGGACGTACCATATAGTTGGAAGAACCGTTACTAATTTCCAAAGCGTTCACAATCAAGAGGCAAATTATAGATGATAAAAACAAAGACAATCATGACACAGTTATCGTTGAGGCAGGTAATGCATCACTGCTGAGGAGGGACTGTAGAAGCAGATATATCAGGATGACTGGGACACATAGAATTACACATAAAGACAACTTGGAGGATTGAGTTGGTAGCCCCTATAGCTTCTGGATTCTTGACAGTCTTGTATGACTCATTACCACGCAGCCTTGGTATGCCAACTTTTCGGTGACATTTGTAAAGACCTTTAAATTAGGCAGTACTGTTCCTTCAGCACTGGATCAAATCCAACCCTCATAACATTAGGCCAGTTCCAACTCACAGTGGTCCCATAGGCCCGAGGAGCGCTGCCTCCATGGCTTTCTAAGACGGTGCATCCTCACGGAAGCACACAGGCTCAGCTTTCTCTTGATAAGCAGTAGGTGGATTCAAATTGCTGACATTTAGGTCAGCATCCCAAAGAGTAGCCCACTAGTTCACTAGGCTCTTTTCTGGGCTGGCTAGAATAGAGATAATCTACTTACTAGTGCCAAAGATGAGCTCTCACAGGGCTAAGTAATAGTTAGGATATAAATAGAGGCTAAACATCAAATGGAATTAGGATTCCCACTGTATACCACGGATTCCCACGATAAACCACGGATTCACACGGTATACCACGGATTCCCACAGTAAACCATGGATTTCCACGGCAAACCACGGATTCTCACTGTAAACCATGGATTCCCACTGTAAACCACGGATTCCCATGGTAAACCACAGATTCCCACAAATGCTTAGAATTGTAAGCTATCATACATTTCATAATTTCTTTCTTTAGCTTAATAATGACTATTCTTTCTTTTCATTCCCTTTTTAGTTATCCTTCTTGGCTCTATCTTTTCATTTCACAATCCAGCCCTCTTGTTTACTATTTTGTATAAAATGTAAACACTTTCCTTTGTTTGTTTTTTTTTCCCACCCCACCTCCCCTACCCTTTGTAATATATTTGTTTTCATTATACCTTAAGGAAACACAGCTGAATCATACTTACCTGGGTGTATTTCATATTCTTCATGACCCTATCACAGGGTAGAACTGCCCCTGTGGGTCTCAGGCATATAGATATTTATGGGAGTCGAAAGCTGCTTTTCTCCAGTTAGTGAGTGGCCACTAATGGCTGGTAGTTTTGAACTTTTGGCCTTGAATTAGCATCCCAGCAGTAACCACTGTGTTACCAGGGTCCTTGTGAATCAGAATTTAGGCATGGCAGTGAGATAGAATTTTTTTTAATTGAAACCATAGAATGTATTTAGTAAGTATATTTATTGCTTATTCTCTTTGACCAGACATAGTTTATCAGAAGTCGATTATATTCTTTAAAAAACAAAACAAAAACTCTACAGATGAGTTGATTCTGACTCATAGCAACCCTACAGGATGGAATCGAACTGCCCCACAGGGAATCTGAGACAGTCATTTCTTTCTTCTCTGGCGTGGCAGTGGGTTTGAACCCACAACGTGCAGTTCACAGCCCAGTGCTTAACTCACTGTGCCACAAGGAATTATTGAAGGTATTTTTAGAAACGAAAGTGCCTTAGGTGTCCATCTGAACACCAAAATCTTTCAAAGATTATGAAAGGTACTCTGTTTCAACATTAGCTACAAGAATGATGCAATAAGTCATAAATATTATTTAATTATTTATATGTTCAATTACTATTTATACTTGTAGGGTCTCTGGTGATGTAGTGGGTTACATGCTGGGCCGCTTACCACCGGTTCAGAAGCTGAAACCCAAGAGCAGCTCCACAGAGACAGGTGAGGATTTCTCCTCCTGTAGAGATCTACCTGTCTCAGAAACTGTGCATTGGGGCTCCATGAATTGGAATCAACTGGACCTCACTGAAGTAGATCTGCACGTGTCAGGAGAAAAAATTTCTCTGGTCACTGAAGTGCTGCTTACTTACTTATTCTTCTGATATACATGGATATAGTGAAAACAAAGGGATTGCAGGAATCCTATGCCAATTTCCAACATAAATTGCTAAATTACAAAATAATCTTCAAGAAAAAATAGGATATTATATTAATAGAACAATTGGGGGGTGTGTATTGTGATTTGATTATGAAGGATTACCAAGTTTCCTCTGATCCATCTAAAACTAACTACATTTCTATGTCATGTTAGTAACCACTCATACTGCTATTGGTACTATTATTAGTCCGTAGAGTTTAACATGGTCCTATAGTTGTATACCTTTTTTAGAAGTGTAAAATCACTATTTTTTTTAAGCTGGCGTGCTATATTTCTTAGAGGTACATATTTTTATTTGTTAGCATATTTGTTATAGAGCATTAAGTTTTATGGTGTAACTTTGTATTTATGGTTGTCATAAGAAACTTCATTTTCTCTTCAAAATTGCAATGTGAAATTGTAACTTCATATATTTACTTATACTTAATTTTACTATTATAAAAGCTTCATAAATTTTCTTACCTGTTTATGGAATGCTTATGAATCTGATTCAATTTCTGTCTTTTGTGCACAGAACAAAATAAGGTAAAGAATATAAAATATTATTTCCAAAATGAACATGTTGTGAAGTTCCTAGGATTGTTTATATGAATCTGGATGATACAGAAAGATTTATATTACTTCCTTTTTTTGGATTAGGGTTATATAAAAATCCAAGCCTGTGGTTAAATTTTATAAGTTCAACTCTGAATAGGTTAAATTTAAGGACTATGAATAGAATCAATAGATTCATTAATTGACTGGGAGATGGACGGCAGAGAAGGGGGGCAAGGGAGACTCCGGATAGGGCAAGATATGACAAAATAACAATGTATAAATTACCAAGGACACATGAGGGAGGGGGGAGCGGGGAGGGAGGGAGGAAAAAAAAAGAGGACCTGATGCAAAGGGCTTAAGTGGAGAGCAAATGCTTTGAGAATGATTGGGGCAGGGAATGTGCGGATGTGCTTTATACAATTGATGTATGTATATGTATGGATTGTGATGAGTTGTATGAGCCCCTAATAAAATGTTAAAAAAAGAAAATTATATATGAAACCATACACCGGTAAGTGCAGTAAGTAACATTATATATATATATATATGAATGATATTGGATTGGATATTGGAATTCATATCATCCTCATATGCAGAGCACAATCCACAATAGCACTGTCATATTGGAACCAAGATAAGATGATGTTTCCAAGCTGAATGATTATCAATACCAACACCTTAGAAAGTTGTGGCACCTAGACATTATATTGAGAGCCTGTTCTTTTAACTTCTCAAACAAATTTATGGTCATGGGCTGACATGTAGAAAGGAACCAGATGGCGTAGGGATTACATGCTGAGCCGCTATGTTAAAGGTCAGCAGTTTGAAACCTCAGGAGTAAAGAGGCAGCTTTCTATCCCTGTAAAGCGTCAAAGGCTTGGAGATCCCCATCCCGCAGGATGCTAGGAGTGGGCTATGGCCTGATGAAAGCGAGTGAGCTTGAGATAGGGATGAAAGCCCGGTGAGAGAGGACTTGGTAAAGGGACAGCTACAGCGTGGTATCAAAATTAGCATCAGCAATCCTAACGGAATTGTCTTTCATCTCCTCCCTCTCAAATATTTATAAAAGTATACCCTAATCAACTTTTTCACATAATCAATCAATGTATGCTTCCATAAAGAGTAAGTCCTCTACTTAACTTGCTAATGCTAGTTTTTAAATCATGAAATGTCAGGTTACTACACTTCGGCCAATATGAACTATAATAATTAATTTTCAACATTATTAGTTATGCGAACAACAATATTTTCAAGCAGTAAAACAAACACTCCAGGAGACCAGGAGTGAGTGGGGCAGGCAGAAACTCATCGAGTTCTGGAAGCTGATCCTCTCAGATGGGAAGACATAAAAAAGACAGCTGGGAAAGCACTGTCCCTCCAGCCCAGCCCCCGCAGTGACACGGAGGGAACAATGCTTTGATATCTTCATTTCCCTATAAGACACAACTTCAAACGAGAAGCAAGGCTGCAAGCTTTCATTAGTAATCGGAGTGTGGAATGTGCCAAGCTAGAATCTAGGAAAATTGGAAGATATAAAAAAAATCCATCATGTGAAGGAATATGCAGGAATCAACTTGATCCCATATCCAGGAAGATACAAGGAGGTCTGTTGCCTTAGCAGTTACCCACTGGGCTGCAACCCAAGAGGTCAGCAGTTCAAATCCACCCCATAGGAGAAAGATAAGGCTGCCTCTTCTGGTTAAGAGTTACCGGGAAACTCACAGGGGGCAGGTCTACTCTGCCCTACAAGGTCACTATGAGTTGACACCAACTCAATGTCATTAAGTTTGGTCTTTGGTTTGATGGGAAAGAGTTAGACAAACTTATTGTCATCAGCCAAAGCATGAGGGCATATGCAAATGTAAGTTGACCCTAAAGAAAAATGAAAGTAATTTTAAGAGAATCAAAATACAACCTTAAGTTTATCCCCTGTGGCTTAAGAGACTATCAAAAGCAGATTTAAAACACTGAACAATAATGACCAATACCCAGGCAAGTTGTGAAATTAAACCATGAACATCATGCAGAAAGAAAGCTACGGGCCATTAAAAAAAAACAGGAAAGAAACAAAAACTAAAGTGGGATATCTAAGAAATTATGAAGAAAGAGAACTGAACAGAAGAATTTTAAAGGCAAAATAAAGTATTTTTAGGCGGTCATTTGCGGCAGATTTGCCTCCTGCTCTACTCCTTTGATTCCTTGACATCCGCTCCAGGGGTGTTGATCAAGATCACTAGATCAAAGTGGGACGAAATCCTTGACAATGTTAAACTGTTTTCCTCTTATTATGCTGCTGCTTATTGGGCCAGTTGTGAGGATTTAAGTTTTCTTTATGTTTATGTGCAACCTATGCCGATGGCTGGACCCTGTAATCTAGTAAATCTTGGAAGCCCTCTTCATTTTCAGCAGGCAAATTCCACTTGCATATCGCCAGTTGTTAATGTTAATGTTAATCTTTACCTGGAAGCCTGGGAAGCCTTCTTCACTTTGAACAAGCAAGCTTTGTTGGCATATCTCAGGTTGCCCATGACTCTTCCTCCCATCCTGGTGGTGGATCCTTAGTCGAGGTCATCATTAACGTTCCATTGAACATAGGGCCCTGGATACAGAAGTTCGGGCAAGTGCAGGTCTTAACCATAGCTGTTGTTGGTAAGTGCCATAGAGTCTGCTTTGACCCCTCATGGCCCTTTGTACAGTAGAAGGAAAAGCTGCATGTGCCCATCCTGAGGCGTTCTAACCTTGAGCCCATTCTTGCAGCCACAGTGTCAAGCCATCCTGTTGAAGGTCTTCCTGTGTTCACTGCCCCTCTACTTTACCAGGCATGAAGTCCTTCTCTAGTGACACCTCCCTCCTGACAACCGATCCAAAGTTGTGAGCCAAAGCCTCACCGCTCCTGCCTCTAAGGAACACTCTGATCATACTGCTTCCAAGACATATTTGTCTGTCCTTCTAGCAGTCCCTAGTGCTTTCAATCTTCTTATGCAACACCATAATTCAGATCAGTCCTATGCGTTGATGCTTCGTCAGTCTCCTGGTTCGATGTCCAGCTTTTACATGTACACGAGGCAACGGAAAATGCCATGGCTTGGGTCAGGCACACCTCACTCCTAGCTTTTCAACTCTCTAATGAGTTCTTGAGCACCAGTTACCCAATGCAACGCACCTTCTGTTTCTTGACTACTGCTTCCAAAATTTCATTGGCATCCAAACAAGGCGAAATCCTTGACAAGGACAACCTTCTCTCCATTCATCAGGATGTGACCCATTGTTCCAATAATGAGGGTTTGGGTCTTCTTTACATTGAGTAATTCATATGGAATAATTCACGTGGAAGGCTGCAATCCTTGATCTTCATCAGCAAGTGCCTCAAGTCCTCGTCAATTATAGCTAGCAAGATTGTGTCGTTTGCATATTGGAGGTTGTTACTAAGCCTTCCTCTACTCCATACGTAGCATTCTTCTTCATATAATCCATGTGAAAACACATAACATGTAAGAGTAGCTTCTGAAGTTAAAATATGCTTTTTGGTAGAACCAATTGGTACACTTTATAATTTTTGTTAAGATGTTGAATGAAGCAAAGTGCTTCTCCTAGATAAAGTTAGTTTTTATTAAGCAGTAGAACATCATTCAGTTTTATTTTATTTTGAAAAATTTCAAGGTAAAAAATCTTTGTCATGGTATATACATGTTTACAAAGTAAAATGAAGTATATTTCCAGTCTGTATTTGATTAGTAGCAAATATGTAAATATGCAAAATTCAGTTTATTTTCTAGAATAAAAGTTTGGACAAACTTTGCAGTTCAACTGGTGAGTGCTTTTAAATATGACACAATGAATTTGCGATGTCCATTTCTTAGATTCTGGACCTTTGAATGTAACTGTTTTTGAAGCAACTTAGTATGCACTTATTTCATTTCTTTCACTCATAAAGGTTATGGAGTGAAAGCAAAAGGAAACTAACAAATATATCATTGAGAATATTCATATACCTATGATTGTAAGAATGGGCAAACAAGAGTAATTTATGATCTGCTGAAAATAATATTGGAAAATTATTGTCATTATCTTTATACCTTAGAGAAAGTAGAAACTTTCTGATAATATGACAAAGTATGGTATCATATAAATAAGAAATGGGCATTATGTATGATCAGTATCATAAAGGAATTTTAAAAGTGCCTTTGAAAAATGTTTTTAGGCATCGTGTTCTTAAAATTTATTTTGATAGTATTCATGTGAAATTTTCCAAAATTGTTTCCCCTGTGTTTCTTTATTTTACTGTTGTAGGAAGCAACGAATGTAATAAATCAGAAGAAATAAAACTTTTGTAAAATTTTCATCTCAGGAAGCCTCAATCAAAACTGATGTTAAGGTTGATCAACTTTTTCAAAGCAGGCTCACTAAAAAGTATGAACTTTTTTTTAAATGACCAAAAAGTAATCCTTTGCCTTGAATTTCTCCCTAAAAATATTTCATTACTTTTGTATGCTAATATCTTTAAAATTATTAAAGAAATAGCCTTGAAGTGAATGAAATATGCAGGTCATATAGGGGATCACTTTAATACTTTCTTTCCTAAACCACTCATTTTTCCCAGTGCATTCACATATTATTTTTCAATCAGCTTTGCAGTGATTCATCATCGAATCCCATAGCCATAGAAATGTAATTCTGTGTCCCATAGCAATAATGAAATTCTGAAACTAATTTTTCCGTTCTCTTTGGATAGAAATATTTTATTTGTAAAAAATGTGGTTGTCAACATTCATATTCCATTTGAATTAATAACTTACCAACATTAAATTTGAGGAAGGGGGAAGCATATAAACTTGGACCTTAATTTAACAAATGCACACATAATAATTTTCTCAGAAAACATACAATTAATAAGGGTTTGCGTATAGTGAATGCTATTTAATGCTGCTAATGTTGCTTTTAATTTATTTATAAAGGCAGTATTTGAAAATAAAACTGAGAAAGAAACCACTGGGGTGAAGTTAAATTCTCTATGTAAATGTTGTTGCTTTTACCACTCCTATGAAGAATATGAGGATGCTCACAGCACTAGGATGATTGTGACAGTTTGCTCATGAAACTAAAATCTTCTTTGTTCTTGATACCTTATACATCATCATATATTAGATTTAAACATCTGCAAAATATTGCTGTTTTATTAATGATAAAATTAGGATTTAGTTTGTACTGTATTAATTTTTAAAAGCACAAACATTGTACATAATGAGAACACGAGTTGAAATCAGGTCTTCTTAGCATTCAAATTCTGGTGTCACTGGCTGTACCCAAAGCATATTCTATGTTTGTTGCAGAGGAAGTGTGATTAATCAGATAACATTTTCAAAATACTTCATTGTTTTCTAAAATCAATAAAGCTTGTAGACAATAGAAATAATTCTCATTTTAAATATCATTATACAAATTTCCATTTTTTTTCAAAAATATTTATGGTGAGTTTCATATTTCTACCTCTAGTTTTATATTTTAAAAGCACCTGATCAAGCCCAGAGAGTTTGCTGAATTACTTCGTTTCCCAACTAGAAATTTCTATGTATTCAGACCTAAAGATTCAAGGTTTCCCATATGCACAAAAAAATGAAACAAATGAAATATAAATAAAACAGGAAATGAAAAGAAATATCTTTACTCAAACTCTACAGTCCCCCCTTCAAAAGATATCCAATGAATATATGCATGGAGAGAAAAACAAACAAACAAAAAACTTTCACTAGTTTAGAAAAAAGCTAAGAATGCCACAAATGTTGTGGACACTCTTCTGCATTCAATAGGATTAAACCAAAGAAAATCGACGAGACAAGTCTCACATTTGCTTCTAGGACACAAGCTTTTTGATTTTTCATGGTTGTTAAAAAGAAGAGATAGTGCACTAATTGACTTTGAATTTGGACCATAAATAAATTCTACTTGTAAGATAGATCACAACTATTAAACTATTATATTTGGATTGACATTTCCTTTACAAAATGAGGGCATTCATACTGAATTTTTCCAACTTAAACATTGACTTTTAATTTTCTTGAACATATGAGAGAAATTCTATGATAACTTTGGTTACTGTGTGCTTAAATTTTATATTCCCTTACTCTGGTTCTTTCTGTCCACATAGAGACAATGGATGGTACAGATGAGGTATTTTGGGATTGTGATTATTGGGGTAAATAGGGCCATTATTTGTCAGACTTGGCTCAGTGGCACTGAGTTTGGTTTTTAATAGGAGTCATAGTTGCCTAGTGGGTGTGCATTGGTCAGATAATCATGAGGTTAGCAGTTCAAAACCACCTGCTAGAGAAAGATGAAATTTTCTACTCCCTTAAAAAGTTACAGTCTCAGAAGCCCACTGGGGCAGTCTTGCACTACCTTTTAGAGCCACTGTGAGTCGAATTTACTCGAAGGCCGTGATTTGGTTTATTTGGAGTAGGAGAGAAAGGAGGGGGAATATAATGCACTATTTATTTTCTGTTTTTCCTATAGCCATGCTCCATCACTTACCACCCTATAAGTTTTAAGTACTTTCCTAACTGCTCGGCTAAATGGAAACTACACCAAGGATTCTAGGGACTGACCATGAACACTTTTATAAAGTTGTTGTGCCCTCAAGTTTCTTCCAATTTGCAGTGATACTTGCTGCAACCAAACCAAACACAGTCCAGCCCTGTGACCTTCTCATAATTAGTGGTTAAGTCCATCGTTACAACCACCGTGTCAAATCACCACATGAAATATCCATGGTATATTCAAGTTTCTTTGAATTACGTCATTCATTTGGAATCAAACACTCTCAAACACTAATTCACTGCAGAGGATGACTGGAGATGTTCTTTCACTGAGTTATTTTGATGTGTTTATTGAGATTAGGTTCTTTTTGTAACCTCAACTCCCAGCACAGTACTATATATCAAATGGTTAAAAATTGTTGATGCATTAAATTAACATAGAGCATTAGGATAATCCTTATATCTAAACGAGTGAAAGTATGAGTTGAGTAAACCTTTAAAATGATTGAGAAGCTGTACTAATAGACATAAACCACCACAAAAACTTATAATAGGGTTAAGTCATTTTGTCTGTCTGTGAGTCATATTTACTGAGGTACAGATTTATGGGCTTAAATTGCATGAACTTAATAAAATTGAGTATTTTATCTATAAAGTTATAAATGATCTGTTCCTATCTTTCTGAGTGTAATTACCAGACTCTACTGTATCTGCTTTGATATAACCACAAAAGATGAATATACCAATTCTGTAACTGCCAGAGTATGAGCTGATGAAATAATAAATTTGAACTAAATACTAAAAGAGATCCACACATTATTTGATAAAAAAGATATGATATATAAGAAAGACATTTATTTCCCTTTTGTCTTCTTATCTAAAATCAGGAACGTTTAAAGTGCGGCTCTCTAGAAAGGTGGTCTTGTAGGCCAAAGGTATCTAGAAGTTATGCACGTATGCATTGACTACATTTCTTGAATAAGTTAAAATTTACCATTTGTGAACTGAAATATTCTCTAAAGTTGTTCAAAACAAAACAGCCATATCCATAAAGTTTGATTATGACGAGTCATTTTTCAGTGAACTTGAACATTACCTCACCCATTTACAGCCTTCTTCCATCTCTGAAATTGATTATGGCTCACATTCTCAGCAGTCAAAACATCTTGCAAATGACTTGCTAGCCTGGAGAGCCTTTCCAGAATGATGTTCACTTCGCTGCTTGCTTAGCTTGGCTCCCATCTAGCCATTGAAGCATTTACAGAACACTTTTATTAAATTTGTTCCAACATGTGTTCAATTAGATGAAATCTTCTTAAATATTACACTAGATGTGAATTGGGAAAAGTTAAATTGTCTCTGCAGTTGGTACGTGTATTCTCAGAGGTAGATGAAACCATATTATATCATTGGATTCAAGCAATAAAGTAAATAGCACAAACAATGTTATTTTAATTCAGATATGTCTACACAGTAAGTTTTCTTTTCTAAATATATAGGAACTTTTCCAAATATATCCAAAAAGCTTAATATGAAATACTAGTCCTGTGTGGAATGGCACATTTATCTTTTAAAATTTATTAGCAATCAGTTGAAAAATGTGTTCTACCATACGATATCTAGAATCGTATAAGGAGAAAGCTAAGACTTCACTTAAAGAACTTCATTAATATCTCCATTTTATAATTTGAAATCTAAATAGCTTCTATTTGTCTTGTCTAAAAGATGAGAGAATCTAAACTGAAATCCTTGGAAAATGGTAGAAATTGCAAACATTCATATCATTAACAATACTGACAGACACACCATTAATAATGCTGACATACCCATTATACAGTGAATGGCAATACTGTGCACTGGAGTTCAAATCACTTTATAATATTAGATGGTAATTTCTGACAAGTGAGAGAGGAATAGTTAACATCAGTAGAGGAATGTCTGATAATTTCTGAATCAGTAAAATAAACATGAGATGAAACGTTTTCTGGTAAATTCAGAACATACAAATTGAGAGGAAATATAGCTGTGGTTTAATGTGTACTAGAATATCTTGCTACCAGTATTATCTTGTCCCTTTACTAATCTCACAGGAAACATTTAGAATGTTTTGCTTTCATTGTTGCTATACTGAACCCTGAGTGACTCATCTCCTCCCCACTACCCCTCTGGAAGGGATGTCCAGCTGTCTAGAGATGGGCATTGGGTCCCCATCACGCACTCCCCCTCATTCGCGGTGATGTGATTCCCCTTCCCCCTCCCCCCGCCTTTGTTGTTTGAGGCCTAGTCTCCTCTGCCCTTCACGATCACCTATGTTGGTGTGCTGCTTCCATGTGGACTTTGTTGTTTCTGGGCTAGATGGCCGCTTGTTTGCTTTCAAGCCTTTAAGTCCCCAGACGCTATATCTCTCAGTAGCTGGGCACCATCAGCCTTCTTCACCACACTTGCTTATGCACACTTTCGTCTTCAGCGATTATGTGAGGAAGGTGATCACACAATGATTGTTTTTGTTCCTTGGTGTCTGCTCCATGGTCCATTCAACACCTTGTATTCACTTAGGCCGTGTGCTTCTAAAACTTTCCTCTAGTTCCTGAACGCTTCCTCCCCTCCCAATTATCATGACCCCAATTCTACCTTGCGGACCTGGTTATACCAGAGGATGTACAGCGGTGCAGTAGGGATCTGGAAACACAGGGAATCTAGGATGGATGAACCCCTCAACACCTGCGGTAGGAGTGGCGACACCAGGATGGAGGGGGGTGTAGAAAGGGAGAACCGATCTTGGAGATCTATGTGTAACCTCCTCTCTGGGAGATGGGCAATGGGGAGGTGGGTGAGGGAAGACACCGGGGAGTGTAAGATAAGATATAATAATTATTTATAAACTATCAAGGGACCAGGGGGAAGGGGGGAGAGGGGAGGGAGGGGGAGGGGGAAAAAAGGGAAACCGAGATGATTCCAGGAACCCAAGTGGAAGGTGAATTTTGAGAATGACGGGTACATCGACTGTATAAGGGCGCTTTGCTCAATTGATGTATGTACGGATTGTGATAAGAGTTGTATGAGCCCCAATAAAAAGATTTATTAATTTAAAAAAAAAAGAATGTTTTGCTAAGTGTAGGCAGGTTTGTATTTTTCATTTGACACATTTCTATTTGTTATCAAGTATTTACTTATGTGGTCTTTTCTTCTTGGCCTCTTACTGTTTTGATCTACCAGCCATATTTAAATTATGCCAGAATATTTATGGATATTTAAAATGATATACTAATTTTGTATGTGTCATTTTATTTCTTTTCCTGGTAGAGTTTATCGGTCATTCTGAAAGAATTTTTGGAGGTCTGTTACCTTGTTATCATGCACACACACACACACACACACACAATTTCAAATTCACTATTTTGAGTATTTCAAAATTGAAATGGAAGTTTCTTTGAAATATGCTTTACCAGCTGTAAGTCAAATATTTCTTTATTCTATTCAGCACAAGTGATTTTCCTAAATAAGTACCACATCTCTTTCTTTTTTTGTTTTTATTAATGTACTTATTATTTTAACAATGCAAGATGGCTATGGAATAATCTGTAAAAAGTTAAGATGCATCCGAATGTGACACATAGATTACAAAGGAAAACTGTGGATTTAGGTAAGTTTTCTCATAAAATGCTAATACATAAATTTGAAAGAACATTTCATACATATATGGAGCAGTTGGTTTGTGAAAGAGAGTTTACAAAGGATCCTGAAGAAAAACCCAGAAAGAAAACATCTTTTGGTATAATTTTCCTTCTGTTATCTTGTTTAATATGAGAGGATAATATTACCTAAAATATTTATTTTGGTTTTGAAATTTCAGTGTGAAACTTCTGATTTTTTTTAAACTAAGTCCTCTTTTAATAAGTATAACTCACTGATATCCACAAGCATAAGTAGGACTACTTTGTCATTTCAGTTTTCAAAATAGTACCTAAAATGGCAGGTCTTCTAATATTTAAGTACACCTTTGATAAAGGTTTTAGATGATGTCTAATTGTAGTTCACTTTCCAATTATCAATTACAATATATTGATGTAGAGAAATATAACACTATATTGCATTAGAATTTTATTACTTATAAATGGGTAAAGATGAGATGATACAAAGTCAATCACATTCTGAAATATGCTTTGGAACTATATTTTCATATAGCTATTCGTGATTGTAAATATTTATTTGAGAGATATGAGTTTTGGGTTTTGATTTATCTTCTACAGTATTCCCAGCAAAGAGGATGTGGGATATAATCATAATCAGTAAATATTTATTGCACAGATACTTAAGAAATTCACCATTGTGGTTATCAAACAGATTGCCCTGTACAAAAATCAGAGGGTAATGCTTCAAAATATTTGGGGTTAACATTTTTAAGATAACAATAAGAAGATGCGTTTATAATTCAAACAATTGTTTAGTTCCTTGGATGTAACTGAGACTTGGTTTGAAGGCAAGAAGAACACAAAGCTATAGAGCAGTGGTTTTCAACCTTCCTAATGCTGTGACCCTTTAATACAGTTCCTCATGTTGTGGTGTCCCCAACCATAAAATTATTTCTGTTGCTACTTCATCAGTGTCATTTTGCTACTGTAATGAATTGGGTGACCCCTGTGAGAGAGTCATTTGACCCCCAAAGGGTTGCAACCCACAGACTGAGAACCTTTAAGTGAGTGCCTTTGGTGAGGTCTGAGGAGTATAATCAGGGTGGAAAATTACACGAAGCTAAACAGTAGCAAAAGAAGTCATAAACGAAGTATAATTTAAGGAGTCCACAGTGCACAAGGCTCGACAGGATTTTATGAATTCCAAAGACTCAAAGGCAACTCAAAAAGTAGCTTGTGTGTTTAGGTAAGACTCAGAGTAGAAACAACCCGTTGGAGATTTTTTTCCTAATCTACAAACAATTGAAGACTATTTAATCCAAGTGCCAAAAATAGGTGATCAATTTCATAATTGGTCCCTACTCTTACTAAAGGCCAGAAATTTCAGGGGTTAAATCATGACCTATCTTTTAGGACCAGCTATGGAATTTGAACTTTATCTGGAAAACTATGGGGAACTGTTGGAGACAGTCAGCAAGGGGATTGCATGATTAGTTTTGTGTTTTACAAAGGTCACTCTGGCAGCTGTGCAGCACATGTAACTGAGAAAAAGAGCAAAATTGGGACACAGAATTTAGACTTTCCTGGAGTAATTACATTAACTTTCTTTAATGAACAAGAACGCTATCACCCAGCATCCAAATCAATACATAAAATTTTATCAATAAGAAGTACATTCAATTATCCACAGATGGGCTTTGGCTCCCTAATCTGCCCTCCCCCTCATTCACATAGATATGATTTTTTGTTCTGGATCTTTAATGCCTGATACCTGATCCAATCAACACCTCATGATCACACAGGCGGGTGTGCTTCTTCCTTTTTGGCTTTGTTGTTTCTCAGCTTGATGACCTCTTGTTTATCTTCAAACCTTTAAGACCCCAGACGCTATATCTTTTGATAGCCATGTACCATCAACTTTATTCACCACATTTGCTTATGCATCCATTGTGTCAGTGATTGTGTCAGGAAGGTGAGTATCACAGAATGCCAAGTTATTAGAACAAATTGTTCTTGTGTTGAGGGAGTACTTGAGTAGAGGCAATGCCTGTCTGCTGCCTTAAAACTTAACAAATATGTGTATGCAAAGTGTATTCCCCAAAGTTATATGAAATATATTTACATATGTATATGCATGTATTTAAACCTCTGTAAATGTCCTTTGCCTCCTAGTTCTTTCCTCTACTTTCTTTTACTCTCCTCTTGTCCCATTTTCATGTTCGGCCTTCATTCAGATGTCAGTAGTTCCTCTCAGCTATATGGCCCTTGATCAAGCCCCACTAGGCATCTTATGCCCTCATAGATCATTTGTAGTTCCCTTTTCCCTGGGTTTGTTGACACCCACCTTTCCAATCCCCTGCCTCTTCCCTCTCCTGTGTCCCCCCTTAAAGACCCCCGTTCTTTTCTTCTCTGGATTATTTACCCCACCTATCTTAGCTAGTTTGACATGCAGAGACATTAATAAGTACAAAAATAAGACAAAGCAAAATAAAACAAGAGAAAAATTTATAAAAATTACAGTAACAACAACAACGACAAAAAAGAAAAAACACCTATAAATAATGAGTCAGTCAGGGTGCAGTATAACACTGACAAAAACACCTCTAGTTCTTTAATCCTTCCTCCCCGCACTACCATGATCCCAAGTCTACCTTACAAATCCACTAGACCAGAGCATGTACACTGATACAGATAAGAGTTTGAAATACAGGAATTCTAGGTCAGGTAAACCCCTCAGATTAATAATGAGAGTAATGATACCAGGAGGGCAAGGGGAAGTTGAGGGGAGAAAGGGGAAACCGAACACAATGATTGACATAGAACCACACGCCCCCACAAGAGATCTGTGGTTCAAAACTACCATTTGCTTCTAGAGGGAAAGATGAGGCTTTCTAATCTCATAAAGAGTTATAAGCTCAGAAACCTGAAAGGGCAGTTCTACCCTGTCCTCTACAGTCCCTATGAGTTAGTATCAACCCATTAGCAGTAAGTGAGTTCAATATTGAGATTACTCTTCTTTATTTTTGTTTTTAAGCAAAACTCCAACAGAAATCTTTAGTCTTATTCAAGCTAAACAATGTTCTTTTAGGGGTTATCGCATTTTTATATCAAATAAGCCTAAACCTTAAGTTTTTAACATAGGCCTGGGATAATAAACCACGATGAAATGTTATATATGGATGTAATCCGTTTTCTTTTGTAAATTCCATCATTGGAACCCTTGTTGTATGCTCTCCAAAGGAGAATACCCTTCATGTTCAAAGCTAAGAATTAGAATTGTACCCAGACTTTTGTCATAGAATCAATATGCCGATTGTTAGAGATAGTGTTATAAATGCAATGTGTCCTTGGTTGAATGCTGCTAAATAAGAGCTACATTTGCCAATTTGTATCCCCCTTACCAAAAAAAGAATCTGTAATTGTTCACTTTGAATATTTTCTTTAGAAATTCACATTTCTAAAACTCAATTTACTTTTCTATTGTAATCTGAACTAAATTGAAAATATCTCATTTCAAAATGCAATTTTAATAGTTTAGCTTTCTTCTGAAAAGAGGTTTCAATGTATTATTCCACTCAATGGTAGAAGGGATGATGGGATAATAAGAAAATTAAAACTTAATGAAATGCAATAAGAAACTTCTCTAATATTACAGGATATTTTGTATTTCCAACAGTGTGATTTAAAGGCAGTGTTCTTATAATATAATGATCATCAAAATGAATAAAGGGTTTAATAAACATTTGAAATTAAAGAGGTGCCGTTTTAGACTTTCAATTAATCGAATTACATTAACAATAAAGTAATAAAAATTGCTCATTAATTTTACCATTGGATATGGAATTCCAAATAAATACAATTTGAGGACATATTTTAAAGTAAACATTTCAAAATTTAAACTCTGCAGTACTGCATGCAAATATATGGAAAGGTGAATAACCCGCCAAAAGAAACAAACTCTACTATCCAATCAATTCTGACTCACAGTGATTCTCTGCAGAGTTTCTTGGCTAGGAATATCTAGGTGAGCAGATAGCCTCATCTTCTTTTTGCCGTGTGGCTGGTAGGTTGGAACTGCTGTTATTGAAGCTCGTGACTCACTGTGTAACCTATGTTGCCCCCTAGCTCCTAAAGGATGAGTAAAACATGCCAAATTAACTTATCACTTCAGAGGTCAGAGGATGGCCATGTCCAGGTGTGAAGTCAAAACTCTATTTTGAATTAAAAGTAACTTCTGTATCAAGAATATGGCCTGTCCTTCCTGTGACTCTCCACTGTACCTTGAGAAAATTACTTCATAAATAATTTTAGAAAGGAATGTGATTTTGCTTGCTTAATAATATACCCTGCTCAGATAATTTGACCAAAAAATGACTCTTAAAACCAATGCTTATTCAAGATTATCTTTAAAATTACATGTATCCTCCCTGCAGTCATGTAAGAAGACCCTCATGGTTATATCAATACTACATGTGTTCAATTTAATAATCACTTTGTAACTTAAAGAATATAGAAACATACATATATCTTACCATTCAGATGTACCCACACCGAATTTGTTATATAACCATTACCCAATATAAAACAATCACTGGATTTTTATTGAATTTGATCGCATTTACATAGGAAAACTCCCTGAAATCTCCCCACTTGAACTCACTTAGTTTAGGATCTGCATTTGTGTTTATTAATTTGCAAATTTCTTTGTCTTTAAATAAAAAATATTTTTCTTCTAATTTCTACTAGATTCTGCCATGTTTCTTTCTTGATGAGAAAAGAAATAATAAAATGTTAATACCAAATGTGGGAAGCCAAGATGGAGTACAGTGCATTTTCCTCTGGATTTTTGCCTTGACACTTTAGGCAAACACTTTTTAACACTATCTTAACTTGTGTTATATCCTGTAATTTTTTGAGAATGAAAGACACAACATTTCTTGTCCATATGAAATAGTTGTGTAATTGTAAAACAGTAGGCCACAACACTATAGGAATGCTCATCTATTGTCATCAAGTCGATTTTCACTCATAGTGAGTATATAGAACAGAGAACTTATGAAGCTGTAGATATTTATGGCAGCAGACTGCTACATCTTTCTCATATAGAACAGCTGGCAGCTTCAAACAGCTGGCCTTTTGGTTAGCAGTCAAGTACCTGAATGACTGTGCAACCATACACTGCAAATAAGGTACTTGTAATAGTTCCTCCCGGCTTTTGTTTGTAATCCTAGAACATAGAAAGTCAAGAATTTTACAACCTTTTAAGAAATTGGTGGATTGAAATCATAACTTTAATACATGGATAATCACATAGTTGGTGATTCTAAATACTGTAATTTTTTTTCAAATGACAATGCTTCTGTGTTTATTTGCCAACAATCCTCCCAAATACCATGCCCCAGGAGGTACTTTTATAAATGTGGTATGCTAATTTTAATTGTTTAACAATATGCTAAGTTTTTTAATATAGTAACACTTTATGAAAATACATCCCAAGGGAAGAAGCAGTTGGAAAACCATCATAGAAGGTGTGTTATTTGCATGAAAATATGGTAATGTTGTGGTTTTTTAAATCATTTTATTAGGGGCTCATACAACTCTTCACAATCCATACATACATCAATTGTGTAAAGCACATTTGTACACTCGGTGCCCTCATCATTCTCAAAACATTTGCTCTCTACTTAAGCCCCTGGCATCAGGTCCTCATTTTCCCTCTCCCTCCCCCTTACCCCTTCCTCATGAACCCTTGATAATTTATAAATTATTATTTTGTCATACTTGCCATGTCTGACGTCTCCCTTCACCCACTTTTCTGTTGTCCTCCCTCAGAGAGGAGGTCACATGTAGATCCTTGTAATCAATCCCCTCTTTCCAAACCACCCTCCCTCTACGCTCCCAATATCGCCATTCACACCACTAGTCGAGAAGGGATCATCCGCCCTAGATATACTGTGTTTCCAGGTCCTATCTGTACCAGTTTACATCCACTGGTCTAGCCAGACTTGAAAGGGAGAATTTGGATCATGATAGTGGGGGCAGGGAGAGGAAGCATTTAGGAACTAGAGGAAAGTTGTATTGCATTCAGAAACTAGAGCAAAATTGTATTTTTTCATCGTTGCTATATCACACCCTGACTGGCTCATCTTCTTCCCAAGACCCCTCTGGCAGGGGATCTGGAGTGGCCTACAAATGGGCTTTGGGTCTCCACTCCACACTTTCCCTTCATTCACTATGGTAAAATTTATTGTTCTGATGATGCTTGAAATCTGATCCTTTTGACACCTCATGATCGCACAGGCTGGTGTGCTTCTTCCATGTGGGCTTTGTTGTTTCTGAACTAGATGGCTGCTTGTTTACCTTTAAGCCTTTAAAACCCCAGACACTATATCTTTTGATAGCAAGACACCATCCGCTTTCTTCACCACATTTGCTTAAGCACCCATTTGTCTTCAGCGATCATATCATGGAGGTGAGCACACAGTGATATGATATTTCTTTCTTTGATGTGATAACTGATCCCTTCGACACCTTGTGATCACACAGGCTGGTGTGCTTCTTCCATGTGGGCTTTGTTGCTTCTCAGCTAGATGACCCATTTGTTTACCTTCAAGCTTTTAAGATCCCAGATGCTATATCTTTTGATAGCTGGGCACCATCAGCTTTCTTCACCATATTTGCTTATACCCCTGCTTTGTCTTTAGTGGTTGTTTCAGGAAGGTTAGCAATATAGAATGCCAATTTAATAGAAAAAAGTATTCTTGCATTGAGGGATTACTTGAGTGAAGGTCAATATCCTCCTGCTATCTTAATGATAAACCATTAAATATATGCACATAGATCTATTTCCCCATCCACATACATAAATATATTTGCATATGTACATGTCTTTATCTAGGCCTCTATAAATGGTCTTTGCCTCCCAGCTCTTTCCTCTATTTCCCTTGACCTTCCTCCTGTCCCACTATCATGCTCAGTCCCCACCAGGGTTTCAGCATCCTCTTGGTTACATTACCCTTGATTATGCCCTACCAGGCCTCCCACACGCACCTCACCACCAATTTGGATCACTTGTTCCCTTGTCCCTGGGTTTATTAACACCACTACCTTCCCACCTCCCCTCTCCCATGTCCCTGCGGAACTTTTGGTCCCGTTGTTTTCTCCTCCAAATATTCATCCAGCCTATCTTATTTAGACAGAGCTGCGGAGATAATAACATGCACAAAAACAAGATAGAAAAAAACAAGCAAAAATATACAACAAAACAACAACAATCAAATGAAAACAAAGCAAAATAAGAAAGAAAAGCTTGTAGTTAGTTCAAGGATCGTTTGTTGGCTTTTAGGAGTGTTTTCCAGTCCAGTCTGTTGGGGTACCACTCCCTGGCCCCAAAGTCGACCTTCAGCATTCCCTGGGGACCTCGCCGCTCCATTCCCTTTTTGTTCTGTAATGTGCTTTACAAGCCTAATTTATCACCCCTGTTTAAAGATTACTATATAGTGTGTCCCACCAGTTATCTGTAGATTACTATATATAAATGATCCTGTTATTGTGATAATTACTAAAAATTAAATTGTTTTTTAAGATGCATATACTTCATTTCCCTTTTCTGCTTTACTTCATAGAAGTTCACTATTCTTTTAAAGAAGCTCAAGTAGTACTTTAAAAGATTATGTAATACACAAGGTAAATTGGCTGCACATGACCTTCTTAGAGTATTGAAATCAACACCGATATATTTGAAGACTAAGGTGCACCTGTTCAAAGACTTGGTATTCTCAATTGTCTCATATGCATGTGAAAGTTGGACATTGCATAAGAAAGAGAGTAGAATTGATGTGTTTGAGTTGTGGGGCTGAGGAAGAATATTGGATGTACTATGAACTGCTGAAAGGACACACAAAGCTGTCCTGAAAGGACAGACAGAACGGAGAGATAACCTTTTACATACTTCAGAGATGTCGTCAGGAGAGACTAGTCCTTGGAGGAGGCCATAATGCTTGGTACAATAGAGGGAAAAGAAAAGAGAGGAAGGTCCTCAATGAGATAGATTAACATAGTGGCTGCAACAATGAGATCAAGCAGAGAAAGCATGTGACGATGACACAGGAACGGGCAGTGTTTTGTTCTGTTGTGCATAAGGTCATTATGGGTTGGAACTGAGTCAATTGAATCTAACAATAGTAAACATTCCTCTTTCAATATCTAAGAACTTAACTCAAGTTAATCACTCCAGCAAGTACAATAACTCTCTTTGTTGTTCCAGAGGCATAAAGAGCCTCAGATGGCTGAGTGACAGCCTGCATTTCCAGTTAAATTGAATTACCACTTATCTCTGGTGGAAGAATTTTTTCCTCTGAAATCATTGGGTCAGCAGAGCATAAGATCTCATGAACAGGAAGCAAAGTGTTCCTAGTGAATTAGTAGGGCTAATAGTAAGAAATATCACTCCATATTCTACTCCCTATTCCCAAACAAATAAACTTTTCGTCTATGTTGCTTGCTGTGTTTATAGTTAGGCTTATCAAGTGAGTCTTGGCTGTGGTAGGAATAATTACAGATTGAGGATGTAAATTTTTTTAGTTTGCTTGTTTTTGTACATTTTATGTTTGTCTGTTTGAGAACATTGTACAAGCCCTGTGGGTAGAATATCACCAACTACTTGGTATTGTAATTTATTCTTTTTTTTAGAGTTGTTTCTTTTATTTAAAAAATAATTTTATGGGGGCTCATAAAACTTATCATAATCCATACATACATCAATTGTGTAAAGCACACTTAGACAATCGTTGCCCTCATCATTCTCAAAATTCACTTTCTGCTTGGGTTCCTGGAATAAGCTCCTCATTTTCCTTTTTCCGTCCCCCTCCCCTCCCACTCCACCCTCCTCATGAACCCTTAATAATTTATAAATTATTGTTTTATCTTACCTTACACTGCCGGCCATCTCCCTTCACCCATTTTTCTGTTGCCCATTCCCCAGAGAGGAGGTTACATGTAGGCCTTGTGATCCATTCCCACTTTCTAACCACTCCCCCTTCCCTCCCAGTACAGCCACTCTCACCTCTGGTCCTGGGGGGTTCATCTGTCCTGGTTTCACTGTGTTTCTGGTTCCCATCTGTAACACTGTGCATCCTCTGGTCTAACCAGGTTTGCAAGGTAGAATTGGGATCATGATAGTTGGAGGGAGGAAGCGTTCAAGAACTAGAGGAAGGTTTTGAGTTTCATTATCGCTACACTGAACCCTGAGTGACCCATCTCCTCCCCACTACCCCTCTGCAAGGGTTGTCCAGCTGTCTACAGATGGGCACTGGGTTCCCATCACACGCTCCCTTCATTCACAAAGAAATGATTCACCCCCCGCCCCTGCCTTTGGTACTTGAAACCTGGTCCCCTCAGCCCTTTGATCACACAGGCTTGTGTGCTTCTTATCTGTGGACTTTGTTGCTTCTGAGTTAGACTGCTGCTTGTTTGCCCTCAAGCTTTTAAGACCCAAGACACTATATCATTTGATAGCCGGGCACCATCAGCTTTCTTTATCACATTTGCTTATGCACTCGTCCGTCTTCAGTGATCATGTCAGGAAGGTGGGTATCATGAAATGACCCTTTAGCTCAGCAAGGTGCTCTTATATTAAAGGAATGTGCCTGAGAAGGCCCAATGTCCACCTGCTACTCTACTACTAAACTTATAAATATATGCATATAGGTATATTTCCTCCCAATGATAAATATATTTACATAAGAACATGTCTGTATTTAGGCTTCTATGTATACCCTTTGCCTCCTACTCCTTTCCTCTATTTCCTTATGCTTTCCTCCTGCCCCACTACCATGTTCAGCCTTCATTCTGGTTTCAGTAATTCCTGTCAGTTACCTTGCCCTTGGTGACTCCCTACCAGTCCTCCCATCCCCTCCCTGCCACTGGTTTTGAAGCACTCATTGTCTCCTTTTCCCGGGGTTGGCCAACAGCTCCTCCCTTCCCCTGCCTCCCACACTCTCATGTCCCTCTGGAACCGTTGGTCCTGTTATTTTCTTCTCACATTGTTTGTCCAGACTATTTTATCTAGGTGGACCTGCAGATATATTGATATGTGCATAACATTGGGATTGCTTCGACAGCACCAAAATGGTACATAAGAACATGGTGACGATGGAATCAACACCGACAAGCTAACAAACAAAAAAGCCACTGACATACAAAATTTAAAATAAGAGAATAAAAGAAAAAAATCCTGTTAGTAGTTCAAGGTCTGTTTGTTGACCTTTAGGAGTGTTTTCCAGACGAGAGTGATGGAGTGCCACGTCCTGGCCCCAGAGTCCATCGAGTCCATCCTTTATACTCCTTCGGGACCTCATTGCTGTGTTTCCCCTGCTGCTCCATTGCGCACGCCCAGTATTTTTCCTCAGTGTGGTGGGCGCAGCGCAGTCGCACATCCAGTGCAGGATGTTGCATCTCACCAATGGGCCGGCTATATGGTCCTCTCTGTACATTGGGCCTTCAGAGCCAGGCTATCATCCTCTGAGCTTGGTGGGCCCATGTGTGCTCCACTCTGTTCTTCCTCCTTTCTTTGCTTCAGTTTCTTTCTGGGTGTGGTGTGGTAGGTCAGTTCCTTTCCCACACCAGACGATCTATTTTCATTTTCTGTGGTATTCCCTTCCATGGTGGGGTCAGGCAAATTCTGGTTAGGGCTGATTAGACCAGTCTATTTGTGGATTCCTCCGGGCGTTAAGTTGCTCTCCTGGTTTGGCATGTCATAGTTGGGTCAGTATGCACATTCCAGTTCTTTGGGGACATAACCAATACCCCGCCCCCTGACTGGGTTAGTGCCCTGTTCCCAGCATGCCATAAACTCAGTTTCTCCCCACCCTGCTTCTCTCTCCATCTGCCCCCCCTCCCCCTTCTTTAAGTTGGGATCTCATGTACCTCCCTAGGTGTGGCTTGCCCTCTCTCCAACTATCTTTGCTTCTGCCCGTTTATTGTGGTATAGATATTTATTCTTCTATTCCTGCTCTGCTGATTGTACTTACCTCGGGGGACTTATGTTATACCTGTCCTTTAGAATTTTGCTTACCTCGCTTAACATGATTCCTTCCAGCTCTTCCCATGAAATGAAATGTTTCATGTGATCGTCCGTGCTTTTTCAGGGCTGCATAGTAATCCATTGTGTGAATGTGCCAGAGTTTGCTAATCCAATCATGTATTGAATTGTTCCACAATAAACATTGGAGCACAGATGACTGGTCGTGTTTTATTTGTTGCTTTCACTGGGTATATGCCCATCAGAGGGTTGGCTGGGTCATACGGTAGATCAATTTCCATTTTCTTTAAGAATCTCCAGATTTCTTTCCACAGTGACTGTACAAATCTACACGACCACCAGAAGTGGAGGAGGGCTCCTACTTCACCACAGTCCCTCCAACACTTGTTGCTCTCTGATTTGCTGATTTGGGCTAGCCTCACGGGTGTTAGGTGGTATCTTATGATTATTTTTGATTTGCATTTCTCTTATGGCTAATGACCTGGAACACTTTCTCATATGCTTATTGGCCATATGGGTCTCCTCCCTAGTGAAAGTTCATTCATCTTTTTTGCCCACTTCCTTAGGGGTTAATTTTTTGCTCTTTTTGCAGGTCATGATGGTGTTGTACAT
Source organism: Tenrec ecaudatus (assembly GCF_050624435.1). Lineage (NCBI taxonomy): Eukaryota > Metazoa > Chordata > Mammalia > Afrosoricida > Tenrecidae > Tenrec > Tenrec ecaudatus. The sequence continues at coordinate 29,009,640 of NC_134539.1, forward strand.
TTTAGTAATGAGCCCTTTGTCCAATGTGTCATTACTAAATATACTCTCCCAGTCTGTGGGTTGTCTTGTCACCGTCTTGGTGAAGTCTTTCAAGGTACACAAGTGATTTATTCTTATTAAATCCCATTTGTCGATTTCCAGTTCACCTGTGTGTGCACCCTTCCCTATTGCAGTGAGCCTATGAGTTCCCTGGGCCAGTGCTCTGAGGTTAGTCCCAATTCCCTCCTTGATGGTCCTGATAGTTTGGGGTTTAACTTCTAGGTCTGTGATCCACCTTGAGTTTATTCTTGTGCATGGGATGAGGTAAATGTCATGTTTCATCTTTCTATATGTGGATATCCATTGTTTCCAGCACCACTTGTTAAACAGGGCATCCGATTCCCACTGGATGGTATTGGGGCCCTTGTTGAAGATCAGTTGTCTATATCCTGATGGTTTTATTCTTGGGCTTTCTATTCTTTTCCACTGGTCGAGTATCTGTCGTTGTGCCAGTACCATGCTCTTTTGACCACTATAGCTGTGTAATAGGTATTAAAAACGGATAAGGCGAGTCATCCAGCTGAGACCTTCTTCTTGAGGTGGTCTCTGCTAATTCTGGGCTTATTCCCTCTCCATATTAAATTGGTGTTTAGTTTTTCCAATTCATTGAAGAAGGTTGTTGGTATTTGAATTGGTATAGCATTGAACTTGTGAGATGCTTTCGGTAGAATTGTCATCTTTACTATGGTAAGCCTTCCAATCCATGAGCCCGGGATGTTCTTCCATTTGTGGAAGTTGCTTTTGGTTTCCTGTAGTAGAGCCTTATAGTTTTCCTTGTATAGGTCTTTAGTATTTTTTTGTTAAATATATTCCTAGGTATTTCAGTTTATTCTTAGCTACTATGAAGGGTACTTCCTTCTTAATTCCGTTTTCCATGGTCCTGTCTGATGTGCATAGAAAACGTACTGACTTCTGTTTATTGATCTTGTATCTTGCCACTCTTCCATGTTCCTCTATCACTGTATGTACTCCAGCTGTGGAGCTTTTAGGGTCTTCTATGTACAGGATCATGTCGTCGGCAAATAATGATAGTTTCACCTCTTTCTCTCCCTTTTGGATTCCTTTGATGTCCTTCCGCTGTCTTATGATGCTAGCCAGAAGCTCCAAAATGATATTGAATAGAAGTGGGGACAGGAGGCATTCTTGTCTTGTACCCTTTTTCAATGGGATTGTTTTTGTCTTTTCTCCATTGCCTATGATGTTGGTTGTTGGCCTTTCATAGATAGCTTGTATCAATTTGAGAAACTTACCTTTCAATCCTATCTTCATGCGTGTCTAGATTAGGAATGGGTGTTGGATGTTGTCAAATGCTTTTTTTTTGCATCTATGGATATCATATGGTTTTTATCCTTTTTCTTCTTGATGTGGTATATAATGTTGATGGATTTTCAGATGTTAAACCATCCCTGCATCCCTGAGATGAATCCTACCTGGTTGTGGTGGATGATATATTTTATATACTTTTGTATTCTTTTGGCCAATATTTTGTTAAGGATTTTTGCACCTATGTTCATTAGAGATACTGATCTGTAATTGTCTATACTTGTGGGGTCTTTGCCCTGTTTAGGTATCAAAGTAATGCTGGCTTTGTAAAGTGAGTTTGGGAGTTTTGTCATCTTTTCTATGTTATGGAATACTTTGTGGGGGATCAGTGTCAACTCTTCCCTGAATGATTGGTAGTATTCTGCTGTGAAGCCATCTGGCTGTGGGGCTTTTTAATTTGTAGGTTCTTGATGACCCTCTCTATTTCTTCATTCGTTATTGGTTTGTTGATCTCTTTCTGAAATAATCTAGGGAGAGACTGTTTTTCCAAATATTTATCCATGTCTTCCATGTTTCTGAACTCATTAGAATACAGACCTTAATTGTTCTTTGTGATTATCCTTTTCATCTCATTGGGGTCTGTTGTTATTGCCCCTGATTCATCCCTCATCCTGGCTATTGATGTTTGCTCCTTTCTATCCTTGGTAAGCTTTGCCAGAGGACTGTCAATTTTGTTAATTCTTTCTTAGAACCAGCTTTTAGCTGCATTTATCTTTTGCATTGTTCTCTTGTCTCCCCACTGGTTTAACTCTGTCCTGATTTTTATTATGTTTTTCCTCTTGCTATTGGAGGGGTTGTTCTGCTGACTCTGCTCTAGTTGTTGGAGGTTTTGTGTTAACGTATGTCATACGCCTCTCTTCTTTTTTCATACATGCATTTAATAATATCAAGCTACCTCTGATAACTGCATTTGCAGTGTCCCATAAGTTTGATACGTTGTATTTTCATTCTCGTTAGTTTCTAGAAACTTCCTAATATCCCTTCTAATCGGGGCCTGTACCCATTCATGTGACAGGAGATCGTTGTTCATCCTCCAATTTGTTGCCCTTGCTTTTCTGGACATCCTCTGATTAATCTCCAGCTTTATGGCATGGTGATCTGAGAAAGATATCTGGATAATATCTATGTGTTTGAATTTACTCAGGCTGGACTTGTTTCCCAGCATGTGGTCTATTCTTGAAAAAGATCCATGTGGACTTGAGAAGAATGTGAAATCATTTGCATTTGGATGGAAAGCTCTATAATTGAGTATCAGGCCCTGTTGCCTAATTACATTGTTTAGCTCTATGGCCTCTTTGCTGAGCTTCTTTCCCAGTGACCTGTCTTTCTCTGATAGCAGCGTGCTAAAGTCACCTACTATTATTGTTGATTCATGATTTCTTTTTTCCTCTTTTAGTAGTTTGCTTGACAAAATTCACAGCACCATTACTTGGAACACAAATATTCAATATGCTAAGTGCTTCTTGGTTTACTGACCTTTGAGCATTATGTAATGTCCCTCTTTGTGTCTTTTTATGGTTTGGATCTTGAGGTCTATTTTGTTGGAGTTAAGATAACCACCCCTGCCTTTTTTGAGTTACAATTTGATTGGTAAACTTTCTGCCAACCCTTTATTCTTAGCATATTCTTGGCTGTGCACTTAAGATGTGTCTCTTGCAGGCAACAGATTGATGGATTATGTTTTCTGAGCCAGTCCTCAAGCTTTTTTCTTTTAATGTATGAATTGAGTCCATTGGAGTTCAGAGATATTATCACTCTATGTGGATTCATAGTTGTCTACCCTGTTTTGTGTTTTGGCTCTTTACCTATCTCATTTCATATCAGTGTGCTGTGTTTGAGTGGAGAGTTTCTATCTTGTCTTCTTTTCCTGCTGAGACCCTGTTGTCCTGGGAATTGTTGCTGGCATGTTGGCTTCTAGATGGAGATGGTCTATATGGTGGTCTCCTGTTTGTTCTTGATGGCGGTTGATCCTCTGGCCATAGTGAGTCAGCCAGTTTCTTCCACAGGGTCGGGTGTCTTGCAGCATATTCTTTGAGTCTTTCCTTCTCTTGGAAGACCCTTATCTCACCATCTATCTGAATGGATAACTTGGCTGGGCACAGGATTCTGTGGGGAGGCGTTTTTTTTCTTTCAGCTTTTGGAAGATGTTGTTCCATTCTCTACTCCTCTTCATGGTATCTGCTAATAGGTCTGACCATATCCTTACCTGAGCTCCTTTGTATGTGACTGTCTGCTTTTCTCTTACTACTCATAAAATTTTCCTCTAAATTGGATATTTTCACTATTATGTGTCTTGGCATGTTCTTCTAGGGGTTTTGTCTATCTGGCGTTCTTTATGCTTCCTGTATGATTGCCTGGATCTCCCTTGTTTGGGCGGGAACGTTTTCTTCCAGAAATTCCTTTGATCTTGGCTGTCGACTTGTGTGTTGTGTTGTGCTCTGGCAGACCAATTATTTGAATATCATTCCTATTCAAAGCATCAGTCATTGATCTCAGGCTATTAATTTTCCTATCTGACTGTCTTCTCGCTTGCTTAGGTCTGTTTGAGTGTCCTCAAGATCATTGATACAGTTCTCTGCCTCCTCAAGCCTAATCATAAATTCTGTGACCTTGTGTGTGACTTCTGCTACCACCTCTGATAGCTCCTGCAGTTCCCTTAGGTGGGTGAACTTCATCCCATCTATTGTGGACTTCATCTCCTCTATCATTGCATCCTTATTCTGGGATGCTTCCCTCAGCTCCTGTGTTACTGTGAGCAGATTTCTTCAGATTTCCTTCTGTGGCAGATCTGTATCTGTGTCTTCGATGAGAGACATTAGCTCTGCTACTACGTTTTGTCTCTGTTTTTTTCTGGATGGGAGTTGTGTGGTCTGTTGATTTTTCCTCAATCCGTTCAGAGGCCCCATGTTTCTGGGAGGCCAGGGGAACCTGTATATGTTACTGTTAAGGATTCTTTAATGCAACTTCCTATGACCTACTATAAGGATGGGTCAGACTGCTGTGTCGGTGGAGTTCCCTACAGTGACCTGCAGTGCTGAGATAATTCAGCGACTGACGTGGTTCAGGCCAGATCAGACAGTGGCAGCTCTGGTGGGAAACAGTAGGCAATGGCACCTGCCCTCTGCCCTGGGAGGAATGCACCTGCAACAGGAATCCCCGCAGTGCACTGGGGAGGGCAAAGCCGATCTGGCAAGAGGGCAAGGCCCTGCCGCTTGTGCTCCCAGTAGGCAGGAGCGCCCACTGTTCCTCCTGGCCCTGTCAGCGCTGGAAGGGACACCCTGTGACACATAGGTCTAGCACTCCAGGCTGCGGGCTGAGGGCTCTGTGGTGATGCAGGCCACCTGAAGTGGCTTCTGCGGAAACGTAGTGTCGGGGTAGAAGTGCGATGGACGCCGGCTGCAGGCCGCACTGGCTGGAAGTGCACAGCTCAGGTTCCCGGCCAGGAGATTAGCAGGAGCTAAGCTGATGGGAGCAGGCGGACGGGCAAGCGGGGTGCAGTGGAGAGGTCCCAGGCAGCAATGGAGGTGGATGGTCCCCTGTGGGGTCACCTAGGCAGCCCCTAGTTTACTGCAGGCCAGTTACCCGGGCCTTGGATGAATGGAGGGAGGGATGTTGGCCCAAGAGTAGATCGCTGCCACATGGAGAACGGTGGAAAAGGGAAGCTTCTCTCCTAGTGGGGTCACGCAAGTGGACAGCTGCTGTAGGGGGTCCCGCCTCTGCTGTGCATGTCTTGGCAGAGCACGCAAGCAACTCTGGGCACTGGGGCGGGAGGGACAGGGGCGGGGTCGCAGTCTTGGGATAGAGTGGGGCTATAGCTAATGGCGACTGTGGTGGCAGCAGCCTACTGACTAGAGATGTCCCACGAATCAGGTCCTGGATCACCGAGGCTCGGCTCAGGACAAGTGCGTGGGTGGGGTTGGTTTGCTGTCCCAGGGCCATATTTCACTCAACAGACTTCTGCCAATCGGCTACCTGGACACCAAATCCACCTTTTTTCGAAAGAGCTCTGAGTATGCGGGTCCCCTAGTCCGCCATCTTCCCAGAAGATGTAATTTATTCTTCAAGATGTCATTAAAAAAAAAAGATGTCATTTTACCATTTGAACAAATCAGCTGCTTACAAATGGTGGAATATGGAAAGACTGGTGAATTCTACGAGTGTGGGTCAATTGCCATGCATTTTTGCTGTGAATTTGTATATGTCCTTGATAGGGCGAGATTGTGTGGAATGCCACGGCAGCGAACAAAATATTCTTTAGGTTCATTTTTGAGAGTTTTACCTGAAGCACTGCATGCACCAAAGACAGACTGTCTGCAAAGACACTATCCTTTCCAGCAAGAACAAAGATACATGGCTTCCATGAGAGAAGCGGTGCAGTATAATCCACCTGGCATTAGCTTCTTAATGACAATTGATATCCCTAGGATGTAGCATCATGTCAGGACCTCATTTTTTTTTTCCTCTTTTGCTGGAAGATTTCTCTGCAGTGGCTACAACCTATTGACCTCATGGAGTACATGTTCATGTTGCTAAAATTTGCTAAGATGCCAACTCTGACCATAGTGATGTTTGGGTATTTTGAAGCCAGTACCAGCAGTCTCTGAAAAATATGATTATTAACTTTTCTTCAATGCACAGTCATTATTTTAAAAGACTGTATGCACTTTTAAGGCTGAGAAGATTACTAATATGCATATTTTGAATGTGCATGGCAGTCTCTCCTCAAAGAATCCAGACTCTGATTCAGTAAAGTGAGTCTGAATCTTAAACAACTGAATTCAGGAACTTGATTGGGAGTCACGACTCTTTCTTTTCACTTTACCTGTAACTCTCCCACTTAAAAAGGTAAACTACATACTTAACAGACCACTCGTCTATTTTTCTTTCAAATATATGATAATCAATAACCAATGCTATAATTTTCTATGAGTTGGACTGATCTCATGAGCGATTTGGCCCTCCTGTCCATTGCAGTAATTGTGTGACCTTGATTTTATCAATTTGGTGCCAGAACTTGTCTTCTGAGACCAGGGTATCAGTCATACCCTTTGTATTTAAGGATGGAAGTTAGGACAGAAGCTTTCACTGTCATTTCTACCTTACAAAAAACAGCAAACTTGTGGTTTTACATAAATACAAGACTCCTTTCAAAAATATACTCCTCACCATGGTGGTTAATAACTCTATCGTCTGGATCATCCTGCGTAGGTGCTGGGTTTTGTGAGAATGTGTGCTAATTTTTCGAACTCCTGTTTGAATACCATTTGCTAAGGTGTTATGGTTGTTGTTAACTGCCATCAGTTTGACTCTGGCTCAAAGTGGCTTTGTAACAACAGAACAAAACCCTGCCCTGTTGTTGATAGGTTGGAGTTCGTTGTTGTAGGAGTTATGTTAATCCATATCATTGAAACCGTCCCTTTTTTAACATTCCCCTACATTACCAAGAATGGCATGCTTTTCCAGATAACATGTCCAAAGCATATGAGATGAACTCTTGCCAACCTGGTAACTAAAAATTTCCTGGTTGCACTTCCATCAAGACAGATTGTTTATTCTTCTGGCAGATCATGGTACCTTGAATATTCTTTGCCAACACCATAATTCAGATTCATTTCTTCTTCTTTCTGGTTCCAAATTCATTGCTCTACTTTATATGCATATAAGGCTCTTGAAAACGCATTATTTGAGTCAGGACTCCTTAGTCCCCAAAATGATATCTTTTCTCTTTAAATCTTTAAAATGGTATCACGCAGCATCTTTCTCCAATGCTCTATGCTGTTTAATATCTTAGTTTTTGTTGCCACAAACATTGATTATAAATCTGGGTTAAGTGAAATCCCTCGCAACTTCAGTTTTACTGATAATGTTGTTTACTTGTCCATTTCTGAGGTTTGTTTTCATTGAAATATTGGTGGCATAGTCTCCATCATCACAGTAACATGCAAGTCACCTCAGTATGACAAAGTGAGAGATGTGTGTGTATCCTCTACAGTTCACCATGGCAATTAAGGAATTTTAATTCCATTTCTGTTGGCCATCCCTTTCTCCATATAATTCTCAGCATATGTAGCTCTGCTTGCCAAAGAGTAATGACAAAGGCCAGGAATTAAGTAGCCTACACATCTTGCTCATCACTAAATGTCTCCCATTTATGTTAAATTATATATGTGTGTGTGTATATAATTCATGTGTGTGTGTCCTCTGACTCATCCTGGTTAGGTGCCAGATTTTATAAATGAAACATTTTCCAATCATTTTTTTGCATTTATATATCCCCCCAAACAGTATTGTCCCCCAAAGCTAAGCATTTATTTATATTTTTTTACAAAACAACCTTATCACCTTTCATCAGCTGATAGCAACTTCCTCATTCTTTTCTTCACCTCTTCTATGTCATCAAATCGCTGTCCTTAAATGTCCCTCTTCATTTGGGGAAACAAAAAGAAATTGCACAGAGTGAGGTAAAGTGATTAAGGTGCATGGGGCAAGAGAAGCATGCTGTTTTTTTCCCCCAAAAAACTGGCGCACTGAGACAGCTTCATGAACAGGTGCATTGTCATGGTGGCAAAACCAGTCCCCAGTCTGCCACAAAGTAGGCCTTTTTGTGTTGCACAGTGTTATGCAATCTTTAAGAACCTCTAAATAGAAAACTTGAATAACAGTCTGACCTGGTAGAACAAACTCCAAATGTACTATGAGGTGATATTTTTGTCCATTTGGAAAGTTGATGGATGTCCATATGAGGTTTGTCATCAGTCGACATTTCACCATTTTTAAAATGAGAAAACCACTCAAACACTTGAGTTTATTACACAATGCTGTCCTTGTACGTGTGTTCAACATCACAGCAGTTTATGTGGCATTTTTCCCAAGCAGGAAACAAAATAGTACAGCCCCATGCTGTTCTCTTGAATCAGATGTCACAAATAATGAGGTTTGAGGGAACCTGTTTATATGAAAAAATTCACTCTGACGAGGGAATCTTCCCAGGCAACGCCACTGGGTGCACTAACTCAGAGCAAGTTACTTGATGCTTGCCTAGTGGGGAAAATGTGTACTATGAAAACTTACCCAGCAGAGCTTTTTTGTTGTTGTTGTTGTTATATTATATATATATATAATATAATATAAAAACATATGTATATGTACACACACATAAATATATCTCACTATATATCCCTTCTATCTGTCTCTATTTCTACATTTATATCTCCATCTATATATCACTATTTAGATCTAGATGCAGTGGGAGAGAGAGAGAGAGAGAATCCATCACGAAAAACTATTTGCTTTCCCAAGAAAGGCACAAATTATTATTCATTACATGACACTTACTACCAATAATGTAGAGTTCTTTCTGCATTAGGATCTCTTCTGTGAAATGGAAGGGATCTTGAGTTAAAAAAAAGAAATTTTTTAAAGCAAGTCTGGATGCAATCTTGTAAAATCCGAACAGAGTTGGTGGACTTGAGTCCAAGAGTCTGTCTCCTAAGACATTTCTACTTCAATTTAAGACATCATTCACATTTTTGTTGCAATTTTCTATAATCTTAACTCACCAAAGATATTTCTGGAGCTTCCTAAAGCCCAATTAGTTAGCGTTGATATCTAATAATAATGGGTTCATCTCTCTTCCCTAATCCTTGTGAAAAGGGAAAGTAAGTGGCAACTGAAGATACAAAAATAAAAATGTGTCCATTAAAATTAAGAATCCCTACTAACATAGCAGAGCAAATCAAAGGAAAACAATAGAGAAGATCACCTCCTTGGCGTAAGGAAGCCTGAGCAATGTGGGGATCGTTGAGACAGATGACAGAGGACAGAATGAAAGGCTATTTGCATAGATGTCCCAAGGAAGTGATGCTTTGCTGATGCTATGGTTCTACTTCAGTGTTTGCTATTTTCCATATTATATACATTGTGCACACTGCCAACTTATTAATATGCTATTGATTCTGCTTATGAATATGCTTAGTAATGCTTCACATGAAAAAATATTTATGCTAATCCTAAACTATGATTAGACTAGTATGTTTAAATGGGTCAGAAGCATTAATATAGAACCGTGTCTTTGTTCTGGAAATTTTACGTTTAGCTTCTGAATTCAGCTTTTTCCTACCACCAGCTGCCATGCGACAGTCCTTTTGAAATTCTACACAAGTGAGGGAATAAAACTCAACCAGACGGGATCGCATCATAACTTGCACGTGTATGAAATACAGAGGCAGTGGAGGTTCCTTGAACACGATCTCTAGGTAACTTTAGCAAATGAGACAGTAAAGAACAAGGGTATATGCTGGCTGGAAAACTAGAGTAACATAAACATCCATCTGCCTGAAATAGTTCAGAGATGGCCTCTGCCAGTGGAATGGTCAAGGTAACCTTGGAGTTTGTTCCAGCTCAATAGGTTCTGAACCTTCAGCAAAATAGAAGACAAGGCAGCAATCAAAGCTAAGAAAGCTGAGCCAACCATTCCATGAGACACCTCTGAAACCTCCCTGGAGGATCACACCTGTGCATGTCTGACAGGCGACAGGCAGCAGTGTCTCATTCTAGCTCTGCCTTCCCTTGTTCAGCACAAGCAGTTCCACGTGATGTTTCCGTCAAAGTCATGGTCTTGGGCAAAGGTATTGTACATAGGGAGCCACCTTCTAACAATCAGTCTGATTATCTTTTTGAAATACTTCTTGATACATATTTATATATTCATGTCAACCTTGCAATTCAGATTTTTTGATATCGCTATAGTCTGCCTTCCCTCGAGCTGGTTTTGGTATAATGTCCCTGAGTTTGTCGGGTCCCATCAGGGATAGGAGTCACATGGCGTAGAAGCCAGGACACTGGAACAGTAGCCTGCTGGCCAACATCCTGAGAATACATACACTGCCAGCTAGCTTACACAAGGCCAGCTGGCAGAGTGAGATGTGGGGACAGATGCATCATATAAATGGACATCTGTGAAAAGGCTGCATTCCTGGCCCTCCAGTTTGGCATGGAATCGAAGAGTTCATTCTTCTTCCTGAATTATGGGAAGTACAAGCTAACCAAAGATGTGATATCCAACTGGCGGAGAGAAGACAGAACGTGCCAAAGGCTGAGATGTTAAATGGACCGGCGTTGCCATCTCTCAACCCATGCCTTTAACTGAAGGGGGAAAAATCTATTACAATGGAGAACTTGTTTTGCCTTCTTTGATCGGTAAATTTAAAGTAAAAATGAGGTGTAGGAAACAAATTTCTCTGCTCATTTTGTTGTTTTCAAGAGAGAAAATTAATACATTAATAGGAGAGTTTGATCTTGGAGCAAATTTTTAAGAATATATGTAGGGCCTTACAAACACATTGTCAAGTATTTCCATAGATCACCAATTCTATCAATATGATTTGGATTACTCTCTCTCTCTTTCTCCTCCCGCCCCCACATCAGCCTTTCATAAAATAAGGATGGAAGACTCAAAAATAAAAACAAACTCTCCTGCCAGGGAGTACATTTTGACTCACTGCGACCCTACAGAATAGGGGAGAATGGCCCTTGTTGGTCTCTGGGATTGGAAGAGTGTCCACGGGAATGGGACTCCTTGGCTTTCTCTGAAGGTGCAGAGGGTGGCTTCAAACTGCTCATCTTGTGGTTAACATCCCACTCTGGAACCTTAGGCCATGAGGACAGACAATGGATTAAACAAAGAAATGATCATTTTCTCACTGCAGTATTTTACAGTCCCCACCCCCACCCTCACCAGGCCCAAACCTATGTTTTCTGGGTGGCACATGAGTGTGTTCTAGACTACTAAGAGAAGGTTGATCTTTTGAACTCACACGGTGACCTTGTGGAAGAAAAGCATGGTAATTTGCTTCTGTCAAGATGGCATGCAAAGAGCAGGATGGGAAAATCCTACTCTACAATTGATGGAGTCACCGAGTATTGGAATGTGCTTCGCAGCAATGAATTTTTCTCATTATTATTTGGTGTACAGTGTGCATGTGAAATATAATATGGCATATCACCCTGATTTTTCTTATCGAGAGAATGCAACAGAATACATTTAATAATCAGCAGCATATGAAAGGCTTCTGATTTTAGTGGGATGTTTACAATGTAAGTGTCTCTTGCCTCTGTTCTGTAAGAACTCATGTATGAGTAGAGATTGCAGGAAGAAGGTGCAGTGAAGGAAGATACCTTGTTGAAAGAGCTGAATGAGTGACAGGCATAAAGGATTCAATCAATATGGCTGGATTCTATGATGAAAGCTTTATGATTTGCCACTGCCAGGTCTCTGTGGCATTTGGACCTCCCAGCACAGGCCTGCAATGCCTAGGGAAAGAGGACCGCGCCCGGGAGATGGCAGCACTGGAGTCTATGCCCACCAACACTTTGATATTCTGGACCCAGAAAAAGTGATTCCCAACTGACCCAGAGGTCACTGGCAGTAGTCACAGTGTATGGGAGGAGGAGAGGCATTGAAACCAGTATTTCTGATGGTGCCCAGGAGAACATAGCACCTGGGGGAGGGGAGCCCTGGTATTCTGCAAAGCAGTGTAAACAGGGAAATGTTCAACATGCCTGCAGATGAAATGTTGTCTCGCCATAGTGTCAGTGAGACGACAGAGGGTGTGGGGCTTCCTGTGAAAAACAGCAGAAGTCGCAGGAGCAGCCGGCCTCCCGAGCAGATGCAGCAGGCACCAGTAGGCGCTGGCATCCCGCAAAGTGGATCTTGTCCCAGTAGCCAAGTAGTTTTATTTATTGGTATACTCTACCGTACATCCTCTTTGCCCTACGGATTTGTTCCAGTGGGATGGAGTCTAACTCAACGGGTAGAAATATATTTTAGGTGTCAAACTCCGAGAAATGATTTGTTTTCCCCCTCATGGAATTTTATTTCTTGCAACTTAATATTAATCAAACTCAATATGGGAATTGTGAGTCTGATAAAAAGGTTATAAATATATCTGCTGTATTAATATAGATGAGAAATTAATATGGAAGTTTGAACAGTTGAAAAAAATCAATGTAGATAAAGTTGAGATTGATATTATTCTATCGGAGAAATGACCATTTATTATGCATGTAGAGAAGACTATTTCTTCAGAGAAATAATATTTGACAATAACATGGTATATAAAATTTTCTTGTTGAAAGAGAAGAGGTACTAGTTTTCAAAGACTTCTCTGTTTGGCCACACTGGAATACATTTGGAACCGGAGAGGAGGCATGTGTTCATGCATTCAAGAAAGATTTCAAACATTAATTTATAGCTTACTACATCTGAAGCTCTCTGCTCTTCCCTGGGGAGCAAAAGCAGAACAATATCTCGCCCATGCATGCCAGGAGCACAGAGAACAGCAGAGCTGTGAGGCCGGGGGGAGGGAGAGGGGAGCATAAACAAGCCATCATGATGCATTTTGATAGGTTCCCTGGTAGATATATGTACCGACTGATCTGGGAATGCACAGGGAGGAAAACTCATCTTGCCAAGGGAACCAGAAAAGATTTCAGAGAAGGGTGGCATTCATGCTGGCTTCTGAAGGGTAATTAGAAGTCATCTCATCAGAGACTGTGATGTAAAGCAAAGCAAGTAGTAGGAACATTGCATTGAAGCATAATTTGTGCTAGGGCACAAGAGCTTCGGGAAATCCTACCCAGATCAATATGACTAGAGCACAGACTGTGCTCATGCCGGGAAGAGGAAGAAGTGGACATGCTACTAACATAAATGAGAAACCACAACATCAGACTCACCACCAGCAAGTCCATCCTGAATCATCGCAACCCTCTACAGGGTTTCCAGGCTTGTTAATCTTCACAAGGAGCAGAAAGCTTCCGCTGTGCCCTGCACAGAGGCTAGTGAGTTTGAACTGCCGACCTTATTATTCCTGACAGTGCCATCAGGACTCGAGTAAGTGAGAAATAGGGAAAAAAGTAATTCGTACTTACACTGGAAACAGGAAAAGCAGTTGAAGGGTTCCTGCAAAGTGCCAAGTATGAAGGACTGAACTAGGGAAGTTAGAATACAGGCAGGGAATGAACTGTGGAAACAGGTAGAATGGATTGATGTTGTGACTGACTGAAGGTTTCAAGACCGGGAACAAGGAGCTAGGGTTACTGTGCCAAAGAGGTTACAAGACTTTGTCAGCCGATGCATATAAGGAAGTAGTTGAAGATCACCACAACTGGGCACTGACTGCTGCCCAGTCCATTCTGAACCGCAGACAACTACAGGATGGAGTAGAATGCTCCCAGGAGCTCCAAGGCTGCAGTGCTTACAGCTGCAGAGACACATCTTGAAGAGTACCAGATGGGTTTTAACTGCTTACCTTCAGGCTGTTGTCAAATCTTTAACCACTGTACAACCAGCCCTCCTTCCCTAAAGGCCAGTGCTTGCCAAATTGAGGAAAGGCTTGTTTTTGATAAGGTGAGCAGGAGAGAAGGGTGTGTGTGTGTGTGTGTGTGTGTGTGTGTGTGTGTGTGTGTGTGTGTGGTATGGATGGCACCGACAGCAGCTTTCATGTTGAAGTATGACAATGCTGTCATTGAAAATGTTTGTACTGGTTTTAGTTTCCTGGCTTGGCATTATGGGCCCATCAGCCCAACGTGGTAACTAACAAAGAGCTCTTGAAGAATTTTGCTGCCTGTTGTTTTCCACAAGTTTCCAAGCTTATCACGTTTCAGTTCTATTAGAGGTAGGTTAGCAAATAAATAAAGAAAACATATATAGGTAAAGGAATACATCTTGGAAAGGAATGTAAGTGTAAAAGCAAGAGAAACAGGGAAACTTCTACTTTATTCTGCTTTGGGGTTTTACAGTTTAATGCATACATCTGTTGTATCACATCTCTCTGCCACATTGCTCAGACAACGGAGAGCAGAATTTGTAGCGTCAGCAGAAAAGTAGCAACAAATAGGGCAAAGACATTATACAGAAAATTACATCAAATTTATACCACAGATGGTTCATCAGTTAGATAAAGGGAGGGGGACAGGAAGATCAAAGAGCACCATAGCTTGGGGAGATGTTTCTAAAGATCACAACAAAAAACTCATAGGGTTGGACGACAGAAAACGAGGACAAACCTATCGCTTGGATTCATGTGGCAGATATGAAGGTTAGAGACGTGGTTGGGAATGATTGTTTTCTCATCACTGCTTTATGCAGCCAGTTTCAAATCCATTGAACAAGACAGCTAACACATAATACATTTTTATAAGACACATTTAAAAGGGAAGGGAGACACAGAGAATCCAGGACTGATGACTCCATCAGGACGATGGTGAGAGTGGTGATTCCTGCAGGGTGAAGGGAGGATGGGATAGAAAAGGGGAACCGATTACAAAGATCTACATATAACTTCCTCCCTAGGGGATGGGCAACAGAAAAGTGGGTGAAGGGAGATGCCAGACAGTGTAAGACATGAGAAAATAATAATAATAATTTATAAATTATCAAGGTTTCATGAGGGAGGGAGGAGCACTGGGGGGGGGAGATAATGAGGAGTTGATATTAAGGGCTCAAGTAGAAAGCAAATGTTTTGAGAATGATGGTGGCAACAAAGGTACAAATGTGCTTGACACAATGGATGTATGTATGGATTGTGATAAGAATTATATGAGCTCCCAATAAAATGATTTTTAAAAAGCGGGGGGAACCCCAACCAGTGGCAAAGTTGAGCTAGAAATATCACAGGGAATAAAGCTCAATGACTTGTTTCCACCTGTCCAGCCTGAGTGCTTGCCAAGCAGCGCAGGTGTAGGAGCCACACAGGGACTCAAACCAGGCAACCCGACCTGTACTACTTCCCAGCAGCTTAGTTTGGACAGTTTTCAGTGCTATGACGTTAGGTATATTATATAAATGCAAATACATTGAATACTTATTTCATTTTTTTAATCAAGATTCACTGGTCGAAGACATATTTCTTAAAACATGGTTTGTTAATTATTATTAACTGCCCCTGTGAGGCTTTGAGACTGTAATTCTTTTCACAAGTAGAAGTCCCTGTCTGTGGTAGCCCAACACATAACCGCTTCACCACCAGAGCTGCTCAGCAGAAGCCAGTCACTGGAAAAGGACAGTGAGGGGGTCAAGGTCATGGGCCCATGAAAAAGAAGACTCTCAAGGAGGCGAGGTGACACTTGAGTAACAATGTGGAGGGTAGCACAGGGCAATAAATATTACATTCGGTTGTATCCACTATCAGTTGGAACTGCTTTGATGGCACCTAACAGTCCACACTATTGATCATATGAAAATATATACAAAGATATATGTCACTCAATGTGTGGTGATTTAGTGCTTAAGTTAAGTAATACAAATGGCAGATATCTTCTTTTAGAAATGCAGCTGATTCTTTTGATAACATTGTTAGGCAAAAGGTAAGTCATGTCTGACTTAACCCTTGATAGGACAATATGCATTATGAAATAATTTCTTACAATAATGGCTATCTCTAGGGAGACCTTATTTTTAAATTTAAAAATGATAAAAAGAAGACCTGCAAATTTAGAATGAGTTTACTAGAATTATTTCCTCATTCTCGATCCAAAATTTCATTTTTACTTTTTATTCAAGATTATATAGTGCCTGTTACCCACCAGTTATCACTTTCCCTTCTATGTTTGTTTAACTTTGGGGGCACCAAAATGAAAAAGAAGGCAAGATTAATTTCATAGTTTATTTTTTAAAAATTGTATGTATCTACCTACACTTACACACACACAGATACACATATATACACATACATATAGGTATACACAAATGCATATATTCATTGCTATAGGCAAAACTTTCCATAAAATGAGTTACTAATTTATGACATACATTTGAGTTGTTGAAACACCATTTTATTGGAAGCGCTTAGAGATATCATAAATTTTCTAGTTCAATCACATCAAGCAGTATTATATAATTGCTACTACAATCAATTTCAAAACATTTTTTTTCTTTTTGAATTCTTTGATATCAGCTCCCCTATGCCCTCCCTCCCCCACCCTATGCCCCAGGAACTCTTTTTAAAATTTATTGTTATGTCTTATACCATCCAATATATCCAGTCACATGCAGTTCTGTTCTTTGCTTCCCTTGAATGGGATTGATTTTACAATCATCAATGCTGTCAGCTCCCACTTTCCCCCTGCCCCGCTTCCCTTGTAAAATTAGTGGTTCCTTATAGAAGGCGTAAAAGTTATTGCACACAATGGTCTCTGTCCCTACTCAACAATTAAAGAAAAATAAATTATGTATGTGAATTTCATTCACTACTTTACTCACTAATCATGTGTTCATTGAATGCCTGAAATTATGAGATAATATTCTGCATTATGAGATACTATCATGATAAAATTTTACATCTTTATTATGATCATAAATTTAATCTCATCTGGAAGAAATAAATTATATAACTGATAAAATATGATTGAAATTGAAGCTTATGTGTGGAGGTAGATAGGTATTTGGAAAGAGATAGATAATGGATGGATAGTGTGTTAGGCTGAGTGGGTGAGTAACAAAACCAGTGAACCCCTAAATGCACAAGAAATAACTTTATCTCAGAAATGATTTTATATCAAGAAATCAGTCCAGCCTAGTCCAACTGAAGTCCATGCACTATTGGCAGCTGAAGCAGGAGGGGAGGCATGAAACTGGGGGAGCAGAGGCTGGTGGGCAGAGTGGTGTGGATCCAAGGACGGCGGGAACAGCTCCTGGGGTCAGTGGGTGGAATGGACTGCCCACCCGAAAGCCAGACCGCCACACAGGCAAGCAGGAAGGTGACACAAGGGCAAGTGAGAGAAGTTCTCAGTGTCCCTTAGATTAAAAGGCCATGCCCTAAAGGGGGCATCATCAGCTTGTGACATGATTGATAGTTTGCACTCTTCCTCCACACAGGTACTATCAAACATAGAATCTAACCATCACGCTAGCTAGCTAGATGATAGCGAGAATGATAGTATGACAGATAGTGTCAGAGATAAGGTGTCCTGTCCCTCTGACTGGGCCTGAATTCTCAGTGGTTAGGCGGTTAACACCTCATCATCTCCCAGGACCTAGCCTAAAACAATGGAATCACAGCCTGTCCACTGCTGTTGGGTGACATTCAAACAGTGCTGACTCATGTGGACCCTACAGACAGAACACCGGGCGTCCTGTGCCATCCTCACAATTGTTCCCATGCTTGAGCCCATTTTCGCAGCCATGCTGTCGATTCATCTTGTTGAGGGCCTTCCTCTTTATTGCGGCCTCTATACATTACCAAAACAATGTCCTTCTCCAGGACGGCCTGACCAAAATATGCAAGATGACGCCTCAGCACCCTTGCCGCTAAGGAACACTCTGTACTTCTTCCCTGACAGGCCGGTTTGTCTTCTTACAGCCCATGGTACTTTCTATATTCTTCTGAAGCACCAAAATTCAAAGTCATCAATATTCCTTTTATAATGTCCAAGTTGAATATGCATATGAAGCAAATGAAAATATCATTTATAATTATCTATAAGAGAATAAGATTAGGGTGGAATGCAATACCCTTACTGAAATCATTGCCTTGATGCAACACATTGCCTTTGGTGTATGTCTTGCTTCCAATATAAGTGGACACTGTGGGAAACGAGTTTGCTTTTAGCTGAGGCTGGACCCTGACTCATCAGCCTCTCATTATTTGGATTTGAGTTAACAACCTACCATATTGCCTGACAACCTTGGGCATTGTCAGTGATTTGTTGTCTGACCTGCTAACCATGGGTACATCCTCCTCTGAAAAAATCATAAATAAAAATAAATCTTGGACTTATGATCCAGAGATTAAGGTCTAATCAAAAGGTTTAAGATAAAGCAAGCAGATCAGCTCAGAAATCTTGGTAATGTTAATAGATCTTCTCAAACACACAGACAGAATGATCACAATGACTTTGGAAATAAATACTTTAAAAAATATAAAATTACACTGGTGAGGGAAAAAAAGCCAGGAGATTCCACTGAGGCATTTTTCTCCATCTTGACAACGTATCTGCTGACTCCTCAAGGTTAGTAAGGGCTTTGAAGAAGATTTCAAAGAACATTGAAAACAAACATGATTTGAGACCCTTGAAGATGCTCAAATATAATGATTTTCCATGGTATA
Organism: Tenrec ecaudatus; assembly: GCF_050624435.1. NCBI lineage: Eukaryota > Metazoa > Chordata > Mammalia > Afrosoricida > Tenrecidae > Tenrec > Tenrec ecaudatus. The sequence goes on from NC_134539.1 coordinate 29,028,110, forward strand.
AACTGAAGAGAACTTGACTGCTAGAGGAAGAGCTAGAAAGATGGAAACACAGCCTTCAGAAACATAGATCAAGATTTAGATGGACAATATGGTGAGAAACAAGAGCTTTATATGTTGATATTTTCTTTAATAAAAGTTTCTATACATTTTTAGCAAAAATTTATGACATATCCTTGTCAATACGACTCACAGTGACCCTGTGGGACAGGGTAAAACGGTCTCTGTGGGTTTCTGAGACTAAGTCTCATGAGAGTATAAAACTTCCTCTTTCTGTAGAGAAACTAGTGGTCTTGAATTGTGGACCTTGCAGTTAGCAGACCAAGAGATACCCAACAGTACACCACCGGGGACCCCTTATCCTCCTGTTCACAAGGGACAATTATAAAAATGGCTACTTCATACATATATAAAATGATATTATAAAGATCATGTTACGTCAGTAAACATGAATGTGAACTGAAAATTGGAGTATGAAGTTAGAAATGAAATAATTATAAGTTAGAGAAACCTAAAAGAGACAGAGTAAGCTGATTCAGTCACGGCACCCTTAAGAAGACATGGTGAGTTTTTCAAAGTGATCGGTCTTTAGCTTACTTTCCACTTTAATTGTTCTAATTCCTAAATATTTTAAGTCAACTATGGTTTTCTTTTCCTGCCTCTGCTATAAGGTATGTGATGTATGTGCTTTTCTGTCTCTCTCCTCTCACTCCATCTGTGGGGTTGTGTGTGTGTGTGTGTGTGTGTGTGTGTGTGTGTGTGTGTGTGAGAGAGAGACAGAAGACCTAAAAATCACTGGCAATTGTATACAAGGGCACTTCAAAAAGTTTCGGGGGAAATGGAATGAAAAGACAATGAGGCATTTCTACAAACTAGCTGCCCCTGCCTGAGTGGGTATCTAGCCCTATGGAACAGAGAACTACTTCTGTGTAGGGTTCAAGAAACTGCATATCTTTCTGGAGTGCGCTGTGCGCTACTTCATCTTTTCCCTGTGGATGGAGAGACTGGTGGGTTTGCTCTTAGTTCACAGCCTAATGTTTGTTTCACCTTGCCACCAGGCTTTCATGTGCATATGGGTTTGTTTATACATTGTACATATATATCAAAATACATTTCCATACAATCTCTTGTGTCTTGTGTTTATGTGTATATGTATCTATTCTCATATTTTTCAATCTCGCAATCTTGCTGCTTTTATTCTTAATAATATAAAATGGCAATTCTCACTAATCTAAAATTTATAATTGTATTACCTTTTTGTGCTTTTCTGAATAAGCAAAATGCTGCTTTTTTCTTCCTTTACACTTTAATATTTTGATTGCTACTGTCAGTGTTTCATCTCCAGATTATGACAACCAATATATTCTCTTATTCTAAAAGCCAATCATGTTAATACCCTTTATCTCATTGCTCAGTGCCTCCTAAGGACAAACATCCCATAAAACAGTCTCCATAAATCACGCACAAGTGTACTGTAGAGGTAATGGGAATTATAAAAATGTCATGCATTGACAGTGGTTGAGTGGAGAATGACCCATTATCATATTAAAGTGATAAAATCTAGGTGATAAAATATATAAAAATTGTAACATTTCTGCTACTAGGTAACCCTGAAGATTTACATCAATGCTGTAGCAACATATTGAGTGCCTACAATTTAAAAATAAATTGAACTTTAAGGGAAATCAGGGAATCTGACAGTTTTATTTTATTTCTAAGGGACTAATATTTATGAAATTTAAGTAACCTATAAAATACTAATTTGTAATATATTTGAGAATATGTTTTTGATGAAAACTTTGCATAACTTATAAATTGCTGTAAAATATATTAGGGGATAATTTGAAATATATGAAGAAGTTTGAGAAAGAACTACTATAGTAAGATACAGAGTCACCCTGTTTGAATATTTTCCCATAAATATCATGCATGTAAAATACAGACATATGGTTCAATTATTATATAATTTGTGACATGTGACTAAATTTCAATCATATGTAGAAGCAAAAGACCTGAAAATTACAGCCAGCCAGAAAAATCCCTTCAGACCTTACAGAAACTTGCTGGGTTTTTTGTACGCTGGTTTAAAATGAGTGCTTCCAGACTAGATATAGATACTAAAGACTAGTCCATGTCTTTATAAAAGTCCTTCAAAAAAAGCATAAACAAATGAGCAACACTAACCATCCCATCCATGGGTAATTTCATCTGATTACAGAATATTACATTATTTATCATGGTCTAATTAGCTGGACCCCTCTGTCAACCAGAAGGCAGCATCTCCATTGCTGGCCTTTCCAGCTTTAAGTCAGGGAGACTATTGCTAAGGGTATCTAATTGAATGGCTGTAGACACACCATAATAAGATCAATAGTAAATTAGGCCAGAGTATGTGCACTCAGAAAGAGGGAAAATAATAGCTTTCTTTCCCAAGTACCTAATTAGTTACAAATGATAGCTTATTGGAAAATAGACATAATGTGGAATATGCTCTTTCAAAGCATTGACATTTGGTATTATGCTGTCATTAAAATTTAAAAGGACTTTTTAGAATATAGATGGCCTGGTGGCATAGTGGGTTAGGATTTGGGCTGTGAATGGAAAGATCAGCAGTTCAAAGCCACCAGGCTCTCCGAGGGAGAAAAAATGAGGCTTTCTGCCTCCAGAAAGATTTATAGCGTAGAAGACTCAGGCAGCAGTTCTACTCTGCCCTCTAGCATACCAGGAGTTGCAGTCGGAATTGACTCGATGGCAGTGGGATTTTTATTTGGGATATATATTTTCCACATATGAATTATCCAAAATTCACCTTAAGCTAAAGAGTTGAACTAATTGATTCATTGAGTGTTGCATATACTTTCTAGAGTCAATGCTAACTCGCAGTGATCTCCTGTGGGTTTCTGAGATCGTGATTGTTGAGGGGCTAGGGAGTTCCATCTTTCTCCCACATAGCTGGGGCTGGGTTTGAACTCCCGGCACTCTCACCACTGGTCCTGAGGGGTTCATCTGTCCTGGATTCCCCGTGTTTCTGCTTCCTATCTGTACCAGTGATCATCCTCCGGTCTACCCAGATTTGTAAGGTAGAATTGGGATCATGATAGTGGGGGGCTAAGGTGGGTGGAGGAAGCATTTAAGAACTAGAGGAAAGTTGTATGTTTCATCATTGCTACACTGCACCCTGACTGGATCATCTCCTCCCTGTGACCCTTCTGTAAGGGGGTGTCCAGTTGCCCACAGATAAGTTTTGGGTCTCCACTCCGGACTCCCCCTATTCACAATGATATGATTTTTTTTGTCTCCATTGCTGTCTCCTGTAGGGCAATGGGTCAGTTAGGGATGCAGTGTCTCATAGTGGGGCCGGCCATATGGTCCTCTCTGTGCATTGGCTGCTCTGAGCAGCTTCCTGATTCATTCAATATTTTGCTTATATAATTTTTAATACCATCACTCAAGAATTGAATAATTTGTCTGTTCATTCAATTTAGGAAAAGCTAAACCTTTTCAGCATTTTTGGTTTTTTAAAATTCCAGGTATGTACATATTTGATTATAATATTCTGCTTTGTCTTTGCAAACTGCCCTTTGACTCTTCTATATTCAAGAGTAAATTTTAGAGTATTTCTGCCTTCCATTTTTTACTTTTCTTTATTTCCTGTCTTTTGTATGAACTTTTGCTGTATTATACATCCCACATTCTGATTATTAGTGTGTGTTTGAAGTTTTTCTTCCCATCGTGTCCCATCCCAATGAAATGTGCTATTTGATTTGGCTTCTGCCGTTGTGAGCATAGATTGTAGATCCTTGACAAGCTCAATATTTTCTGTTGATCCTGGTGATATGCTATGCTCTAGTTATGAGGATTTGGGCTTTCCTTACACTGAATTGTGATCCACATTGAAGACTGTGATAATTGATCTTCCAAAGCAAGTGTTTTGAGCTTTCCTCACTTCCAGCAAGTTGTGTTATCTGCATATGGCAGGTTGTTAATAAGCCTCCCTCCTGTCCTGATGCCTCATTATTCTTCACACGTTCTAACTTCTCTGAGGATTTGCTCAGCATACAGATTAAATAAGAATGATGAAGGTATACAGCTCAGATGCATACCTTTCTTGATTTCAAACCATGCAGTATCCCCTCATTCTAGACACACAATTTTCTCTTGATTCCTCATAAGCACAATGAAGTGTTCCTGAACTCCCAATCTTCTCAAGGTTACTCATAGATTCACAATTTATCATGACCAAGTGCCTTTACATAGTCATTGCTGATAATAATTAGTAGTAGCATTAATATTATTATGATAAAGATTAAAAAAACATTAGTCTCCACAAAGATAAACATAAGCCTCTTCTGTTTTTGCTGCCATTGGTCTCCTCGCAGCTCTATTGGACAGATAGAAGCACATAATGAGTTTCTCAGTCTATAGCCTTTGTAGGAGGATATCTCTAGGTCTTTTATGTAATGTAGTGACTAGGTGGGTTCAAATGTCCAACTTTTCATTTGGAAGCTTATTCTTAAACATGTGCTACCAGGGTGTCTTAAACTTCCTGCAGAATCCATAGTTGAAGTCATTTCTAAAGAAAGATGACCCAACAAAAGGCTCACACTATGGAACAGTATCATTAATATCACATACAAATAAAATTTTGCCAACTAACTTGTAACAATGGTTGTAGCCGTACTTTGACAGGGAGCTTCTACAGGTTCCATCCAACTTCAGAAGAGGACATGGAACAAGGAATATCATTGATGATGTTGGGTGGATCATGGCGGAAAGCAGAGAATACCAGAAATATATTTAGTTGTGTTTTGCTGAATGTACCATGGCATCCAACTGTGTAGAATGTAACAGACTATGAATAATTTTGACAAGAATGGGACTTCAAAAATAATTCCTTGTGATTATATGGAACTCACATATGGATCAGGAGACAGCTGTGTGAACAGCACAGGGGCAGTACTTCATGGTTTAAAGTCAGAAAAAGCTGTATGTCAGGATTATATCCTCACCATATTTATTCAATCTATATGCTGAACAAATCATCAGAGAAGCTGGCTTGTATGAAGAAGAATGTGGCATCAAGAATGAAGAAGAATAGGGCATCACTTGGAAGAAGGCCTATTAAAAATTGAAATATGCAGATGACATAACCTTGCTTATTGAAAGGGAGGCAGATTTGGAGCACATACTGGTGAAAATCAAGGATTGTAGCCTTCAGTAAGGATTATGATTCAAAGTAAAGAAGACTCAAATTCTCACAAGTGGACCAATAGGTAACATCATGAAAAATGGAGAAAAGTATGAAGTTTTCAAGGATTTCATATTACTTGGATCCACAACCAATGCTCATGGAACCAGCAATCAAAGATATCTAAAGATGCATTGCATTAGGTAAATCTGCTGCACAAGACGTCGTTAGAGTATTGAAAAACAAGGATGTTACTCTGATGACTAATGTGCGCTTGATCCAAGCCATGTTACTTTCAGCTGCCACATATACATGTGAAAGTTGGGCATTGAATAAATAAGACCAAAAAAGAAAGAATGCATTTGAATTCTGGTTCTGGGAAAGCAACTTGGAAGTACCAAGAACTGCTAAAAGGATGAGCCTCTCTGTCCTGGAAGAAGTGTCACCAGAGTACTCCTAAGAGGCATGGATAGGACGACTTTGTCTTATATGTTTGAATACACATGCCAGGATACACCAGTCCCTGCAGAGGGACCCAAGGTCTGGTGAACTGGAGCAGCAGGGAAATGGAGCAGGCCCTGCAGGAGCTGGATAGACACAGAGGCTACAACAATGGGCTCAGACATTGGGGCGATTGTGAGGTTGGTGCAGGACAGGGCGGGGTTCCCCTTGTTGTGTATAGTGTCACTAGGGGTTGAAACCACTTCAAGGCCACCTCACAGTAAAAACAAACAACATTAATTTGATACCCTGATAGAGCTTTTATTTCTATGAGTATGTACAAATGTCAAAACGCACTGAAACGCATACTTAATATTTATTTTTCACTTTATGTATTGCATCTCAACAGAAAAAAATCACTGAAAATAATCTATTTAGTAAATTTGTTTTCCTTCAGTCTGCTTGTGTCTTAGCAGTTCTCTCTGGATTATTGAATGAGAAGTTTTAAGAATCATTTAAAAAGATGATACAATCATGGATTTATGGAGGACATTTTCATTGGTGTTCTACCAGAGATTTGGAGACATATATAGCAGTTAGTATGTAGTAACTAAGAGAACAGACCAGAAAACAGAGTAGGACATTTAATTGACACTGGAGGTGGAATTGAGCGATTTCTGTTGGTGCTAGCATTAACCTTAAACCCCAAAGACATTTGACTTACTGAATTTGGAGGGTAAAGAGCATACTTGCGTAGTTCACTCCCTTTCACATTCCCCAAGCTTTGCAACTGTGATATTATTGTGGCTGCGTACAAAGCCACATTCAGGAGAGTGAGAGGAATCAAAATTTAACTTTGGAATCGGTACACAAAAAATTGTTTGACCAGAACATGAAGATACTGAATAGTAATGTAAAATCAGGAAATATGACCTTCAGGGTTATACCTTTTCACCATATTTTTCCCATCTGATGCTGACCAATAGGCTGAAAAGGTGAACTATCTGACAAAGGTGGCAGCATTAGAATTGGAGGAAGGGTCCTTTGCCTGCAGCACTCTGCTACACAGCTTAGCTTCCTGAAGCCAAGAGGATTTGAAGTACTTCCTGCTGAAAATCAGAACTTACGGCCTTGATAAGGTACCTCAATATAATGAAACACCTCACAACTGGGACACTCTTCAAGAAGTGTTCATGCAGCTTTAAGACACGTGGAAGACATGGGAAATGAAAGGCTCTGAAATATTTCTACATTGAGTTACCAAAATATAAATACAGCCCTGAAGGTCATGTTTATTAATTTTACATTATTCTCTAATCAGTTGCGCCTGTTCTGTGTCCCGATTCCATAGGCGTGCACCTACATGGCATGATTATAAAATCACTCTGTCTAGCATTTATTTGAGCTAAGCTTTGTTCAGAAATTCTTTTGCACAAAAGATAATGTAATCTAATTGAAGTATAGAGAAAGAATTTGGCTCATGAGATATGCTGTGTAACGTAATGGATTAACTAACTCATGAAAATGGGACTCTCTAGAAAGTAAAACTATGTCCTTAAAAACGTTCATATATTTAATTGAAAAAATCTGTTTTTGCTTTTCTTTGATTCTTCTATTTGTAAAAGATAGAAAGAAATGGGAGGGCAATAAGATTAAGAATTCATTAGATATTTTATGAATGGCAATTTAGTCTCAATCACCATGCTACATAAATAGTATAATCCTAGTATGTTTATTGTTTGTGTTGTACTTGATGATACAAAAGAGAGATAATCAAAACATAATAGAATATGTGCTAATAAGAATTTCCATGAGTCTGACTAATCACAAATTATCGGTGTCTGAAGTCACAGATGTGGAATTAAAATTAGAGCCATAGATACATTATTACAATTATTTTTAAAATATGCTAGCAATTCCAACAATTTTACTCAAACTTTCATCTTCCTTGGAGTCATTAGAGCCTGTCAAGTCTCGCTTAATGGGAATACCAAGTGTGATAGCTAGGTTTATTGTGCCAACCTGGCCAAGAGGAACATGTGAAATCAATCAGGTTGAAGTTTGATTGGAGGGAGAAGAGACAAAAGGCTCTTCAAGACCCACTTCTGTTCCTCTTGTTTTCTGGTGATTGGACCAATGTGCTGCTGCGTTAGTTCGTTCTCTGCCTTCACCTGTGTGTTATGTTCCCTGTGGGCCAAGCCAACCCATGGGTCATGGATTGTGGCTTCCGTACTCTGCTGGTCCATAAATCACTTGAGCTTGAAGCTGTTAAATCCTGTCGCCTTGCATTGTTTGAGTTTGATCTCCCATCTGGGCCTGCTTCCCTCAGCTCCTAAGCTACTGGCTGTTGCTGACCCACGTTGCTGTTTGCTGCCTGTGGACAGACTCTTTCTGCATTTCCCGAGGGGGACTCCACTCTCCGTTTCCTTGACCTTGCATCCTGGCAGCCCACATGACTTGAAGGACTTCCAGTATATTAACTGTACCAAGAAAGTGAGTTGAACTGAGCCCTCTGTACTGCTGTGTGGACTAATTAGATGTTATATTCCTTCTTGCCAAACCTATCCTCATATACTTAATCATGGTTTTTGTTTCTCCAGAGAGACCTGCCTAACGTACCAAGTAATATTAAAAAGCAAAGTCTGGTCTTCTATGCAAACTGCTGGTTTCCATCTTAAAAAAATGAAGTTACTGAGCTTTATTCGTTCCTGTGGAGCCCTGGGATTGCCCAGAGTTGCCTCAGTTTCCAAAGAAATATTAGACTATACCCTCAATTGATAATTTACATTTTGTCTTTATCTGTTTGCTGTAATAGATATAAAATAATTTGCTTATAAAATCAGTTTCATTGATTAAATAATTGTACAAAGCAGCAGAAATGATGACATCACTATTTTGTGGATCCAAAAAGACCACCAATAGTCTAATAAGGTAGGAAATGGGTTTTATGAAAATTAGGACACAAAGGTCAGGTTAAAATAGACTTAATTTTTTATTATGATTTAACCTACAATCAGAAAAACAATACTCCTAAGTAAATTAAGGATATTGAATATCACCATTTTTTAAGTATGTGTTGCTTTGAATATCCAAGTTAAGGAAGTTCAACAAATAAGTGAGTGTATTCACATATAACATTTTATATATATGGAGAGAGAGGACTAAATCAGGTTAAGATCCTCTATGATTTTATTATAAATATAGAACATAAACATGTTTATCCTTGCATTTATTTATTTGCCCTGATAGAATACCATGTTAACCAGCTCCATAACTACAGAACTTGCTCGATGGTGGCCCCTCTCAATTGTCATTTGATTTGGTAAGCCTGGCTCCTTCGTTTCTGGTGCTTAGGGGTTGGTTGTACTGCTCACTGCTAGGTCAGCAGCTTGACATCGCCAGTTGCTCTTTGGTAAAAAGATGAGACTCTCTTCCTGTAGAGATTTAGCAGCTTGTCTCAGAGATCCTGGGGAGAAGTTCTATTTATTTCCTACAGGGTTCCTGAGTCATGAGCTGTCGTGGCAGTTGTGTTCTTGTTATTTGGTTTTGTACCCTGCCTTTATTTTTTTTGTAAGAGTCTGTCATTATTTTAGATGTTAACAAGCTAAGCTCTATGATTATTTCTCCTACTATTAACATTGCTGTACATAAAAGACAACATTGAACTTAGTGATGCTGCTGTCTTTCCATACATGTAATCCTGTGGACCTGGATTAGTGATTTGTCCTCTGGGCCCTGGCTTGGACCATTCTCCTCAGATAAATCTCCTGGCTTTATAAAATGAGCAATTACCTCCACACCCACCTCTCTGCCTTTTCTCAACCCACCCCTTACCTACTCATTCAATTCCTTTACTTCATGGCGGGCCATCCCTTTCACCAAGCTATGCAAAATCCATTGGTGAGTCTTCCACATCCCCTAGAGTTCTTGTCAGAGTGTTAAATTACAAATCTGAAAAAAAGTGCTCCATCTCAGTCTTAAAAACCATGTATATTATTTTTATTAATTGTTACAAATACACAACAGCAAAGCAACATGTTAGCAATAGGGGGAACTGGGTACAAGATATATATTAACTCTGTGTACTATCCTTTCACATTCCCTGCAAATAGGAAACTCTTCTAAAATACCATATTAAGTATTACAAATATAAGTTATATAAAAGTATTTATACTTATATATAAGAAAGTTGTATATAAGCATATTTCTAATTTAGAATTACGTAGCTTCTGAAAAATAGCTTCTAAATGATATAGCAAAACCTTCTGAAGGGCAACTCTGTAATGGGTTATTTCATTTTAGTAAAGCATTTGTAGTACTTTTTAAAAAAGGATGATAGCACATTTCTACTTCAGCATTCTTGTGTGAAATGAGAAATACATGAATAATATACTCTCCTTTTGAATTGATCTCAACATTTATTTACCACTTATTTTTTCCCATTTTATCCTCTATCAGGAAACAAAGTGTACTTATTAGCTGTTGAAATTGTTAGATTGTTAAATGCACAGGAGCCAGGAAATTCTAAGTTAAATTGTCTTATCACCAAATTAAATATTACTGAATTTCCAATTACTTTATTTTCAGGACATTAAGGCTGGTTATAACCTTGAAATTGCTTGGAATAATTGATCTTTTGCTGAATCACTTGTTAAATTAAAAAAAAATTGAGCTTTCTTTACTTGAAGACTATATGCACAATTAATGGCATTGTTTATGGTTCCTGAGTATGATGCCTAAGGCAAATTATGAATTTTAATCCTATAATGCCAGTAGCCATAGTGAAGACTTCAACAAGGTTTCATTGTGTTTTTATGAAACTGAAAAATCAATATTTCCTGAATGTTTTTTCCATACATAATAACCTTGTAAATTGATAATGTGACTTGAAAAATTGCTATTGCTTCAGTTCAATTACTTACAAAGTAATTCTGCAACATATTAATGAAAACAGGTGGGTTTATTTTGGTAGCTTTCCACATCTTAAATTTAATACATTCTAATAAATCAGGAAAAGCTGCACCATCAGGGCCCAGTATCATAGAGGGGAATGAAAGATTGATACCACAGTGAATGCACCTGGTTTAATTGACTCCGTAGTTGGGCATTTCAATCTAAAGGAAATGAAAGATGTGTTGTGCAGTCATTGTACACAACGTGTGTGACCGATAAACATGATAAGTTTTACGTAGATAATGTTCATGATGATGCAGATAATAAATAAATTATTATCAAAATTTAGTTAGTGACCACTATAATTCATTGGTCAACAGGAAAGGAATCACTGGCGAGACAGAACATGAGTGCTTAGAGCCGCCCCTGGCTGCCCAGGCATCTGCTCTAGTCACATGGCTGTTATGTCAGCTGTGTTCTGCTCGTTCTCCTTTTCTGGGGTGCATATATTCCTTTAACTCATTTTTGTAGAAATAAAAATGGTGGTTCCATTATTATTATATAATTTTAAATGGTAGCTAAACACATCTCTCTATATTTTATTTATTTGCCTTTTTATTCCTTTTCTGTAGTATATGTATTTTCAGCATTTGACTTCACTTAAATATTAAATATGAAAAACCTATTTTAAATATATTAGATAACAATTTTAGTAATAACTTATAGGGAAGGTTATATGTGTATGTATTTCAATTTGAAATGCCATATTTTAAATGAATTTTCCTAATTAATAAAAGAAAAGCTAGAGAAATTAAGAGTAGTAACTTTTTATTATGTTAGAAGGTAAATTACCTATAATATAACTCTCATCAGCAAGTTTTAGTCACACAATAATGGATACACACTTGCATAATGACGTTTCCATGTAAATTATGAGTTCACTTCTATGGAATATATGGAAAATGTAACAGTATCTGTTAACTATCATAAACACCCACATGCCTAATTTCAGATAGGTTTCCCCTGTGATTTTGAATGATTATACCAAGGTGCTACAAAGAAATATTTTGCTTTGATTGAGTTATTTGGGTGAACTAATGATTGAGAAAAGATTGAAGTTATCATGAATCTCATTTTGCTTGGTTATACACTCAAAGCTTATGGAAGTAGAACTTAAGAACTCAAAGGGCATATCAGATTGGGTAATTCTGCTCTATGCGATCTCTTTAAAGTGTTGACAAGCAAGGATGTCACTTTCTAAACTAAAATGTGCCTGATCCAAGCTGTGGTATGTTCAATTACTTCATATGCTTGTTAAAGTCAGACAATGAATAAAGAAGACCTCAATGGAATTGCTATCTCAGAACTACATTGTTGCCAAAGACCGGTCAATGGACCATGTGTGACCATTAGTTTCATTGTGCCAATCAGGCCAATAGGAGCATGTGGGATTAATCAGGTCACAGTTTGATGGGAGGACAAATAGATAAATAACTCTGCAAGGCACTCCCTCATTTCTCTTGCTCTCTGCTGATTGGACTACCACGCTGCTGCATTAGCTAGTTCTCTGCCTCAGCTGTTTGCTGCATGACCTGTGAGCTGAGGCAAACTTGAATCATGTCTCTTGAGCTTGAGACTCCTTACTTTACCACACTGCTAATGTATACATCTCCTGAGCTTGAGGTTGGTGGATCCAGTCACTGGGCATCACTTGAGTTCAAGATCCCATCGGTGCCTGCTTCACTAAGCCCCTGTGCTACTGATTTTGCTGACCCACACTACTGTCTGCTCCCTGTGGACAGACTGCCTGTCTTGCCTAAGGGAAGACTCCACTGTCTGCCTCCTAGACCTTGGACCAAAGGCCTCTTGAGTTGAATGACTTTCAGTATAGTAACGTTCAAAGAAAGTGAGTTGAAGTGAGCCCTCTGTACTGCTGTGTGGGCTAATTACTGTTGTGTGTGTGTGTGTGTGTGTGTCCTGGTTTTGTTCCTCTAGAGAACCATGCCTTCACAATTGTACAAGGAGTGGTTCTAGAGCAGTGGTTCTCAAACTTTCTAATGCAACGACCCTTTAACACAGTTCCTCAGGTTGTGGTGACCCCCCAACCATAAAATTATTTTCCTTACTTCTTTATAACTGTAATTTTGCTATTTTATGAATCGTAATGTAAACATCTGATATGCAGGATGTATTTTCATTGTTACAAATTGAACATAATTGAGGCATAGTGATTAATCACAAAAACAAGAAGTAATTATATATTGTGAAGTATTTATTTCTAATTACAAATAAATGAAATTTTATCTTGAAGTATGGTGTAGCATGGGTAACAGTCTTCATGCTGTGTACTTGTATGTGGGCGTATCTGCATGTGCGTGGATCCGCCCGGAGACCGATAGAGGAGTGGTGTCTCGGTTCCTAAGACCTTTGGAAATATGTGTTTTCTGATGGTGATGGTCTTAGGTGACTCCTGTGAAAGGGTCGTTTGACCTCCAAAGGGGTCGCGACCCACAGGTTGAGAACCGCTTCCTGAATTGGTTCCGCAGCCTAATTAGGCCTGACAGCACTGAGCATTCAGCCTCTATCCCTAAAGGCATGGATAAATCTGCCACTATAGTACTAGAGAGGGTTGTGTGAATCCATGGTGTGAAGGGGCAAAGCTAATATCCATAATGTCACCACCAATAGATGACGTGCAGGTGAGAGGAGAGGCTCTGGGTGATGATGTGTCTGATATTTTCCAGCAGTTTTGTCAGGAGAAGTATAGTTGGCTTGTTCTCCTCTCCATGGAAAATGCATGGATTGCCAAAAGAACAAACAGATCTGGTTGGAACAAGTGCAACCAGAGTGCTCCTTAGAAACAAGAATGGGAAGATTTCATTTCATGTACTTTGGACATGGTATTAAGAAAAACCAATCCCTGGAAAAAGACAAAAGTGGAAAAGATGAAGATGCTCGGCAAGATGGATTCATGCAACAATGGACTCAAGAATGGCAATGATTGTGAGGGTGCCACAGGATGGAGGAGTGGTCCGTATGTTCCACACCGAGTTCTATGAGTCAGAGTTAACTTAATGGCATGGTTATGAGAAACGTACCTATGCACGGAACACAAACTAGGATGACACAGTGATTCAGCCCAATGTCTCTAGCGAAGCTCCAAGGGACACGGATTCGAATCTGAATTTTCACTGAATATCTTTGTGACCTGGGTCAATCACTTAATTTGTCAATGATTGTTTTTTGAAAAAGTTCAGCATGCCAGAAATAATTCTGTAATGGTTACTAGGAAAATCATTCCGTAACACTCACAGGACTTCCCTGAATATGTATCTCATAGTACGCCAGATAAATCAGGTGGTTATTTTTATGATCCCTCAATACTTTTGAAATCCATACTATACACAAGACAATGTTAAAGTTACAGGTAATTCAGCCAGGAAATCAGACAGTTACTCCTTTTAAAGATCACATGTTTTGTTAACATGTTTAGCTGGGCTTTGTTTCCAAGTCTATTCTTCATTTCTCTACACATTTTATCATCTGCAGTCTACTAAGTAAGTCCAAAATTGTAGTACATGATGAATAATTTTGGATATTGTAGTACTTTGTCCTAGCATGCTTCAGTGCTCATTGGAACTCAAAATGGTTTCAGCCCTGAGAACAACTCCTTAATTGGTCCATTGAAATCTTTCTGGTTGTCCTTTGAAAGTTAATGTGATGATTCCTGACTACACATCACACCCTAATATCCAACACATTCCTAAGAGGAATCTACATGGTTTTATTATCATATATGTTTTTCTCTTTTTTTCTATATTCTCCTGAGAGCCTAGTTCTCTTTGCTTGATGAAACCCCTAACTTCAACACAATGAGAGTGTCACGCTGGGAGCCTTCCACCTTTATGCTACAGTCTAGAAGGTGCTTTTAGTCAGAAATCAATGGAGATCCCTGCCCTGGCCTTCTGGCTATCCATCGATTTCATATCTCCACTCTAGTTTTCTCTTAGAGGAGGGTGGTCAAGATGACTAGTGGTTGTTAATTCATCCATGTCAAAGTCAGGCACAGAGCTTTACTTATTTTTCAAAATTATCTGATTAACTATATTTTAACATAATCAAATTACTGTTGATTTACTTATGAATTATCATGGAGTATACATGATGTTTAAATAAATAAAGGTGTGCTAGTCCAAGTTGAGTAGAGGAAAAAATCGAAGGAGACATTCATGTGTGTATAAGAAAGAGCTTTATATACGAGAGCAATTGAATACATCCCAACCTAGTCAAGATTAAGTCTGATACTAGCTCATATACCCGATACCAATTTATAAATTCCTCTTCAGACTCACAAAACATATGCAATGATGCCAAATGCAGATCACAGGCCAGAGGGTGAAAGTCTTGTCGAACCAGTGGTGGTAGAAGCATTTCAGCACTGGTGTATGTCTCCACGTGGCTTCTCCAATTCTGGGGCTCTGGCTCTATCAGTGTAGCTCGATGTGGCTTGTCAACAGAAATATCTCACAGGGAGTGAGCATGTGTGTCCTACCTCTAGTGAGCTATTTATCTCCTTGGTGCCTCCAATTGAGGTCATCAAGCTGCGACCTGATTGACAGGCTAAACTCTACCTCTTCCCTCTTAATAGTTTCAAGATGACTACAGATTATATAACTACCACAATAAGCAAAGTCAAAATCCATTGTCCTAATGATCTTCTAGGACAGAGTACAACTACTCTAAAATAGGGTTTTTTGAGGCTGTAATTCTGGAAGGTAGCATATTAATTTATGTTTCCCTAGAGGAGTAATTGGTGGATCTAATCAATCCTATCAACATATTAATTATAGTCATTTTAGAGCCTTCACTTGATAAATGCAATCTCTGAATTTTTGAATCATATATGCTTTTTTAATTTGCATTTCCTCTTATGTTTTAGCAATAGTTCCTTGTCTCAATATGGTTTCAGATTCTAAGGGAATAGCCACTGAAAATCTTATGATTAACAGTAGGACATTGTCAGATATAGTGGGTAAGATGAGCCCCTTGGTTGGGAGGTCATCAAACTATTGCTGGGAAGAGGTACTTCCTCAGAGTCCATTGGGAAAGACCACTCCCTGAAATTGGACATCCTGCTTTAGAAAGCTGTGGCTCAGGGCCAAAGATGAAGACATTGAATGAAATGGAGTGATACTGTGACTGAAACAATGGGCTCAAAAATCATAACGATGGTGTAGGTACAGAACCCAGCAGTGGTTTGCTGTGTTGTAGCAGGGTCACTATGATCCAGAACTGAGTTGATGTCACTTGACAACGACAACAATATATTGAGTTATTTTAGGATTTATGGTAGATTAGCATAAAAAACACTCCTCATGTTATATTATTATCCACCAATGAGCTTTCACCCTTTGTTATTTAAGGTAATGAGACACTAGTAATCTCGAGAGAGTCAGGTATGGAGCTTCATTGTATTTAATATTCAGTTGAAGAAGACTAAACTAGCTCTGGTTTTCCCTTTTTTTTTAACCCAGTATGTGATCCTCTTAGGTTTTGATTAAGAGTTTATAGCTTTATCACTCACCAGCCTTAAAAAATATGAGGAATATAATCTTGCCTTTCAGATGTTCAGCCCGCTTTCCTAGCCTCCTGATCATACAATTTCAAAACATAACAAATCTCTTGAGTCAGTTATGTGCTTGAAGGCAAGATTCCTCTCTGAACTCGCTGCTTACCTAAGCATTGGGCAACTTTGGAATTTACATTTTGCCTTTCTTTTGCATTTAGCCTAGTTTGCCAGCTTATCATACAGATGAACAACTCAGCCGACAATCCCAGAGGAAAGCCAGCTACTTTTCATTTGCTACATTTTTACAATTTTCACTCCAATACCTGGCAACCACCAGTCTATTTGCTGTTTTTTAATAATTCCAACAGAGACTTTCTAAATCCAGCAAAATTTCAACTGTTGGCTGAAGAAGAAAATACTCACGAGGAAAAATACATAGAAATGTTGGGTCATTTTAGAAATGTTTCTTCTCTGAAAACTTAATGTAGTCACATTTGCTTCCCTAATTCTATAAAGACTACAATACTATTTTTATGAATGTGTCTCATGTTTTTATTTTTGCAGTTGGAAGGTTGGTATGACATAATATGTTATATCCTACTTGGAAGCAAAGTGTGCATTCTGTTTCTAATTACAGTGGTTTACTTTTGCATGTACAGCGTCTCCTATTGGGGCTGACTGTCAAATCTTCTTGTCCATTCTATAAGTGCTATTCCGCTTCTTTATATTTTTAGGGATTTTTTCTTATTTTTTAACATATGAACACACTTTTCTTCAGTTAGTATCTGATAGAGTTCTATTTTGAAGTACTTGTGGAATTCTTTTAGATGCCTTTGGCTACTATTTGTACGGCGGGCTATGATTCTTTTATGTTGAATTATTATGATTTATCAATTATGATTATTTTGCCTTTAAGTTTATTTCGTAAAATTTTATCGGTAGGCATTATTTGAGGACTGGTTACAAATTGAAGTCCTTCATAGGGGAGTTACTTGAAGGTGTACTGAGAAAACTAGAAAACAAACAACATCACAATGTGTAGGTGAGTTTCCTCAAGTGGGATTTTCAAACCAGACGCACGAAAGGCCACCACATACCTTGCTGTATCTATATCGTGGTTATAGATGTCAGAGGTAATTTATTTTCTCCTTTTCAGATCCACTGTAGCAACTATTTTCTTGCCACTCCTTCCAGATTTCTGTAACTTTCTCACGTATCTTCCCCATGAAGCTTGATTCTTAAGAAGAATTCCGTTTTGTGTGGTGTCTCTAGTGAAACACTTCATTTAGGGAAAAACTTATAATATCTTGTCGCCAGTAGCTCATACAGACAGAAAAGTAGAAGCTAAAGATATACTCAAAAATTAAAGTGCATGAAACTATTTACTTTTTAAAGGTTTTTTTTTTTCCATTTCGACATGGGCACTGTTATTGGGTCTATTCCAACTAATTCTGTGCCCTGAAGGATGGGAGAGGACGGCCCCTGTGGATTTCAACAACCATAATTCTGTAGAGCAGTAGAAAGTCTCAGCTCCCTGCTACAGAGCGGCTGATTTTGAAATGCTGACCTTTGGAAAGCAGCCCAAGATGTAACTCACTGTCCCCTCAGACCTCTTTCATCCTGATGCATAGTTAATCTCATGCCAGCTCCACAGCACAGGTAAACACACACACACACACACATCACAAATAGTATGTTGTTTGTAGCCATTTCATTTGAGATGATTTTCAAGTTACTTAATTTGGGATACTGCTAGAAATAATAATAAAAATGTATATTTATTTTTCACAACTTGTATGACAGGTGCCATTATTATATATTTTAAAGGTTTTGAATATGGTGTCTAAACTAAATTACATTTTAGGTAAATTTTTGTTAATATTGGTATGAGCACGTACAATGATAGCCTGTAGCTCATGGTTTCAACACAATACCATATTGTCTTGAATAAACAAACCTATTAAATAATAAAAAAGAAGCTGATATAAAAATAGTTCCATATTTTTTTTAATCTTATGACATACTAGAGTAGTTTCAATTAATTTGACCCCTAACTTTGTGTAGTCAATGCACAAAACATAAGGGCCTTGTTAAAATATGAGAACATGGAGTTTACTTGCACGTTAAATAAACTGTCTATCGGAAAAAGAAAATAAAGTTATACAGAGACAGTTTATAACTTGTTAGGACCATGGTAGTTCAAGTCATAACAGAAAACCTGCTGGAAGCTGGAAATTTGAAATTGGTTTTCCAAAAGTGTAAAGTGAATGCTATTCCATCGCAATTTGACAGCGTGCCGGAGTAATATTAAAGTATTATTCTTCCTTGTGCTGATCAAAGTTCAGGCAAAAAGGTAGATCCATGTATATGGCCATTTTTACTTACCTTGCCTTTTAATGATGCACTAGTTTCTAAAGCACAGCATCACATTATTTGGGGCGCTGATTCAGATAATGTTCATAGAAAGGTCTTGCCTTACAAATGATACACAGAAAAAATATTGAATTCAAACCTAGCTCCAGTTCAGTTTCTAACACTTCCCCAAGGTCTTCTTTTCTATAATATTAAGGTAAATCATTGTGTACAAGGGGGCTTAAAGAATTCTTACAAAATTTATATGTTCTTTATCTGTGTTTTTCAACAACTTTTTGAAGTTCACTTGTCCTTCCACCTATATTTCCTAAGGTATAGTTTTCAGAAGGAGAAAATCATCACTCTTATGAAAATATACAATAGGCACATATCAAAGATGTTAATCAATTCAAATTCTAATAATACATTAAAATATCCAAAGGAATATTCAGGAAGCTAGCAGTTATGATGCATTGGACGGCAAGGTCAGCAGTTTGAAACCACGATCCTGCAAAGGAGAAATGTGGGCCTTTCTACTTTGGTAAAAGATTACAGTGACAGCATCAACTCAGTTGCAGTGAATTTGGCTTGGTAAAGTTGTTTATGACTAGTCTGAAGATAAGATTATTTGATTAGTTACAAAAGGGGTTAATGTTCAGCAGAACCAGAAACCAAAAACTTTGGGGGTTACTTGCTCCATAGAAATAATTTTAATCTCTCCCAGAAAAAAATTCAGATCTTTCCAACTCCTACTACTGTTTCCATAAAAGGTGCCTTTCAATAGGAAGACAGGACTGTGGAAAACTAATAAACAAACAGAACTAAGTAATATTTAGTCATTTTAACATCTCATGTATTCTTTTGACAAACTTTTAAAATTCTGTTCATATGTACTTTCTTTGAATCTCAGATTATCTTTCCTTTCAATTGTCCTCTTTTTTGGCTGTTTCTCTAGCACTGTGCTCAACTGTATTTTAAGAAATGTTTCAAAGGTGTACTTTTTAATGTGTGCTGAAACTGAACTGATAACATACCAAAAATGATATTTTAGAGTTTAGTGATAATGTTTTACACATTTGAAAACAGGTAAAGATTTCCAACCATTCATTCAGATGAAGTAGTCCAGGATTCCTCAATATGTATTTACAACATTTATTAACAGTCTTCAAAATGACAAGGTTAACTAAGAAACTATGTGTGAAACCAAGGAATTTGGCTACCCATTATTGCGGTATTCCTATTTCTAGTAAAGGAAGTGAGAAGTAGCATCCTTAAATAGATTAACATTGCATTTCATAATACCTCGGTTAAAGGATTTTAAAGGCACCAAAATTTATTTATACACTCCATAAATAAAACATTAAGTAAACACACACATCCAATGATATAGCACACAATTCAAAAAAATTTACACTGATTTATTTATTGGGTATTTTTTTCAATCACAATTCAAGGGTTTCAAATAAAACATCTAAACTTTAGTGTCTGTTTATAGTTAATGAAGTTCTGTAGAAATCTGAGTCAATGACATAGAATTTTACAAGATCAAATGGCTCCTGGTGGGGCCATTTCTTTTCATGGTCTTTCTAATGACCCAAGAGGCATGTTCCATAAATCATATCATCTGCTTATGCAGATTTAAAAATAGCTTATTTAGTATGAAGTATTAGCTACAGGCTCTCCAAATAAGTATGGGATGTAGCTTGGCTCCAAAATATCATTTAAAGCTCACGGTATTTTTTTTTCAATTTAAGCATTCTCATAAAAAGAAAACTTCTCTTTGGGAAAATGAAACACGCTGACAAATCTGAAACAGCTTTCTCTAGCTGAAGCCCCCCTAACTGCGCTTCAGATGGATGGATATGCACATGGCGACACTGTGCAGGGCTGCCCGGAGTCTGGCAGGGAGATGTTCTCCAAGGGACCTCCCCGGTATAAATGCTCCATCAACCCCACTTGCTTTTTTCAGCCCCATGCCACAAGAACAGACTATTGGATCCTATGCAAGGCAGGGTATTTGACTTACTTCTCAGGACTTAAGCATTTTTCTCCCAAACGTATTCTGTAATGACGGCATCCGAAAGACCCCAGAGTAATGAGAAGGAGACAGGAAACCTATAACAGCCTCTATTAGGATTCCTGAGCACTAGCTTTATTTTGAGTTCTTTCGGTTTCGGTTCTGCTGAGCCAGTTCTTCCCTTTGGGTTTTCTCATTCTGGATTCAGGAACATTTCATTAAAATGTTTGGCTTTGTCTTCTCACGCTGCCCTTTGAAAGTTTCTTCTCAGATCCCTGACTTCATCCTTTCTTCCATTGGCTTCAGCCACCCTATGATATAGAGCAAGTTTCAGAGTCTCTTCTAACATCCAATGTGAGCTTTTCTCTCTGTGCTATCTCTTCAGTCACCGTTTGCTTTCTGCATAATGATGGTCTTGATGTTCTCCCACAGCTCATCGGGTCTCCTGTCGTTATTGCTCAATGTGTCCAATCTGTTCTTGAGATGTTCTAGAAATTCAGGTGGGATAGACTTAAGTTCGTATTTTGGATACTGTGGATTTGTTTGATTTTTCTCACAGTTATCCTGAACTTACATAAGAGCAATTCATGATCTGATCCACAGTCGGCCCCTGGTCTGGTTTTAGCTTCGGATACGCAACTTTTCCAGCACGTCTTCCAGCAGGTGGAGCCAGTTATGTTTGTGTATCCTTCATCTCTGGAAGTCCATGAGTATAGACGGCATTAGTCTTATTGGGAAATGACATTTGCTATGAACCAGTCATTGGTTTTTGAAAATCCTGTATTGAGATCTCCAGTTACATTTCTTATCACCAAGTCTATATTTTCCAACTTCTCTTCTTTCCTCTCTGTTTCCAACTTTTGCATCCCAATATCAGTAATTACATATATAAACATATAGTTGTAAAAATAAATAGCATGGAGGGAGAAATCAAAAAATGAGGAAAATCAGAAAGTAGTTATATGTGTAGTTATTGAAATAACCTTAGCATAAGACAACAGCACACAGAGTGGTTATAAATAGAATTGTTATGTCTGGTCAAGAAGGAAAACAGAGGGGTCTCTTGTGGGAGCCTCAAAATGGAGTCAAAGAGGGCAATTAACAAGAAAGTGTTTACATTGGAATGTTACTCAGCTTTAAAAAGAAAACACAATGCAATATTTATAAGTCTTCAGACAGTTATGCTAAGTGAAAGAAGCCAGTAAAGAAAGTAATATACATTGTATGATTCCACTTGTGTGAGAACGAAAACTCTTGTATCAATGGATCAGGGATCGCCTGAGAAAGGACAAGGGATAATCAAGGGGAAAGGTATGTAAACAGACACGAGGAAGACTTTTAGGGTAATGCATATATTCATTGTTTTATTGTGTGGATGGTTTCACAGATATATATGTGTGTCAGAGTTATATAATTATAAAGTTAAATACTTGCAGTTTGTTTTATGCCAATATATATTTTAAATAAAAGAATTAGTACAAATTGACTTAGATAACAGAAAGTCTTTGAGAAGCCCTTTTCCCCACCGTGAACTTTCTAGTATATCCTTTGAACATACCTTTTCAAACACAACTCCGTGTCATGTTTCCATACAAGTGTTAATTTGCATAATTTTTCAGTCTTCCTCTATTGTTTGTGAGGTACCTTTGAGTCCTTTCTGACTCAGAGTGACCCAATGTACAACAGGACCAAACAGCCTGGGGTCCCGCACTATCCCCACAATTGTTGCTGTGTGACTCCGTTGTTGCAGACTGTGACCGTCCAGGCAGTTGAGGGCCTTCCTCTTTCTCTCTGCCCCTCCACTTTACCCAGCATGACGTCCTTCCCCAGGGACTGGTTTCCCCTGAAACCATGCCCAAAATATGGGTATGGAAGTCTTTCCATCCTTACCAAGACAGTTTTGCTTGTCCTTTTAGAATTCCAAGATATCATAATTTAGAAATACAGAACCATAATTCAAATGCATCGATTCTTTTTCAGTGTTTCTGATTCAGTGTCCAACTTTCTCATGCCTATGGGGCAGTTGGAAATACCATGACTTGGGTTAGGTGCTCTTGTTCCAAGAAGTGACGTTCTTGCTTTTCAATGCTCTAAAGGGAATTTTAATTCAGATGTACCCACTGCAATGTGTCACTGACCTCTCAACTGCTGCCTCCATGAACAATGCTTGTGTGTTGACACAAGACACAGTCCTTGACAACTTTAATCTTTTCTCCATTTGTCATGATGTTACACACTGGTCTAGTTGGGAGGATTTTGGTCTCCTTACACTGAGTTGTCATCCATACAGAGGGCTGAAATCCTCTATTTTCATCACCAAGTATTTCAAGCCCTCACTTTCAATAAACAAGGTTGTGGCATCTGCTTATCACAGGTTGCTAATAGGCCTTCCTTCAATCCTGATTCCCTATTCTCCTTCATAAAATCCAGTTTACCTGCTTATTTGCTCAGGTCTTTCCCTATTTATAATTATCAGCAATACCTGGATATCTTAAATACCTTATCTACTTTGTACACTTTCTCATACTATTATAATACTAATGCAATATATTAATGGCATTTGTATATATACATAATATCAACATATTTACAGGTAGCTAGCATTAATTGTGATCTTACATAGTTCTAATATTTTAAATGAACTTCTGCTTACATGAAGAAAATATGGCATCAGGATTGGAGGAAGGCCTATTAACAACATGCAGTATGCAGCTCACCCAACCTTGCTGGCTGAAGGGAGAAGGACTTGGAGCACTTGCTGATGAAGGTCCAAGTTTACAGACTTGGATATAGGTTATGACTCAAATGTAAGGAAGACCAAAAATCTCACAAATGAATTGATGGCTAACATCATGATAAATGGAGAAAAGGTTGACGTTGTCAAGGGTTTTACTTTGCTTTAATCCACAATTTATGCTCATGGAAGCAACAGTCAATAGATCAAATAGTGCATTGTATTAGGTCAATCTGTTTCACAAAGCCTCTATAGAGTATTGAAAAGCAAGGATGTTAGTTTCGGCACTGAAGTGTGATTGGCTAAGCCGTGGTATTATCCATTGCCTCATATACATGTGAGAGTTGGACATAGAACAAGGAAGGCCAAAGGGAGCCAATGCATTTGAATTGTGGTTCTGGAGAATATTGAAAGTACCGTGGACAGCTGAAAGAACAAACTGATCTCTCTTGGAAAAGGTACGGCTAGAGTGATCCTAAGAGGCAAGGATGGCAACACTGCATCCTTCATGCTTTGAATATGGTATCAGGAGAGACCAGTCCCTGGAGAAGGACATCATGTTTGATTAAGGGATGGGCAGTGAAAAAGAGCATGATTCTCAAGGAGGTGAATGAACACAGTGACTAATCAGGAGCTCAAGCACAGGAACAATGGTGCGGCTGGCGGAGGATGGCGCAGTGGTTCATCCCCTTATGCACGGGGTCCTTATGGGCAGGACAGACTCAACAGCACCAGACAACAACTCTGCAATACTAGAAAACCCGACTCTGTTTGATATAATAGTACTTAACAGAACATTGTTTGCCATCTGCAAGTTTCTTTTCATATTACAATTACACAAATCACACTTATGACTGTAAAAATGTTTTTGTCTCTGTATGTGCACTTTATTATTGGTAATATATACTACAGATATTGTCACAGAATTGTTGCTGCTGGTATAATTTCCATATTAATCTCCAT
This sequence comes from Tenrec ecaudatus, assembly GCF_050624435.1. Lineage (NCBI taxonomy): Eukaryota > Metazoa > Chordata > Mammalia > Afrosoricida > Tenrecidae > Tenrec > Tenrec ecaudatus. The sequence goes on from NC_134539.1 coordinate 29,052,264, forward strand.
AGACAAATCTTAAAGATTGGATTTAGAAAATTACTGATAAAGGCACCAATAATGAAAACAAACAAAACCCACAAAAAAAACCCCGGAATACCCCAACTTTCCATAGACCTATCAGATTAGAATCATGTAAATCAGGGACTACTTATAATGGGGTATCATTAATTGTTGAGATGCATGGTTTATATATGTGCTAAATCATCTAGCAACCACCTAAAGAAGCTTTTATAAGCTATCTATATTTCAGTCTACTTTGTATTACTTACTTTAAATTTTGAATAATTGATCTTCCATATTGCCAGTAAGCGTCTTTTACAATATTGAAATAACTTTCAGTTGTGTTTTTTAGGGTAGCATCTCTTTGATGTTTCTGTCTGATTGCCTTGACTTCAGTATCAGTAGATGTTTGGGATCCAGTCTTATGCATTCAAAAACCTATGAAATTTATGATTTCAGTAAATACCTCATGATCATTTTTATAAGCCATTCTCAAAACCCTGTCTGTATCTGAACTGGGCAATTTGCCTAGGATCTCCCTTCCTCTGCCTTTACAATATGTAAGTTTAGTTGACTGAAGGAAGCAAGACAGAGAAAGTTGGCTTTGATTAACTTATGACTGTAATTAACAACAATCAACAGAGAATGCCAATTTCATTCTTCCTGGGACTAATAACTCTCTCCAGAAATGAAGGGAAACATTTTAAAATAAATATGTGGTGTTAACATATAAAACAATATAGAAAAAATCTGAAAATAAATGTAATGATATAAGTGGAAAACAGAGCCAAAATATAGCTAGGTATATAGTCACAATTTTCTCTCAACAGAAGTAATGTTTGTCTAACAAAAATTTTCAAAGAAACTTCAACTATTCATATTAAGATTGTAATTTCTTTTCAGATGTTTCTAGAAATAGAAAATATATTACTATGAAAGAAAAAACATTTCAACTCCGATAAATTCTGTAGAGTAGGGAAAATGAACAATGTTGGGTCTAGATGTATATATATTTGTGTCAAATTAGTATTTGAGTTACCATCATGAAAACTATACCTAGGAAGACTTACTTCTCTATTTTATGTGTTATAATCACTGGACATCTTGGCATTCAGTAGTTCAATCATGAAGACTGACTTATGGGTATGGACTTTGTCTCCCATGAAGCTATGTTGTTCTTTTTCACAATGTCACAGCTTCCCCGTGGGAGACAAATGAGGGTGTTGCTTTGTAAAGACCCACAGCTTCGCACACACTGGAGACCTCTTCTATTCTGCCCTACCTGGGTGTTCAGAGTCACAATCAACTCGACAGCACTGGGTTTAGGTCACACCTGTGGAGCTCACAGACTTTTATTCTTATGGAATGTTCTGGATGTGGAAATATTCTGCAGGAATTTAATAATTCCAAATCAAAGGATCTTGACTTTAAAATCAGTCCTATGAAAGACATGGTGGTACAGAAAGCATCAGAGACGTCCCGCGGCTGCTCAGGAAAACAGTGAGGTGCTCTGTGGGGGGAATGTCTATGCTACAGTGTTGCCAAACATGCTGAACTATCAGGTCATTACACTAGTTTAGTGCCCTTGAGAGAGTTCTAGAATGACTTTGGGAATAGCACTGATTTGGGGGGGCAGTTCTTATACGGCAGTTCACTGATTCCTTAAATGCTTTTATGACAATTAAATGTATACAGACATCTACTGACTGCTGTACTTATGGCTAACCAATTACTTCAGAGAAAATTCCGTTGAAAGTAGTAGCTATGGTTACTATAACCTTGGGTGACTTGAAACCTAAGAACAGAAAAATGGTAAGACTCTCAAGTGTGAATATTCTGGAAGGTATGCTTCATCATGACAGCCAGGCAGTCATTTTCAAACTTACAAATAAAGGCTCTTGTTATTTGCACATTAAACAAAATACTTTTTCCCTTTAAAAAGTCTTGGGAGTCTCTCCATAGTGACACTTGAGCAATCATGCAGAAAACATGGGCAAATGAGTAGAATACACTCAAACATGAAGCTTGAAGTAAACTCTCACTGAGATATTTACAAAGGACAAGGAACCTAGCATTCTAATTGAAAGAAAACAGTTCATACCTTGCCTGAATATTTTATAGGGAATGGTATTTAGAATGTTTTATTTAAGAATTTTCAGAGTGCTTTGCCTTGATTTCAACAAGAAATCCCTATAGAGAGTTATAATAAAAGCACAAAATGAAAATATGAAACCATTAAATGCTGCATAAAATAATAAAATAAAAATAATAATATTATATAAAGGGAATAAATATATTTTTGAGAGTCGTTCAAATTTAGTGTTGACAATTATTCTAGCAAAATTCCTTGTAATTTCTAAATTCACATTCTATAATGTGACTTCTAATATTCATTTAATAAGTAAGTGATAATAAGAAAAAACTTTAAGGAGAGAGGCTGCTAGAGATGCAATTTAAAATGAACCCATTTACTATCATCTCTTATGGAAATAGATCTAAACTACAGTAAAACCAAGTAACATTGAACAAAAAAGATAGTCTTAAAATTATAATTGTAATTTTAAGAGGAGTATGCATACGATGATAGTCTAAAAATAAGAGTAAAATGTAAAGAACCAAGTCAAAAATTAACAAAGTTACATATTTTATTATGCATGGAACATAATGACTTTATGTAATATATAATTCTTCAAGACAAAATTAGGAAAAGTTAACATCAAATCCGCTAATTAAATAAAAGCACAGTTTTCTAGATGGAAGGGAGACAGGGAATCTTGGTGTCTCAGAAAGTAAGAGTTGAGCTGTATATCCAAATGAAGGTGTCTGCTGCCTTGAGGACCTGCAGCCTAGGAAACCCAGTACAGCAATTCTTCTCCATCAGCAGGTTCACTGTGAGATAGCACAATTTTCAGGGCACTGTGTTTCCACAATAAGAAAAAGAAGTGGCTTGTACATTTCATTCCCTTGAAATGAAAGGAGCATTATTCTTCTCTAAGCAACTAGAACATAAACAAAAGGGAAGGAGCAATAGAGTTTGTTAAGATCAGGGTCTTAGAAGGGCCTCTCCTTTATCCCATAGTCATCAGTCTCAGTGAGAATGAGCAAACAATGCCCATAGCATCTTGGATCTTAAAGGCTCGAAGAGGAACAGATGGCCATCTAGCTGAGAAACAACAAAGCCACATAGAAGTACACCAGCCTACCCCAACACAATCGCTGAAGACAAAGTGGGTACATAAGCAAATTCAGTGAAGAAAGCTGATGGTGCCCGGCTGTCAAAAGAGGTAGACTCTGGGGTCCTATAGGCTGGAAGATAAACAATGGGCCATCTAACTGAGAAATAACAAAGCCCATATTGAAGAAGTACACCAATCTGTAAGATTACAAGGCTTCGAAGTGATCAGGTATCAGGAATCAAAGATTAAAAAAAATCATAGCATTGTGAATGAATGGGAGTGCTGTGTTGTGATCCAGTGCCTATCTGTGGGAAATTGGACATCCCTTGCAGAAGGGCTGTGGGGAGAAGAGTCAGTCAGGGTGCAGTGTAGCAAAGATGAAACATACAATTTTCCTCTAGTTCTTGAATGCTTCCTTCCCACAACTATTATGATCCCAATTCTACTTTACAAATCCAGCTGGGCAGGAGGCTGTACACTAGTACAGATAGGAACTGGAAACACAGGGAATCCAGGACAGATGAACCCCTCAGGACCCGTGGTGATACAGGGAGGGTGCAGGGAAGGTGAGGGAGAAAGGGAGAACAGATTACAAGGATCTACATATAACCTCCTCCCTGGGGGGATGGACAGCTGAGAAGTGGGTGAAGGGTGACGTCAGATGGTGTAAGATATGACAAAATAATAACAATTATAAATTATCAAGGGATCATGGGCGAGGGGAAATTGAGGAGCTAATACCAAGGGCTGAAGTAGAAAGCAAATGTTTTGAGAATGATGAGGGCAACGGATGTACAAATGTGTTTGACACAATGGATGGATGGATTGTGATAAGAGTTGTATGAGCCCCCAATAAAATGATTTTTTTTAAAAAGTAGTAGGATTCAGAATCTGTTAGATGGCAACTGGTTTGTTTTTTTGTTTGTTTTATGGACTCTCTAATTATAATTCACACTAAACTCCAAACTCACTGTCTTCCAGTGTATCTGTCACCATAGCACAGAGAGGAGCAGCCCTGTGAGTTTCAGAAACAAGTATGGATGGGAGTAGAAAGCCCCTCTTGCTTCCAAGGAGCAGCTGGTCGTTTCCAGCATGTCAATGCACACCCACGACATCACCAGGACTCCTTTCTGACAAAAATCACAGCTTGCAGCCTTCAGTAGCTATTACAACTCACTATAATAAAAACCAAAGTACTCACAACTGGATCAATAGGTAGCACCGTGATAAGAAGGGGAAAGGATATCAAGTATGTCATCTTGCTTGGATCCACAATCAGTGTTTGTGTCAGTCTGAGTAGACCAGAGAAACAAACTCACAGAGACTCATCTGTGTATAAGAAAGAGGTTTATGCACAAGAGAAGTTGAATATTGAGAAAATATCCCAGCCCAGTCCAGGTCAAGTCCAAAAGTCCGATATTAGTCCATATGCCTGATACCAATCTATGAAATCCTTTTCAGACTCATGAAACACATGCAATGATGCCAAATACAGGAAGATCTCAATCCAGTGAATGGGAAGTCCTGTGAACCCATGGCCTTGTAAGCATCTCAAAGCCACAGGGGTCTCCACATGGCTTCCCCAGGTTACAGGGAGGCATCAGGGTAGGTCCATCAGTGTAGTGCCATATGTCTTGTAAGTAGAACATTTATCAGAGAATGAGCAGAGAGACAGTGTATCTTCTTTCTCCAAGGAGGAAATACATGTGTTCCCAGAATTCCCAGGAGAAGGCCATGCCAATATAGAGGCCTCATTGGTTATATATTGATTGATGGGACAGACTCTACCCCTTCACTCATAATCCTCTCAAATTGACACCAAATTATGTAACTACCACAATGTCCATGAAGGTAGCAGTCAAGAGAACAAAGAACACATTGCGTTAGAATGATCTGCTTCACAAGGCCTCTTTAAAGTATTGAAAAGCCAGGATGGTACTTTGAGGAATAAGGTGCACCTGGCTCAAGTCATAGTATTTTCAATCACCTCATATGCATGTAAAATCTGAACATTAAATAAGGAAATCAAAGAAGAAGTGGTGAATTTGAATTATGGTGCTAATGAAGAATACTGAAAGTACCATCAACTGCCCAAAGGGCAAACGTGTTTCTTGGGAGATGTACATCCAAAATAATCCTTAGTGTCTAGAGTGGTAAGACTTTGTCTCATGTGCCTCTAGCATGTTATCAGAAGAGATAGGTCCTTAGGAAGGAATACTATGCTTGGTAAAGTGGAATGGCAGCAAGAAGATCCCCAGTGAGGTGGTTTGACACAGTGTCTGCCACAGTGGGCTCAAACTTAAGACCAAGTGTAAGGATGGTGGAGAACCAGACAGTGTCTCACTCTGTTGTCCATAGGATTGTGTGAGTTGGACCTAAATCAATGACCACTAACAAGTATAAGTATCCATTCAACAAATGAGTGTAAAGTATAAAACTCAGGAAAGCAATATATTGAGTTGAGAGAGAATACTATAGTTCACAGAAAAGTATATAAAACTGAGGCATCAAGGTAGGATATTCAGGAAACAAATGTGGACGTATGAAAAGAAGGGGAAAGAGGGAAACAGAAAATGAAGAAATAGAAGTCAAAAGAGTCTAGAGTATCAGCAAAGACAGATCAGTCTGTTAACTTCAAAAGTAAATGAGTATGTGAACAAGTAAATATAGAGTGCTCTCAGTGATGTGTGTAGCAATGGTGAATTTATGAGAATAACTTCAATTGATTTAATGATGAAAAAATATGTTGACTATTGAGTACTGGACAGAGAAATCAATATAGGTATGTATATAAAAATCGGTTGTGTGTGTGTGTATGTATGTATGAGTAAAACTCAAACCACACTCATTTCAGTCCGGTCAAATCTGACTTAGATCAGCTCTATAGGCCAGAGTAGAACTGTCGCTTCGGGTTTTCAAGACTTAGATACTGGCAGCGGACAGCCTCATCTTTCCCTGAAGAGCTGCTGCTGGGTTCTTATCGCTGACCGTGAATTTTACATGAGTTTTTGAAGCCCCTTTCTCTCTCTCTCTCTCTCTCTCTCTCTCTCTCTCTCTCTCTCTCTCTCTCTCTCTCTCTCTCTCTCTCTCTCTCTCTCTCTCTCTCTCATTTGATGGCATGCATTATGTTGCCAATTCTGAAATTCTGACCTCTAGGCATCAGAAACAATTTTACTTTCCAATGCTTCATGTGATCTCAGTTTTCCCTTCCTTTTGAATAGCAAGTGAGGATTATGTGGTTTTAAAATATGGTCTAGATTTTCATTAAATTTAGTTGAGGACAAAATAAACATGGCTTCTCTTTATCTGACATGCGACTGATGCTGCGTCAACTTTCAGAAGTTAATTCTTGTTTGAAGTAAAAGTGGTAGTGAATGAGTATAATCTATAAAAAAAACCTTTTCTGAATTTTTTTTCATTAAAGCTTCAATTTCTCAAAATTTTTCCAAGTTTTAGGAACAGATTATGGTCTGATTAGTATATAGGAATATATTAATTTTTTTCAACAATCATATTTCTCTAAACTCTAAACCATTCAATTATAAGTTTCTTGAAATACCTATAACGAGAGCCAGGGATTCTTTAAACAATCACTGAGAAATTACATAGAAATAAATTCATGGGATAAAAGTAGTTTTAGGACTATGATTTATATTCCCATAGAAAAACTTAAAATGCAATGCAAAATAAAATTCTCTAGACCTCTTTTGGTTCTCATTTCCATTTTCCAATTTTCTTACTCTTGCAATTCATTTAGAATCTAATCACATTCACTTCTGCACCTCATACTGATTCTTGCCTTCACCTCCATTCTTAGGAAATGATTAGATGTCTAAGCTAGCCATACTTATGAAAATAATTTTAACATATTTTAGTGTTGATGTATTGATAAATATTTAATTTTAATTCCATTTTAATGTACTTCACTAAGTTATATTACATCTTGAAAATGGCAATGAATTCAGTTAAAATTGGTTGCTAAAACATTTTATAAAATAGCTCTCTGATTTTTCTTTTTATTACTTAATACTTAGAGGTTTCTCTTTCTCTCATTTTGGGGTTGTCTGAACTTGGAGAATACTATTTCCCTCCTGACACTATTTGAGAACTGATATAGAAAAGAATGAAGGTGATTTCTTTCCTGTAATATTGTTCCTGAAAGAGACTTTCTCTCTGGGTGGCTCAGACTTCCCAGCATACTTGAGTTATGTGCCACAGTTTCACCTGGTTGAACTATTTCAAGATTCATTTTCAAATGTTATTGATATTTTTTCTAACATTAATTTATACTCTCTATACATCTAGGTCAACCTTTATTCTACTAATAAAAACCAGACCAGTTGCCATCAAGTCGATACGTGCTCAAGGTGATCTTATTTCCTGTGTCTCAGAATGGCCCTCCGTGACATAGCGTTGCCCACGTTTGTGATCTTTCAGAAGTGAGTCCCCAAGGCCGTTCTTATAAGGTGCATCTGGTAGTATTCAAACCACCAACTGTTCCATCAGTAACCTGACACTTCATGGTTTGCATCTACTCTACTCATAATACCTAACTTCTCCTTTGGGAATTAACTTTACTATGGCCAGTCATATGTTTGTGGCCCTTTCTCCTAATCCACTCCACGTGGGAATCGTGACTGAAGCTGGGGTATTTATACTATCGCCTATCTTTTGTACAGTTACTGGTCCAGGGATGGCTGCATGACTCCAAAAGGAACAAAACTAATCTACTGATTACTTATGATATTTGTATACACTGTGAACAGAGAAACACGTTTTTACAATTCCAGTAGTAAATACTGGCTGTATCATATAAACCCAAGACACCAGATTATTATAATGTTTTCTGAAAATGGTGGGGTGCATGGGGCTAGGAAATAGGGGTTGAAGTACAAGAAAGTGAGATGGATGAAGAAAAGCTGTCCAGAGAGACCAAAAAAGGGAGGAGCTCCAATGAAATCATCTTTGCTTCTTATCATTCAGTGACATTAAGCTCAGTTTGGAGTGTGTGTGTCTTGCTGTTGTTGATATGGTTGTGAGGTGCCTTCAAGTCAATTCCATGTCATAGTGACCCAATATAGAACACAATGAAATGAGTGGACCTGTCCCATTCTCACAATTGCTGTGATGATCAAGCCCATTGCTGCAGACACTATTGCCAGCCCATCTCATAGGGCCTTGCTGATAGTCCACGTTAGCAAGCATGATATCCTTCTGATTACATGTCCAAAGTACATGAGATGGAATCTTAATCATTGCTCCTAAGGAGCATGCTAGTTGTGTTTTGTTCCAAGACAGATGTGTTTGGTCTTTTGGCAGTCCATGGGACTTTCGATAGTCCTCGTCAGCACACCAATTCAAATGCATCCATTCTCCTCCTGTCTTCTTTATTCAATGTCCAATTTTCACATGGACATGAGGAAATTAAAAATATCATGGCTTGGATAAGGCACACCTTAGTCCTCAAGGTAACATCCTTGCTTTAAAACCCTGTAAAGAGATTTTGTCTAGTAAATGTGCCCAAAGCAATGTGTCACTGGATCTCCTGACTGTTGCTTCCATGAACATTAATGGTGGATCCAAGCAAGATGAAACCCTTCACAAATTCTGCCTTTTCTTTATTTACCATGAAGTCCCCTGCTGCTCCACTTCTGCGGATTATGATTTTCTTTATACTGAGTTGTAATCCATATTAAAGGTCACAATCCTTGATCTTCATCAACAAGTGCTTCAAGTCCTCCTCATTTTCAGCAAGCAAGATTCCGTCTTCTGCATGTTGTGTGTTGTTACTAACTCTTCCTCCAATCCTGATGTCATGTTCTTCATATAGTCCAGCTTCTCTGAGTATTTACTCAGTTGTTTGTGTTAGGATGGGTTTTCTAGAGAGACAGAACCAGGACCCTCAATAGGTTTAAGAAAATTAATTATCTCAAGAAATACAAATATGTAAAGAGACCCACATAACCACAGAGTGGACAATCCCATCCAACTCCAGTCTGTGAATCAGATACTAACAGGAGACCCCTACCAGCTCATGAAGATGCAGGTCAATGAACCAGTAAAATGAACGAGGAGGTGAAAAGATGACAGACTGGTGAAGACTTGAGTGTATGCAAGACAGATTTGACTGTATCAGGCCATTGACAGCTCCCAGAAGATCAGTCCTAATGGTAGACCCCAACCTCAGTCCCAATAAGGCAGGTGTAGGATCCCAGTGATCAGGAGGAAATGGGTGCCCTCTGCAGCGTCACTTTTATAACTAGGCCACACCTCCAGTCGATGTCATCAGGCTGTGACCCGAGTGAAAGTTTACCAAACTTTCAGGCTTGATACAAATCCTGAAATAATGTGCAAATACCTCTTTCCTGCTTTTGATATCTTTTGCAAGTTTGAGTTGCCTTGTTTTACATTTGAAAATAGAAGACTCTTCCCTATCCAAGGATACCAAACTCCCTGGTTTCTGAGAGAAACCATTCCCCCTTGTACCTCTTACTATTAGAATGATCAATATTTGCTATATTTCGTATAGACATCCTATTTGATGTTATCTCCCTAGGTGATTAATTGGAATTATATTTAATTATTTGCATGTTTATGTACAGAAGCAGACTCCTTATGCATGTTTGTTTGGTTATTTTTAAAATTTAGATAAAGGTCTCTGAGTACATTTTTCCTTATCATTTGATTACAAATCACCTTTAAAATGATTTTTTCATAGTTCAAATTTTTTTTCTAACTGAGGGCTACTGTAGTGGACATATGTCTCATCATTTTATTTTTGAATTTAAAAATTAAAAATGCTTTTCTTAACTTGTATAATGAGAAGCTACATCATATACCTGACCAATTCATCTATTGCTATGAAATTATTTTCTTTTTTCTTTTTTTATGAGTGAAAATGTGATCTATATCTCCATGAGAGAGTATTTTTATAAATTTAGTATATTTTAATGTCAGCCTTTAATTACCAAGCAAAGAATCAGCTTATAATGATTCATGAGTTTTCCCATGCAGGCATAATCTCACTAAGTGATCATCATCCCTGTAGAAAACTAATGAAATATGAAGTAAATGTTTATTCTTGATTTATCTCTATAATTTATCAGATAAATAATGGCCTACAACATCAAAGTATAAAAATAAATTCAAAGTTGTTTTATTAACATATTATTGAAAATTAATGGATATACAATCAGAAAAGCACCTGTTTTATGAAGGTAATCAATAACACGCAAAAATGAGTCTTACATATTATGTTAGTCAGGGTTTTCTAGAGAAAAAAAACCCCGAGACTAATGATTTTATATATACATAGATATATTACATATTTACACACATACATGTATATAGATAACATAAGAAATGAACAGCTAATTAACCTATGAAGCAGTGCAAATGGCTCAGTGCAACTCACTTCCGTGAGACAGCTAATACACTGGCGGTCCTTCAAGCAATTTATCTTATAGGCCACAGGCAGCAAACAGCAAGGCAGGTCACCAACAGTCAACCAGATGACAGGGTCCGACAGTCCCCAGCTCAAGCAATTTATACCCCAGTTGCATGGCGAAGCAGTTCTTCAAAGAACATCAAACTACAGCAACACAGTCCATGGATTAGGTTTCCCACAGATAGTATAGTTTGCAAATTGAAGCAGAGAACAAGCTAAGGCAGCCACACACTGATCCAATCATCAAAGAGCAAGAGATAAGAAAGGTGAGGCTCCGCCAAGCCATTTATCTCTCTGCCCTTCAATTAATCCTGCATGTGTTCATTAGCCGTGTTGACACAATAAACCTACCTATCACATATACTATGCAGTTAAATGAAAAATCGAAATGAAGGTGATGAAGATGAGATGAAAGAAACTAAAATTATATGTATTATTTCAGCAGTCAAAATTATTGATCACTTGAAGAAAATAAAAATGTTTTCCTTAATAGAAATAACTATTTATTTGTCATACAACTTAAAAAAAATCCAGGAGTGTGTTGAAATCAGGTTGACCTTGATTCAAGACTTAAATTCTATCAAAGTTCTGTTTTTTCTCAATTATTTTTCATTGACTACCATTTAACTAATTTGTCTTCGGGTGCTGTATACTGTCAAAATATTAGAAGCTACTATAGCCACCTCCATATTCTCAAGGGGAAAGAAGAAAAAACAAAGGAAGAAATTAGATATCCTTTCAAAGGTTAATGGTAGTCACATTGTCCCCGCCCCCTTTGGCTGCTTATCTGTGGAATATTCACCAGGCTGTGGGAAGCATAGCGTGTATCTTCCCAGTAGATAAATGCAGATGGTGTCCTAGGCAGATATCAGGGTTGAATTCGACATTCAACCATTTCTCAAGCTGACTGGCTAACATGAGTGAAATGTGAATTTTATTTTGTCCTTTATACTCTGAGATGGGCAATGCTCACCTCTATGTAAGATTGGCCATGAATTCGGAAGACATGTCAACCAGAACCACTATCTAAGGACTTTAGACATTAGGAATATTTGATCTACCAGCATGTAGCCTATTCTATTTCCTTAGACCAAGTCCCACCTTTGCGGCTCGCAAACAAGTTTAAAGATGGTACCCTTTAAAGTACCAACCTTCAGGATGGGTAACATCATTGTGAGATGCATTTGGCAGAATTAAAAGTAGTCTTCTCACTATCATTTGATTGCTTTAACATGGTGTGGAGGGAGCTCTGGCCTCTGCTACATTCACAGGAAGGCAAAACAATCAGCATGATCATCAAGCCCAGAGTGATATCTGCTGCCCAACTGGTGTGACAATTTGTTGCAAGGGCGAAGTAAAACTCCCAGGCAATACTGAGGATGATGAGATGGCTTAGGGGAGGTACCAGTTTACAAACCAGGTTCCCGAGAGCTCGCCACACAGGGCTGCCTCCTCTCTGTGCTGTTTGAAGGCACACCCAGGCCCTCCACTGGGTGACCTGCTGGGACAAGGGTTGACAATTTATTTTTTGCTCTTGGCCTCTCCTCTTTGTAGCCCCTCAGCTTCTATCTATTGTGTTTAGGCAAGTTAAAAGTGTCAATTAACCCCTCTCCCCCCCCCCCCCACCACCACCACCACAACCACCACCAACACCACCAAAACTTTGCCTGAAGGCACTAAGCTCTAAAGGTTATTTGCATGGATCCGCCCAAAAGGCACAATGGACCTTATTTACATTAGTAGCAAGCTACCCAATCCCCTTGGTGGACTTCATGTACCTCACATTTTCTTGGTTTACCCTGTCCTTTGTTAGGGATTACAAGATTGTGGCTGGAAGAATCAAGTCACACTGTACCAGACACAAACACCCCTTTGAGAATTGTTGTTCTCTAGCCTTAGCCAACCTCAGGCCATACACAAGTGGAGAACCCGATTCTTGGGGATTATCAAGAATTTTAGGCACCCTGGTGCCATAGTGGGTCTTGAGTCCGGATACTAATTGAAATATCAGCGCTTAAAATCCTCAGCCTCTCTGAGGGAAAAGATGGGACTCTCTCTTCCCATAAAGATGGAGAGGCTTGTAAACCCAGAGGGCTGTTCTACACTCTTCTGTGGGGGTTTGAAGAGTTGGAATTGACTTGATGGCAAAGAACGTGGTTTGGAATTTTTATCGGGAATCTTTGGAACAATAGACACAGTGAGAGATGCACCAAGAGGAACAGCTGCTCTCTCTCCCCACTGGCCTTCCTGGCTGGAGGATTTGATCATGTCACCATTCCTGGGATGTAGACATACTGCTGCACGGTGAAGGCTGTGATGGATCTGCCTGTAAGCTGTGGCTATGGGCTGTCCCCTATCATCAAGCCCCGTTGTTTGTGTAAAGAGTGTCCAATCACTTAAGACTTTAATCTGTTCTCAGCAACAAATCCCTTTAATAGTTGGCCAATACTGGTATAATTTTATTTTCTCAACATTGTTTTAAATTCTATACCATTGCCTAAATTAATGACACTATCAATAGAATTTCTATATCCAAGGTGGCTGTTTGATAATGCTATCTAACATAAAGTGACGATGTGTCTCTTAGGTGAAGCAAGACATTCAAATTCATAGGTAGATGAATGGATTGGGGAAACATGCTGAAATCTAGGAACAAATCATTCTTATGGCATGACCCTGCTCCCTGATCTCCCTCATCAAAAGGTCCCTAAGGATATGGGTGCTCTAGCAAATTGTGAAGAAACTCGATGGTACTTGACTAGCACAAAAATAGTGTCTGGCATCTTAAAGGCTTGTCTTTAAACAAGCGGTCATTTTAAACTTGTCCTCGCTTTGTTAGTTGAGTTTTTAAATGTATTTTTTCCTGCATATGACATGCAGGATAGGTAAATCTATAGAGACAGTGACTGAACTAACAGTTCTTTGTGGACTTTGCAGGGGAAGTTGGTGGCTGGAGGCAGGATGCGGAGCTAATAACAATGTGTACAAGAAAGAAGAAAATGTTCTGAAATTTATTTTGCTGATAGTTTTACAATTCTTAAGACAATTGAACAATTACATTGTACGATATTTGAATGATAGGCAAATGAAACTGTTAATTAAATTTTGAAAAGCTGTTTTTTAAAATATCACCAGGAGTCTGCTCTGCTTTTCCCATTGACCTGAGTGTTGCTCCCGTTATCTCCCTCTTCCCAGACTGCGCCTTTAAAGAATCATTTTAAGGGGATAGAGCTCATGATAAATTCCTCAGACAAAACCAGATTGATTAAGAGGACAAGTTGCTGAGCATGAGGGCTTCAGATCACTGTGTCCTGGGACATGAGGTCAGAGATATGACACAGTTCACAAAGACAATGTTCTATGTCCTCCGTTGGTCAGTGGTGACTGGGGTCTTAGGAGGTCACGAGTGACCATATAGGATGTAACTATTAGACATGCCCCATCTGAAGAAAAGTGAGGAAAATTGAAAATATATGAAAACAGTTCTAAACAATGGCCCACTCAAACATCAGTCTCTGAGACCCTGAGACCAGAACAACTAGATGGTGGGCAGTCAGAACTACCAATTACTCTGAAAGAGATACTGCTTTGACGTCCTAAACAGAATGAGGGAAAAGGTGTGGAACACAACTGAAATTTATAAAAATGACTAGCCTTACTGATCAGATAGAGACTCTTGGAAGCCATTAGCGTATGACCCTTACTCATCCTTCAGGTCTGGAAAAGACTCCCCCTGAGACTGTTTTCAGCCAACGACAGATCTGTAAGAGGAACAATACCACTAGGAAGGAATGCATACCTTAGAATAAGACATCTGACACAAAGGGCAGCATTTATCAAGGACAACGTTCAGAAGGAAAATGGAATCAAGATGCATGTAGGAAATGGCATAAATGACATAATATTGTAGGGATTATATTCAGTGAGATGAAACAAACTGCATATGAATATTGAATGGAGAGATATCTCTTCTTTAAATCTTCATCCAATTCACAATAAAAAGGTTTTAAAATTACCTTTTACTAATCTATTATTAATACCCAAGAGATGTATACATGTATTTGCCTTTCATAAACTTACTCGACCATTGAAACTCTTAGACTAGAAGAATCATTATATGGGAATGTGTCTTTCCCTGGAAAACTCTTACCAGGGCTCTTGGGCACGAAATTATAGTACGAAATCACAAGAATCGCAAAGGATTGTTCATTTCAAGATATAGTATATTTCAAACATCTCTCTTCGAAGAAACCAGATTAAATTATCTTAAAAATTTCTTAGAATTAATACATCTGCTTTCAAATAATATGTCTTTTAAAAATAGACACAAGGACTATATTCACAGATACATATTTTGTAAAAAATATATTAACAAATAGTATTTATCTATTTTAAACAACATTTGGTAGTAAATGATAATGTCAGTGCTAACAAAAGTTCCATTTTCTGCATTTAAACTAAATACTACTTTATTTATTTTTTACACAGCATAGATTTTGATTAAATATGTCATAAACAGTTCAGGAAAGAAGACAGAAAGTATTAAAAGTATGTTAGTATGGGGCAATCGTTCACATGAAAATGGATTTTATATGATAGAAGAACTGAAGCGAAACCTAAAATCTAGTAGCAGCAGGAAGCTCCTGTACATCTATATGCAGAAAGCAGTAGTTCCCGAAGTAGGCAGCGAGCCCCCTGGGTGCCGCTGAAATGATGCAGCACAGCTGTGGAGCAATACCTACATCTTACCCTGCATTCTCAGTTATAGCACAAACGTTTTGGGAAACTAATCCTAGAGGAACACCAGATGTTAATAGAACCAAAAGGGGGTGCTACACGACAAGAGGAAGAGTCATGGCCTGAGCCTTTGTAATCATTGCCTAAGAGACCGGAGTGTGGACCAGAACAGGGATCTTTGTAATCGTTACCTAATATAGCAGACCATGCAGTTTTGCTTTCATCAATTGGGTCCCTATGAGGCAGAATACATTTAATGAGAGAGGGTATGGGGTTTTTGTGGTTGTTTTTTTCTTCTTTTACTGCCTTCAAGTGGCGAGGCATATGGGGCAACCAGAGAACACTAGAGACTGGGAGGGATGTATTAGAGAGAAGGACAAGAGAAGGCAGGTATATAGCAGACTAGCATGATAAATATGTTTGTTTGTTTGTTTGTTTTAGGGAAAGGAAAATAATTGTGTGCTATTTCCAAATAATGAAGAAGCATATTTGTAATATATTTTAAACTGTTAGAAATAAATTAATTTATACAATGAAATAAATATTGATAAATAATTGCTAAGATAGATGCTTTACAAATATTTTACAGTTATATTTATATATTTACAACTTTTTGTTGCTTAAATAAAATAAGGCAGTTAAAGAGTCCTTACGTAGAAAAAGGGGTGCTAATAGCTTAGGTTTTTCTCTGAAGTATCTTTCATCTCCTAGGTAAATAAAATAAAACTAAAATTATTCAAGATAATTTATTTCAATTGTATCTGAATGATCAAATAAAATAATACTTTATCACACAATGGCAGGATGAAGTTACCTAGAAAGGAAACTACTAGAATATAAATGCAATAGAACTGTCTGTGTCATCACCATCTATCAGAAGTAAAACTAAGGAAGATTCAAGAAATATTTAATGAATTGAAAAGGCCACTTCATGTTTAAATATTTAACATTGATTTTCTAAATAAATGATGCCAATATAATTCAACATACCAATTGGATTGCTTCATTGGTTGTATTATCAAGTCACAAGGTACTTACATTTTTTGTCAGATTTTTATTATACTCTGATGCTCTTCAATGAAGGTCATTGTCCAGAAACTGAAACTAAGCTTACGCTCTGGAGTGAATTCTGATTCCTAAGGATCAACAAAACAGAGTAGAACTACCTCTGTGGATTTGTGAGATTGTAACTCTTTAGAGGAGCAGCAAGTTTCCAATTTCTCCTGGGAATGCCTGGTGATTTCACACTGTGAGTTTGCAGTTAGCAGCCTAATGAGTAACTGCTTTAGCAGGGCTCTTCCCGTTGTCCCTTTGCCAGTAGGAATATTCATATACAACAGAACAACTTCCCAATCATATAATATAGTTTAAACATCAAAACACCCTCACTAACGAGAGTACTTTGTGTAGTTGACAATCCATCATTTCAGGAGATAGCAGATAAACAAGAACCAATGGTGCTGAAGGAAAATGCTCAAGCTGCAAGTAATGTATTAGCCAAAAGCAAGACTCCAGGAGTTGATGGAATACCAACTGAAATGTTTCATAAAACTGATGAAGTCCTGGAAGCATTCTCTTTAAGCTAAGAAATTTGGAAGGCAGCTACTTGGCCAACTGACTAGAGGAGGTCCATAGTTATGGCTATTACTCAAATTACAGAGCAATCTCATTGACATCACATGCAAGTAAAATTTTGCTGTAGATCATCCAACAGTGATTGCAGGAGTACATTGACAGGGAACTGCCAGAGTTCAGGCTGGATTCAGAAGAGATATCATATCTGATATCAGATGGATCTTTGCTCAAAGCATAGGCTACAAGGAAGATGTTGACTTGTGTTTTATTGACTGTGAAAGGCATTTGATGGTGCAGACCATAATAAACTGTGGCTAAACTTGATAAACATGAGAATTCTAGAACACTTCGTTGTGTTCATTCGGAGCTTGTTTATGGAACAAGAGGCAGTTGCGTGAAAAGTACAAGAAAATACTTCATAGCTTATTACCAGGAATGGTGTACAACAAAGTTATGTCCTATTCGCAGACTTGTTCAATCTGTATCCTGAGCCTATAAGCAGAGAATCTGGATTTTATGAAGAAGAATGTAGCATTAAGATGGAAGGGAAGGCTTAGTAACAAATCTGAGGTGGCTCAACCTTTGCTTGCTAAAAGTGAGGAGGACTTGAAGCACTTGCTGAAGAAGATCATGGATTTTAGCTTTCGGTATAGATAAGGACTCAATGTAAAAAAAGACCTAAACAGGTAGCATCATGCTAAATGGAGAAAAGCTGACAGTTGTCAAGAATTTTGCCCTACTTGGCTCCATAATCAATGCTTATGAAAGCAGCAATCAAGAGATCAGGGATACAAGATCTCTTTAGAGCAGTGAATAACAAGGATGATACTTTGTGGACTAAGGTGTGCCTGACCCAAGCCGTGGTATTTAAAATGGCTCATATGGCTGTAAAAGGCGGACATTGAACAAGGAACACTGATGAAGACTCAATGCATTTGAATCAAGGCACTGGAGACAAAGATTGAAAGTGCCGTGGGTCTGTCTTAGAACAAGGATGATCCAAGCGCTCCTTAGGGGCAAGGATGGCAAGACTTTACTTATATCCTTTGGACCTGTTGTTAGGAGTGCCCAGTTCCTGGAGAAGGGCAGGGAAATGGAGGGGTAGTGAAACAGAGGGAGAGTCTCAATAAGAGGGCTTGAGATGGTGGCTGCAACAATGGGCTCCGGCAGAGGAATCATTGAAAGGATGGCGGAGGACCATACGGTGTTCCATACTGTTGGGCCTGGGATCACCGTAGTTTGGAACTGATGAGATGGCACCTAACTGTGAGAACAAGAGCAGTATAGATGGTTGCACAAGGAAATGTAGAAAATAGTGAGGATATGACAGTGATTTTGATATTAGATGCTGCTAGAATTGCCTTCTCAGAAGAACTGCTAACATTTCATGAATTGAGTTAAATAGCTATGAAATGTATAGATGTTCATCATAAATCTTGTCACTCAGTAGGACAGAAGGGAAAGAGAACTGTACATAGTACTTGAAAATTCCAAATACATGAGAAAGCTTATTTTTCTAAGAAGTTTGTGGTTAGGAAATCTTTTTTAAATGCAGATAACCAATTATATATCAATAACTCAAGTGTCAACTTTATTTCTAAGACTGTACAGTGGAATCAAACTTTCTGTCATAATAGAAATGTCCTGTGTTTCTATAAGATCAGGAACCCCTGGCCACACATGATCACTGAGCGATAAAATAGGGTCAGTGAGGGAGAATTGGGATCATAATAGTGGTGGTTGGGGGTGTGGGCATTTAAGAATTAGAGGAAAGTTATATGTTTCATCGTTGCTACATCGCACCCTGACTGGCTCATCTCCTCCCCAAGACCCTTCTGTAAGGGGATGTCCAGTGGCCTGTAAATGGGCTTTGAGCCTCCACTCCACACTCCCCTATCATACACAATGATGTGAATTTTTTGCTGTGATAACTGATCCCTTCGACACCTCGTGATCACATAAGCTGATGTGCTTTTTCCATGTGGGCTTTGTTGCTTCTGAACTAGATGGACATTTTTTTTTTTTACCTTCAAGCCTTTAAGACCCCAGACACTATATCCTTTGATAGCCGGGCAACATCAGCTTTCTTCACCACATTTGCTTATGCACCCATTTGTCTTTGGTGATCGTATCATGGAGATGAGCCCACAGGCTATGATTTTTGCTCTTTGATGACTGATAACTAACCCCTTTGGCACCTCCTGATCACACAGGGTCGTGTGCTTCTTTCTTGTGGGCTTGGTGCTTCTGAGCTAGATGGCTGCTTGTTTACCTTCAAGACTTTAAGACTCCAGATGCTATATCTTTTGTTAGCTGGGCACCATCAGCTTTCTTCACCACGTTTGTTTATTCACCTGCTTTGTCTTCAGTGGTTGTGTCGGGAAGGTGAGCATCATAGAATGCCAATTTAATAGAAGAAAGTATTCTTGCATTGAGGGAGTACTTGAGTGGAGGCCCAATGTCCTCCTGCTATCTTAATACTAAACCTATAAATATATGCACATAGTTCTATTTCCCATCCTCATATATAAATATATTGGCATATGTACATGTCTTGATCTAGACCTCTATAAATGCCCTTTGCCTCCCAGCTCTCTCCTCTATTTCCTTTTACTTTCCTCCTGTCCCACTATCATGTTCAGTCCCCACCAGGGTTTCAACAATTCCTTTTGGTTACATTACCCTTGACCATGCCCTACCAGGCCTCCCACACCCTCCTCACCACTGATTTGGATCACTTGTCCTTTGGTGTGTTAACACCACTACCTCCCCCCGCCCCATGTTCCCCTGGAACTGTTGGTTCCATTGTTTTCTCCTCCAGATTGTTCATCCAGCCTATCTTATTTAGACAGACCTGCGGAGATAATAACATGCACAAAAACAAGACAGAGCAAAACCAAGCAAGTCTGGCTAAACCAGAGTATGTACACAGATACAGATAGGAACTGGAAATTCAGGGAATCCAGAGCGGATGATCCCTTCAGGACCAGTGGTGTTAGTGGGGATACTGGGGGGGGGGTGAGTTTGAAAGGTGGAACCGATTACAAGGATCTACATGTGACCTCCTCCATGGGGGGATGGACTACAGAAAAGTGGGTGAAGGGAGACATTGGACAGGGCCACATATGACAAAATAATAATTTATAGATTATCAAAGTTTCATGAGGGTGGGGGAGTAGGGAGAGAGGGTAAAAATGAGAAGCTAATGCCAGGGGCTTAGGTGGAGAGCAAATGTTTTGAGAATGATGAAGGCAATGAATATAAAAAGTGTGCTTTACACAATTGATGTATGTATGAATTTTGATAAGAGTTGTATGAGCCCCTAATAAAACAATTAAAAATGTAGATAAAAAATAGGGTTAGAGAGACTCCGCCATTGAATATTGCGTTTCATTTAGTGTTAAGTCAAATTTAAACATAAGTAGTCACGTGTGTTAAGTGGCTACTATATCAGAGAGTTCAGTCCAAAGATATTACATAATGTCAAGAGGATGCATTAAATATCATCACAGTGTGTATATCACTTAACACAGACCTCGTTGATATGAAACTATTCTGAAGGTTCCATATCACAAAACTGACCCATTTATAACAGTTGTTGCCAAACATCATGATACTATAAGTAGTTTGGTTTCCACATGCCTGAAAAAATTATATTTAACACAAAGCTAAAAGATAGGTGTGAACAGTCAATGGATATTAGCACACTACATAAAGCAAATGTTCCATTTAGTTTAGGAAGTATTTTAAAATGAAGTAGGAATCAGAGGAAAGTAAGGTAGTGTTACTGAATTTTGGAAATGTTGAGAATCTGTTGAAATGGTTTATCTCTGATGAGAGAGAGAGAGAGAGAGAGAGAGAAGCTGCTTTTATTCTGGAAAAGTACATAGGAGAAAAGAACAATAATAACAGAAATATGGGGATAAAAGAGTGGAAGATTAATGAGTTTTAATATCATTTTAATATCAATTGTTAAATTTTTGAGAAGAAAAAGGATGTGAAAAAAATAAAGGTAACTAGACCAGAACTTGGAATAAATTATTGGGAAACCAAAAAGGAAAGAAAAGAGAGAAAGTGGGAAAAAATTTACAGGCAAAATTAATTCTGTCAGGGCTTTTAAGAAATATATTTTATAAGCATATTTAAAGTACTTATTTAATTTCAAAAACTGCTATTCTAGTCTACAATATGCTCACAATTAACAAGAAAGGAAAGCATTACTTTTAATTGTAGATTTAAATTTCATTAAAGTAAGTTTTAAGTAGTCTTTTACTACACATTACGTTTCAGGATACCTTTGATTATGTTGTTGATAAAATTGTCTAATAATCAGTTTTCTTAATAACCTTTAGTTCTTTTTATTTTCATGTGTCTCTTGGTACTTCTTCCTTCAAAAATGATATCCAAGTACTAATATCTAACCAGTGATGAAGGCAGTGCATTGTCCTTCCTGAAGTAATTCCAGAAAATAATAGAGGCGTGGTGAAGTTAGCTACCAACGGTGGCCGATAGAATTTGTAGCTGCCTAATTGTTATTCTGTTCCATCTGCAAAGGCATGGTAACTTATAGATACCCTTTAGAAGAACTGCTCCCCTGAGTCTCTGAGACTGAAATTCTCTATGGGGCCGGAAGTCCAGTTCTGGTGGTTTCGGTCCACTGACCTTGTGTACCACAGCGCAGGCGCATAGTCACTACATTGCCAGGGCTCCTTGCTTACTTAACCAACCTCAGTTGCTTAGAAACTATTAGCTTTTCTTTAGTCCCTTCTAAGATAAAAAAGAAATCTCTATTTTTAATTGATAATGAGTAGCTAGAATTCATATTTTGTCCATTTTACATAAAGAGGGACAAATACAAAAAGAGGACATATTTTCAATTTCCCTCTACTAAAAATAGATAAGATGATAAGCTAAAAGCAACGAGTTAGCCAAACTTGTCATGTATCATTTGTCTTTCTATTGTCAGTCTGCAATGTTTTGTTTTCTTTGTTTATGAATCAATCGTTTTATTGGAGGCTCTTACATATAGTATATAACAATCCATGCATCCATTATATTAAGCGGATATGCACAAATATGCCACAAACAATGTCAAAATATTACTTTTCTTCCCTAGCCCCGTGATATCAGTTCCTCTTTTTACCCTCTCTCCCCTGCCCTGCCACCCCACAAACCCTTAATATATTACTTACTGTAATTTATACATATCTTCCACCACCCCTTCTATCTCCTCACCTATGATCCTGGTATCTGCCCCCTCGAGAGGGGGTGTGCAGTATAATTCTCTGTAGGATGAATCATTTGTCATGTGGATTTTTATCATTATCATGGAATTTGATAAGGTCTCTATAAAACTTCCTCATATTTCTTGCTCTATTTTTATGAGTCACTATCCCAGAACCATTGATCTTTGCAGGTTTTCACTTAAAAGTAACATCACAGATGCTGAATATTTAAATTTCAAATAGTGAGGTTTTTCAATTTTTAAATTAATTATACAATTTTATATGTATGGGTAGCAATATAAAATGCATATATTATTTATTTTAATATGTTAACATGACATGATATTTTTAATCAAGAACTGCTACAAAAATTACCTTCATCTTTGCTTCATATTCTTGTCAAAATCAACATCTATAATGTTTATTTTATTGTTTCAAAAGGAGTAATAGATTCTTAACATGCCATATAAGAAATTGGTTAAAATAGAAAGAAAGAAAACAAAATGGTGGTGAAATCAATTCATATACCCATCGGTGGAAAAAAGGGAAATATTTTATATTTTAAGAAGAGCAAGCAAGCATATGTATTTTTGATATGGACAATAACTATCACAGATATATGGAGATAATTGCACAATTATTATATTATGCTAATGGAATGATTATATATTGTGCAATTTACATAATTAAATTTATTGTGCTAATTACATAATTGCATAATACCTTTGGATTACTTAAAAACAAGATTTTCTTTCACAGCATTCATTTTTTTCAGGTATTAGAATATCATTTGAATCCTAAAGCATAAATATTCTTTTATGCATAGCTGAAAAACATGTATTAGGAATTCAGCTCTCTGAGTATAATAGCTAGTTGTGTTCCAATTAAAGAGCTCCGAAACCACTGACAAGGTAGAGAAATGCTTTCCAGTTAGCAATCTGAGTTGGATTATGTGGCAGAAGAAGGTGCCGGCTCTCAAAATATCTAGGTGCTCTTTAGTATTTTCTAATACCCTGTTTTCAGCAGAGACCAGTCCTGGAGAAGGACACCAAGCTTGGTGACAAACAGGAGCAGAGAAAAAGAGGAAGGCCCTCACAAGATGGACTGACACAGTGGCTGCAGCAATGGGCTCCAGCACCACTGTGAGGACAGCACAGGACCAGACAGTATTTCATTCTGCTGTGCATCGTGTCACTAGGAGTCAGGACCACGGCACCTGACAACAACAACAACAACAGCAACAAGTATTCTTGTTATTAGGTGCCAGCAAGTTGGTTCTGATCCATAGCAATCCCACGTGAGACAGAATGAAAGCCTTCCTGGATCCCTGCTACCATGAACAACTCTTACATTTGAGGCCATTGCTGCGGAGTCTGCTAAACCACCTCCTTGATGGGCTTCCTCTTTTTCCCTGTGGGATGTCATTCTCTGGAATGAATCCCTCTGAAAATGTACAAAGTGCATGAGAGAAAGTTATGTCATACTCCATCCTTGTTTCTTCGGTGCATTCTTCTTCCAAGACAGATGGGTTTGTTCTTCTTGAAATTCACAGCATTAATATTTTTCAGGTACTAGAATATCATTTGGTATATTCAATATTTTCCCCAACACCATAACTCAAATGCAGCAGTTTCCTTCTACTTAGGTAGAACTTTGTAATTATTTTGTTCCTTGGCAGATAACTGAAGTACCTGTGTCATTCTGGAGACCAAGCATTGAAGGTCTTTTCGACTTCTCTTGCCTTGCTCTGGTGACCTGGTGCTCCTGTTCCCTATGATCCATTTTCACCCTGTGTCCCTAGGTGATGGTGAAGCAGAAAGTTGCATGAGCGCTGACCTAGAGAATATTGAATCTGTATACTTCCTTTACCTCTTACTACCAGTGCCAAACCAACTGTATTATCATGACCGGATAATTGTGCTCCCTTCCTGAATTGTCTAACCATCTTAACCTCCCCATATAAGCCCATCACTTTTGAGTCAGTTTTGGCTCACAGTGACTCTAAAGGATGGAGTAGACTTTCCTCATGGGGTTTTTCAAGGCTGTAATCTTCATGAAAGCAGAGTGTCACATATTTCTCCCAAAGAGCAGTCCTTGGATTCAAATCTCTCAGCCTTAAAAACAATTCAAACCTATAGCTGCAGTCCCCATTGCAACTCCCAGCACCCCTGCAGAGCAGAGGAGCACTGCCCCAGGAGGGCCCCAAGGCTTCCTTACAGAGGCAGATTTTCACATCTTTCTATCGGGAGAAACTTGTGGGGTGCTTCAGTACTTTGGTTAGCAGTCAAGAACTAAGTCATGGTGCCTCCAGGGCTCCTCCTGCTTGGGGCTCTGTGTCTCCATTCATAGCAGCCCTAAGGACACTGCCCAGTCCCATGCCAACTTCCCGATCACTGCTATGTTGAAATCTATTCTTTAGCCACTGTGTCATGCATTTCAATAAAGGACTTCCTCCTTTTTGTGTGGGTGTGTGCTGACCCTCTGCTGTACTAAGCATGCTGTCCTCCAGGGGCATGGGGTAGGGGTGAGGGGGACTGTTTGGGAAGAAGTACTGCTGGCATGATCCTGAGAAATAAGGATAGTGATTCTACATTTTACATCTATTTCTCTTTGATTTAAAACGTATATTTACTTTCATTGTGACAAAGGATAACAGTTACAGGGCAGATTATATTTCACATTAAATGATTTATACATATTTTAATCCTCAGTGTACCACAGCTTATCCCACCTCCTCCCAGTGTTTTCTGTTTCTGCTTCTCCTTCTTTCCAAATCTTCTATTTGGGAGTAAATGCTGCTTATCTGTTGATCTATCTCTCTATCTATGTCCCAAAGGGTTGATTATTCTAACATGGGGATGAGCTAAGTTCCAGACATTAAGGGTACCTAAGGGCTATAGTTTTGAGAGTCCCACACATCTCTATTCAACTGTCTCTATCCAACCAATTAGCCTGGTTAATTTTCTAATATTGGATTCCGTTCCATATTTTCCTCACACTCTCTCTAGAACCTTCTAACGTAATCTTTTGCAGAACAGTTAATAGTGACAGCCAGGCACCATCTAGTCCCAGGGGTCTAAAGACTACTGCTTCTGTGGTGTATCAGTCTATGAAATAATTCAATAATTGTTTCCATGCTTCACGTCTGGAGCACGCTTTCACGGACAATCAGAACCTGTGAGTGAACATCATGGTTCCGGTGTAGTGACCTTTAGGGTCAATCTTGCAACTGTACTTACAGGTCTTTAGATAGCACAAGTGGCTGTGCTCAATGGTAACATGGAGGAAAACGTCTGGTGATTTCTGTTTGCAAGGATTACAGCCCCAACCCAGTAAAAGAGCTCTACCCATGAACAAAGGGGAATGCCACTAGTCAAGGTAGACTCACAGCAAGAACTGTAAGGGTTTTCAATTCTAGGATCGGGAAGGCATGTTCACTTAAAGAAATAGTTTTAAAAGAAGTTTTTAAAAAACCCTTTATCCAGTGTAAACTTTATAAATGTTTTACAATCTCTTTTCTAGCACTCTAAATCCAAATTGTATCATGAGGGTGGGAGGGTTAGGGAAGGAGGGGGAAAAAAAGAGGAGCTGATAGCAAGGGTTCAAGTAGAAATAAATTGTTTTGGAAATGTTGATGACAACATGTGTACAAGGATGCTTAACACTATTGAATGATGGATTGGTATAAGATTTGTAAGAGGTTCCCAATAAAATTATTAATTAAAAAAATCCACATGGTATTTTATTTGAGCAGTGAGCAAAAACAATGATAGGATTAAGGTGTTTCTCTTCATCAGCGTCACATTGTCATGCACTGTGTCATCTCAGAGGTGATTATTTTTGCAATCTATGTCTTTTTTATATCACAAAGACATTAATTTTTGGTCAGTGTATTTGGGACTGAAGTCTAATTTGTACTATTTCTTCAGGCCCAGTTTTAACAATATTTCCTAAAATTACTTTTATTTACAATTTTTGCTAGCTTTTAGAGCTATCCATGTGTCAAAGACGTACCCTGTAGCAAGATTTTTAATATATGTTGCCTTGAAGTAGGCTACAGAGAAAATTATAATGAAATATAAGCTAAAAGGATAAATAAAATTTTGCATATTAAAATATAACAATATTTTAATGGTGAACAAAATTGCACTCAGAGCAGAAAATAATATAAGAATATGGCTTCTGTTCCATAGTCTCTTGAAAAAATGTTCAGAAAAATATTCATTATAAATGTATATATATAATATATTACATATGTGTATATATATAATATATTACATATGTATATATATATATATATATATATATACACACACATTAATGTTAGATCTCTCCAGGGACAGATATACCTCGGTCCTTGGCTTTGCATGAGAAAGAATTCACGGCAAAACCTGGTTTGTGTTCTAAGTGAGTTTTATGAGAGTTAGAAATTTCAGGTTTACACAGGCACCCGCAGGGCTCCTCACGAACTTGCAGACTCCCTAGAAGCTGCTGAAAAAGTCACGCAGTCAGCTCTGGGCTCCTGCCTTTTCAATTATTCCGCGGGGAGGCATGGTGGACAACTCTAGTCGACCCCATTGACTGAATGGAATTCACCTGGTCTACGTGGGCCAATCCAGGTGCAGCTCCCACCCAGGTGTACCTCCCTTCCTGGCAGGACACCTGAACCTCTGAGCATACGCAGTGGACTACTCCATGTGCTGGTAGCTCAGACCTCTGGCCATGAGGAATGGACGCCCCAGCCCCTAAGCTAGACTACCTAATATATATATATAAAAAGAATAGAGAAGCGAGACTGAAGATCTGGACATGAAAGTTAGAAAGACTAATGGTGTTTTATCTGTTCACAATCTTGTCCCCACTATACTGATAAATCTCTGGGACTCATGATTTAGCGTTATAGGTAAGAAAAAATGTATTTAATAATAGATTGGAAAACATGTCATAAATGATGAAGTAGCATGAAGTAACTATATGAACACATTGTAGGAATCAATTGATAATGGATGGTTTTATCTGAATGATTAACATAGATGAAAAATTGTAAAACTGAGAAAGTCCTAAATTAAAATACATGAATATCCCCCGCCAAAGTGAATTATTTTTTTTCAACGCTATGCATTTTTTTAACAAAACAACCTTACCAATTTCAAAGTACACTCCTCTTAAAACATTTGTTAAATCTGCGATTCTATTCTTGGAAACATTTTTCAAACTTGGACGGCTGACAGCACCTCCCTCTTTTTTTCTCTTCACCTCTTCTATGTCACCTTTCAAGTTTCTCTTCATTCATGAAGAGAACCAGGAGTCACACAGAGCAGGGTCAAGTGAGTAAGGCCTGGGGGCAAGAAAGGCATGCTGTTTCGGGATTTTGGGGGGTGGGGATGTTTGCCCAAAACTAGAGGACTGAGATGGCTGCGTGAGCAGGTGCGTTGGCATGGTGGCAAACCAGTCCCCTGGCTGCCACATGTGAGGCCTTTTTTGTCGCACTATTGTGCAATCTTTTCAGAACCTCTAAATAGAAAGCTTGCTTAACAGTCTGACCTGGTGGAACAAGCTCCAAATTCTCTGTGTCGACATTTTTTCCATTCAGGAAGTTGACAGACATCCAGAATGAAGTTTATCATCCTACGACAGCATTTTTGAAATGAGGAAAACACTCATACATTTGAGTTTTTCCCATAGCGCTGTCCTTGTAAGCTGTGTTCAACCTCACAACAGTTTCTGCAGCATTTTTCCTGAATGAGATACAAAATTTCACAGCTGCACGTTGTTCTCTTGAATCAGCCATCAAAGAAAACAAGGTTTGAGGGAAATTGCTTTCATGAAAAAAATTCACTGTGATCAGAGAGAACCTTCCCAGGTAATGCCACTGGGTGCACTAACTCAGAGAAAGTTGCTTGATGTTTACCTTTGGAAAAAAACTCATACAATGAAAGCCCCACCCCTCCCTTTGTGTGTCTGTGTGTAGGGGGGTACCCCTTGTATATATGTCTGTAAATAATTTTGTGTCCATCTATGTCATGTAAAATTGATGAAGAGATATACAAATATATTAATTCTAGTCAAATGTTAACATTTACCAGCAAAGAGTGATTACTATATATATTACTAATGATAGAAATGATTACTATATATATTACTAATGTAAGAAAAATATGGCAGCTTGACCTCAATATTCTACATTAAATCATTCAGGAGACAAGAGACACTGCAATGCTGTGAGGAGAATGTGGTTCCCACCCATCTTTGTCCAGCTATGTTTTTGTAGCTTTGGTGTTAATAAAGAAAAGACTACTTCAAATAGACAATCGTTCAAAGGGAGGCACTTTAGAACAGTTTTCCAATAGAATAATGCGAAATAGTGTGAAGAAACAATTCACAAATACATACTATGAAAACCTATTAAATACAGAAAAATTAATACTACTTTGTATCCATAAGAGAATAAATTATAATTCAAATGAACCTAAAGTCCATTATTTAATTGTTGACACAAAACTTCAAGCTTGAATAACTCTAAAATAACTTAGAAGGCTATAAAAAATATAAAGCTTATGAAAGGAAAAATGTCCAGAACGTGAGTAATAAAAAATAAACTATAGAGAGACATGTACTGTGTAAAAGTCAAACTAGGTAAAAAAATAAAAGAAATGAGCATTATCAGTCAGAAATTACAAAAATGGGAAATATTAAGTTTAGTTGTATGTATTACAATTTTGTAAAGTTATCTGTGATATTTCCTTTTTAACACATTGAAGTGTGTTCTGTGGTGTTAATACAAAGGATACACTAAAGCAAAAACCTATCTCTATATTTGTACATTCTTGAAGTGATAGTAGCCAATGTAAATTTGTGTATTTTATGTTGTTTATATGACTGATTACATATGCCTTTGTATACATTATATATTAGCTTATTTATTAGTTCTTCATCATGAAAGCTACTGAGACTGTGCACTAACAGAAATCCCAATACACTGTCAGTATACACAGAGGGCAATATTTCAAACATAGGGCAAGATCTCAAAAGTTTATTGTAACCTCATTTCCAAAATCATAACATATTCAATAATTTGGGGAAAAACGTGCTTAAATAGATATGTATGTCTAAATAGAGAAAATGCAGAGATATTTATAACAACAATATTAAAAGTATTCATTACTTGTAAGAAATTATACAAAAGAAATAGCTCAAGTAGAGAAAAATTATAGAAGTTTGTATGACAACATTAATAGATCAAAATATGTTAAATAATTTGATGTATTGTTGTAAAACAAATTAAAAGGCCTGGTTGGATTGAATTGGCATCATATTTCCATGCTAGGAAATCTGATGGGATCAGTTTAATAATTAATTTATCTCCCCACAGGAAAGAACACCAACGGGTGAAATTCTTTGACAGTTAGTGGTACCTGCCATCTTATCAAAAATCCTGGCTAGGTGTAGTGATGGTGAAAAAAGAATGGACAACAGAGGGAAAAATTGAGATATATTTATTATTGCTAACTATACTATCTTCTCCCCTTTCTCCACTGTTTGATATGGAGTGTGATGGTAATGGTTAAATTAATGACTTAATATCAAAATTTTATGTGGTTACTATAAAACTTGAAGTGAAGAGAATAATTAAGCAAGATAAATTACAGATGTGAAGAAACAAGGTTATGCTGACCATTCGAAGTACCTTGATTGACACAACTTTTTGCATTTAAGAGCCTACAGGAGCCCACACTTGTGAAAAACAGTGTTGATTAATATCTATGTTGATTCTTAATGCTCTGTAATGTTCAGGTCCTCTGAAAGCATTCTTACTTTAATTAAAAGGAGAACAAAATGTTGTATAGATTTTAAAAGTGTGAGACGTTTTCAGCTCTTAGCTACTTCAGAAGTCAGACTGTATTCCTTACAAGGTTGTTTGGTTATTTTACCTAATTTTTTCTGGAAATCTCTTTAGCATCTGTGAAACAAACACCCAAACAAATAAATGAATGAATGAAATCACCACAATATCCTCCATTTCCTGATGTCTTTTAAAACCCAACAAAATTTTCAGACATAACTTCTTTTATCTCACCTTTACTTTTTATATAGACAAATATATAGAATAAAACAAAACATCTCCTGCTGCTGGGTAGAGCTGTTTTTAGTAGCTATTTTCCAGTACTCAGCCGCTCACTAAGAGTGTTTCTCTTGCCTCTCCTGTGAATGTCCTACACTTTTTAAAAAATTCCCTGTTTTGATATTCAGTGGCTTGCTTGCCCCCTGGCCTTCATTCTGGTTTGCCTTGGGTTCATTGATTCCTCATTTATTCCACCATCCCCTTGAAAGCCTCTATTAATACTTCCCTAAAGAGTTACATTCATCCCCAGTACCATTTCTTGATAGTTTATTGTAAGCTATGTATTATCACAAAATCCAATTAAATGTGGGCATTTCTTCCCAAGGGTTCCTTTTCTATATCAGTCCATGATGCATCATGTAGTTTTCTTTCAGAAGAATTCATTTCTTTTCTGCCTGGAGTAATTCTTATACAATCTTTGCCTTAGAAGTTAGGCTGTGCTCCTATATCCTTTAAAACTTATTATAGTGAATTAAGTCTGGATTTTAATTACTATCACAAAATGCTTACTCTCATGACCTAATTTAAGAGTAACTATATCTTAGACAATTTAACTCTGTGTGGTTACATTACTATGAATCAACAAAAACAGCAACCAAACTGGGGTGGTGGTGGTGGTGGTGGTGGTAACAAATACTAACCAAAAATATTTATTTCAATTGTCAGAGATAAAGGATTGATAGTTTAAAGAAGTGACATTGAACTTTCTGATGAGAGATTCTTCAAGAGAGTTCTCTTGGTGATACACTTGCAACAAAGCTAAAAACATACCATAAGCCTTTGTTAGAGGGTAGTATTGAAAGCTAAGGAAAAATGCGCAGAATAGATAAGATGGAACAAGGCAAGAACTATCTCCTTACTTAATTTTAATCTTGTCTTTTGGGGATTATATCATCAACTAACAATTTGGAGTTCTTCACAGATGTTAAAACATGCAACACAGGGAAGGCAGTGCTCAGATCGAAATTACAGCAGTCGATGTCTAGATTAAAAAATAAGACAGCCTTCACATCAATAGTGTCGCTTTACACCTTGGGGTACTTCAGAAAGAAGTTATGTCCAAAATCCTGTGAAGAAATAAAAAGGACTAGAGCAGAAAAACTAGAAAATTTTAAAATATTATGGAGTATAAATAAATCCAGAAGTATTTTCCCTGTAATAATTAATAATATTTATAGAAAGTAAAGAATCAAAAGTTAACTAAAATTGAAAAGTCTAGGATAACAAAGGGAAAAATTAGAGAGGGTGCATATATCTAAAATAAAACATGAAAATTAAGATACAACAATAGATTCCACAGAACTAAGAAGGATCATAGAGAATACTGTGAACAATTATATACCAAATAATCACAGAAGTGAAAGACTTATTAACTAAAAACCATTCATCATAATGAAATTGGATAACATAACCAAAATGGACAGATTTCTAGGAGCAAATAATTTTATATTGACCCCCAAAGATATAGAAAAACTAAGAAATACCTAACATGTAAAGAAGTTGATCAGCAATCAAAAGCTTCCCCCAAATAGAAAAAAAACAAACAAACTCTGGGTCAGATGGATTCACAGGGACATTCTAACACTCATTTATGGAAGTTTATACAAACCCTTCTTAAATTTTTCCAAGATAAAAAAGGTAGGGAAACACTTCTTGCCTCATCACTCTGTTACCCAAGCCACACAAAGAAACCACAAAACAAAAAAAATGTACAAGCCATTTTATTTTAAGAGTAAAGATTTCATGGAATGTCCTAAAAGCTGTAAGAGCCCCAACAAAATGATTTTTTTAAAAAGAGAGAGTACACATTTTAAAAACTCTTAACAAACAAAATATTATGAAAGTATGTTCAAAAGCTTACTAAAATGATCACTTTACAGGAAAGAATATTATTTATTCCAGGAATACAGAGGTTGTTAAATATTAGAATATTAAATAATGTAATACACCACATTAATAGAGCTGAAGGAGAGGATCACATGATCACATTAATTAGCTGAGAGACTGTCCTGGAAGAAACCTAAAATCCCCGTGGAGTCCTCATGACACAGAGGTTCCCGTAGGTCTGCTAAATGCAGTCAGTAGCCCAAAACTGCCCGCCCAACTCGAACGCAGTGAGTTTCTGAAGATCTTTATGATAAAAACATTTTTAAAAGCTGGGAATAAAAAGGGCATGATTCAATCAAATAAAACATATTTATGAAAAAATCACACCGCAGTGATACTCAATGGAGACACAACTGTGTCCCTTAAAGACCAGGACCAAATTAAACAAGGCCACTTCTCACCACTGCTCTGCAAGTTTGTCTTAGAGGTCTTAGTCACAGCAATTGAGCAAGAGTTAGTACTATAAAGTTGTACAGTTCAGGACGTAAATATAAAATCCGATAGCTGTACCAATGGGTTCAAACACAATTCTGAGGATGGTGCTGACGGGACAGTGCTGGGTTCTATTGCTCACAGCATCAGTGTAAGTTGGAACTAATTC
Source organism: Tenrec ecaudatus (assembly GCF_050624435.1). NCBI lineage: Eukaryota > Metazoa > Chordata > Mammalia > Afrosoricida > Tenrecidae > Tenrec > Tenrec ecaudatus. The sequence continues at coordinate 29,085,028 of NC_134539.1, forward strand.
ATTAGCACCTAGTAGCAAGAAAAACTTTCCATTCATGATATGTTTCCACATGGAGGACACTCCAAATAATCCACCAGAGCAATAATTTAAGGTAATAGATTTTGCAACGTGGAAAGGTAAATGCTCGACATCAAATAGCATTCTAAAAAGGAAATGAAAGGAAAGTTACAGTTGTTTACATCTAAAAGAATAAATTACCAGTGGATAAATTTAATCAAGGAAGGATGAAAAACTGAAAACTATCACTCGGTGCTGAAAGGAATGGAATAAGACCCAAATGGAAAGGAATTCCATGTTCACAGGTTCCCAAACTAAAAAAAAAAAAAACATTGCCATCACTGAGATTCTGACACCGAGTCCCTATGGCACAGAGGAGAATTATTCTGTGGGTTTCTGAAACCATTACGTTTTACTGTGCCAACCTGGCAGATAAACCCATGTGTGATCAATTGAAGGGAAGAGAGATAAATGGCTCAGTGAGCCTCACCCTTCTGGTTCTCTGGTCTATTGTTTTCTGATGGTCAGACCAGGGTGCAGCTGCCTTAGCCAGTTCCCTGCTTTGGCTGCGAAGGCTCACTTCCTGCGAGACATCACTGAGCAGAAACCACATGGACCTACCGCGATGCAGCCCTGGGTGCTGGAGCAGCTGTGTGGAGACCCCTGCCAGCGCTGAGATGCTTACACCGCCACTGGATTCAAAGACTTTACCCACTGGCCTGTAGTCCTCCTGCATTCAGCATCATTGTGTGTGTTCTGTGAGTTTGAGGAGGACTTCGTCAACATATGGGCTAAGTCAGACTTATAGCCTTGGACTGAACTGGGTGGGGATGCTTTCTGAATGTACACTTACACTATATATAAAACTTTCTTATGCATACCAGATATGAGTTTCTGTGGATTTGTTTCTCTAGTTTACCCAGACTAACACAGTTTCTAAGACTGTAAATGTTTACAGGAGTAGAATTCTTTTGAAGTAGCTGGTGAGTTCAAACTGCCTACCTTCTGATTAACAGCCCAATATGCCACTGGGGTTGTTTGTACAAAGATTCTAAGGTTTAATATTGTTAAGATACTAAAAACAAACAATATTATTGAATAATGCACTGCAAAATTCCAAAAACTTGCTTAGTGGAAAAAGAAAAGCTAATTCAAATTTATATGGAATCAAAAGGGACTTCAAATAGTCCAAGTGATTTTTTTAAATGAAGAACAAAGAAAATGCATATTTTCAGATCCCCAAACACGCCATTATGAGAGAATAATCAAAATGTTGGTATAATAATAGTCATGTAAACCAGTGCAGTCAATTAAGAAATAAACTCTTGCATCTATGGTCAATTGATTTTCAGTAGATTAATAGACCCACTGAATGGTGAAAAAAAGTCTCTTTAATAAATGGTGCTGTACAACTGGAAATTCAAAAATTATACCAAAATTTACTCAAAATAAATAAAGGCCCTAATTATAAGAATTAAAATCATAAATATGTAAAAAGAATATGAGGGAGCAATGGTGCAATACCTAGTTTTTAATCTCATTTTCTAAGACATGGCATCAAATGCACAAACCACTCATTTTCAAAACAGATAAATAGGACTAAACATGAAGGCTGTCAAGGTTTGGATAGGTGTCGATGTAACAGGGGTTTCCCGGCATAGCGGCCCGTGAGTTGGATTTCTCAAGGCAAGGCCCTGGTCTGAAGCTACCAGTGGCTTCTTGAGAGAATGGTGAGGATTTCTATTCTCATAAAGAGTTACAATTTCAGATTACTATGAGTACATAGGTTTGTAAAGACATTTTTAATGGTATTCAGTCAATTCCTGTGGTCCTGTTTTTCGACAATGCCTTCACAAAGCTTAGATTTTTTCTTTAGTATCATTGGTTTTGACCTCTTGAAATGATTGAAAGTTAACATGTTTTTATTTTAATGGTGCTTGTGTATTTCTCCACTTTCTTTTGATACCTCATAAATTATTCAATAATATGACAATAAATTCTTCAATGTGATTAATTGAGGCTTGACTTTTCTTTCATTTCTTTCTCCTTGAGAAATGGTGAGCATGTTGTTATCTTTGACCTTATGATTCTAGGTCTTTGCTTATTTCCTTTAAATATGTCAATATATTTTCTTCAAGTATTTGAAAATTTCTGTTCAGCTCTTTTACTTTGTCATTTAGCTCCTTTATATTTAAGAACAAGTTTCAGGGTCTGTTGGAATATCCTCCTCGGTCTTTTCTCTCCTATTTGTGTGTTTATGAGTGTTTACTATCTCTAATCAAGGGGAATATATTCAAGACATATTTTGGCTTGTGTAGACTTATTTTGCATTTCTTTACATTCAACCTGAATTTTCAAACAGAAATTGTTGGATTCTTCCACAGCAGATCCTGGCTTGTGTTGCCCAATAATAGTGGAATGCCTCCATCATTCTGTCTCACAGATATAGTTAATTTGATTCTGTATATTGCACTTGGTGAGGTGCACAAATATAGTGGCCATTTATGTCATTGACAATTGTATTTGCAATGAATAAGTTGTTGGCTTTGCAAACTTCTATCCTACAATTTAATACATCATTTCTATCACTAAGGGGATGTTTTCAACTCCCCATCCTCCTCTGTTTTGCTCTTTTGCATTTCAATCATTAGTGAATAACACTGCATCTTGATTATATTTTTAACCAACTTCAGGCTGAAGAAGTTGGCAGGAGGTGATGGCTTTTAAGATGAATCTTGAAATATTCTTTTTAAAAGATGAATGAAACTCCAGTTATCACAATTCATCGTATTAGGCATTATAAAACATTAGATTATCTAATTCAATATGACTAATATCAGTCCATGACAGTTTACTAGCTCTGAGGATATTGATCGTACAGTTTCCATTTCATTTCTAGTGACTTGCAATTATCCTAGACTCATACTTATTACCTGCCACATTCTAATTATTAATAGGCATCTGCAAGCGTGTCTTCTCAGTTTGAGTCAAGTCGCATCAACAAAGATGGCAATAAGAGAGGTAATCTCTTAGTATGACTCTGATGAAGCAGCAGGGCTTTAGTTCGATTCTGAATGCATTCCAACCTGAGGGATTCGCCTTCTGGCACTCTGTTGGACAATTTTACACTGCTCTTCAAAGCTCTCCATTGGTTAATCTATTAGAAATTGACCCCCTATTATTTTATCCTAGTTTGTGTCACTCTGTACGTTCCACTGCAATCTGCCACCTTGGGTGATGCTGTTGGGAAACATCCGTGGCATAGCTTCCAGAACCATAGCAACATGTCAGCCAGCAGAGAATACTAAACTGACAGAGGATGTTATTAGTCATTAGGAGAATTCAAATCAAAATCACAATGAGAAATCATTTCACCCCCACTAAGGAGACTATGATAATATATATGTTTTAAACCTCATTACCATCGAGTGAAGGCTAATTCATAGTGACCTTCTCTGAGTTTTGAGACTCTTCCTCTTTGTGGGAGTATGAAGCTCAGTTTTTCTTCAGTGGGGCCACTCATGATTTCCAGCTACTGATCACGTGGACCACAGCTCAGCATGTAATCTCTACAGCAGCAGGGCTTAATATTTGCTAGAGAAAATGTGGAGAAAGAACCCACTATAGAGTGCTAATGGGACCTAAAATTATATAGCTGTTATGAGAAAGGTTTTTTCTGTTTCTCAAAATATTTTCTTCTACCACTATGGCTGAACTGTCATAAGATGAAAAAGCACACAAACAAAACTGTTTATCGGTTGTTATTGCTCTAATTAGGGCTTGTCAGGCCTTCCCTAATCATAGCGATATGTATGCACAACAGAAAGGAATACTGTTTGGTCCTGTGACATCATCCTCAAAATTCTGTGTTGTTTAAGCCTCTTGCAGCCACTGTGTTGGTCCATCTCATTGAGGTTTTCCCTCTTTTCCGCGAAGTCATATTTTATCAAGCACGGTTTCCTTTTCCAGGGACTGGTATTTTCTGCTAACGTATCCAAAGGGCATGAAACAAAGTCTGGCAATCCTGATTTAAAGGGTCACTCTAGCTGAACTTCTGTGGTAGTTAGGTAATTGTCCGTTTGAGAGGATTATGAGTGAAGGGGTGGAGTCTAGTCTGTCAATTGGATCATAGCCAATGAGGCTTCTGTGTGGGCATGGCCTTCTCCTGAGAAGTCTGGGAAATCTGGTACTTCCTCCTTGGAGGAGGGAGAAGCTCTGCTCACACCCTGGGAGACATAGCAGCTGACAAGACACATGGACCCACCCTGATGCAGAGACCCCTGCCAGCGCAGGGATGTTTCCAGTGCCACTGAATCCAAAGACATTCTACACACTGGCCTGTGATCTTCTACATTCGGCATCATTGCATGTGTTTTGTGAGTCTGAAGAGGATTGTTTAGATTGGTATAGGACATATGGGCCAATATTGGATGTAAGGACCTGATCTGGACTAGGCTGGGATGTTTTCTCAATGTTCAATTGCTCCTGCATATAGATCTCTTTCTTAAACACATATGTGTGTCCATGGATTTGTTTCTCTAGTCTACCCAGACTACACAACTTATTATAAGAAAAGTATAATTGTTCTTCTTATAGTTCGTGATCCTTTCAATATTTGTCACCCAAACCATGAATTAAATTCATGAATTCTTTGGAATTCTTCCTTACTTCTTGTTCAACTTGGAAACATCTATATGAAGCGATTCAAAGTACCATGGCTTGGTTCAGGGACACTTTAGATCTTAAAATTAACTTCTTGCTCTTTGAACATTTAATGAGGTCTTGAACAGCAGGTACGTGCAATGCATTACAAACTCGAATATCAGCCGAGGCACTTAATTTTACGACTAAAACTCCATTAAAAATGTGCTGAAAAACTCGGCTTGTCCACGAGTATTTATGGTAGTTTGATTTCCTGACTGCTGTTTCAATGAGCATTGATTTATGCATCCAAGTAAAACAAAATCCTTAACTTCATAATTTTCTCCATTTATTATGATGTTTGTTGTCTATTGATCTTGTCATGAGGATGTTGATTTTCTTTATGTAAAGTTGAAATCCATATTGAAAGCTGTATTCTTTGATCTTCAGCAGCAAGTGCTTCAAGTTCTCCTTGCTTTCAGCAAGCAGAATTGGGTCACCAGCACATTGTATCATATCAGCCTGCAATGTTGACGCCACTGTTGACGCCACAATCTTCTTCATTTATTTGCTAAGGATGCAGATTGAATAAGTATGATAAAAGGATACAATTGTGACACATCTTTCTCAGTAGTAAACAACACAATATGCCGGGTTTTTTACAAGACTTCCTCATGATGCATGTGCAAGTTCTATCTGAGCATTATGAAGCTGTTTTGGAATTCCCATTCTTAAGGTGATCCACAAATCCTTATTATTTACACAGCTTTCGCATAGTGGTTGAAGCACAAGGAAACATCTTTTACATTTTGTATCCTTTGCTTTCCATCTTGATCTGTCTCGACTCAGCAATGATATGCCTGATGCCATGTCTTCTTCTGAATCTGGCTTGAATATCTATCAATACCCTAATGGAGTACTGCTGCAACCACTGTGGATTGTTCTTCAACAAAGCTTTGTTTTCATATGATATTAATATTATCTGATTTGATTTTTCTTTCACCGCCTTCTTCATGTAGCCCAGCTTTTTGAATAAGTTGCTGTGCTCAGCTTACAGAGTGAATAAGTGTCATGACCCATAATTTTTCTATTTAAAAAAATAGTTTCCCCTTGTTCTGTTTTAATGATTGCCTCTGTCTATGTAATAGATTCAAACAAGCATAGTTATGTGTTCTGAATTTCTCAGGATTTTTTCAAGGTTATCAATGTTGTTGAATACCTAGTTGAATGCCATTTCATAGTCAATAAAACACAAGTTAACTGCTATTCTCAGTCAAGCTACATCTAATATCAATAAATATGTCCTGAAATATTATTTATATAAAACAAGAAGGAAATGAAATTCATGGATGAAAGTTGAAAACTTTAAATTGAGTGAAATAAGGTTGTCACAAAAAGTCAAATATTATATGAACTCTCCTATATGAAATGTAGACTGAAGGCAACTGTATAGATACCCACATTTACTAGTAGTTACTAGCAGTGGTGAGAGAGAGAGGAGGAGAAGACGTGCTGATTGGGGAGGCCCTGAGATTCTGATAAAGGTAATGAAAATCCTGGACATGGATAGGGGTAATAGATACACAACATGATGAACATCATTATTGCTGAATGGCACACGGGCAATAAAAAGAGAAAGACATGAAAGGAATTTTTGTAGGAAAGTAGGAAACTTGCGATGCCTGATTTCATCAACACAAGATAAACATTCTATTATCTGGACTGCAACTGTGGTTGTCCAAGTTTTCTCTGTCTCTCACACTCAATCACACACACATCTTTAGGAGCATGAATTGGCAAACTTCTACGCCACATGGATTTGTAGGCCACGTGGTCTATGTCATAAGTACTCAGCTCTGCTACTGTAGATTAAAATCATAAATATGGAGTATGTTCCAGTGAAACTTTAGTTATGAACTCTGAAATTTGAATTCTATATAATTTTAAATGTGTCACAATTTTAAAACCTTCTCTCTCTATATATATTTTTTAAGCCATTTAAAAATATAAAATGTATTCCCAGCTCCTGGGTCACAATGTAACAAACAGGTGGTGGGCCAGATTTGGTATGCAGGGCTTGTTTCTCAATTCCTGCTTTATGAAGTGAAAGTACATTTCTGTGAAGAGCCTGGTAAAAATATTTCAGCAGGGCTGTCGCTACTATCTTGCTTTCCGCCTCTTCAAATGACTTTGCATAATGTCTGAACCTTTAAAGGGTCATTGTGGAAATTAACCCATGTGTTCTGCAATTAGACTGGCCAAAGAGAATATAGACCAGCGACACGGTTTAGTCTCATTTTCAGATAAAAATTAAAAGTTAACAGATTTCCTGAAAACTATACAGCATGTTATCTTTAAAACTATTTTATGTGAAATGAAAATTTAACCATGTCTCTCTCTTTATCTCAGTCAATATTACATCTTTACTGTCAGCAGTTACTAAATTTTAACAAAATTATCTTATTTGCCTTTTGGTTGGAACTTGTTCAAACTCAGTTGGAAATCTCTCAAAATATTAAATAGATAGTGGATTAACTTCAAATTTGGATACTTTTAATGAATTACTATGATAGAATGTAAAACTTGAAATAAGAGGATATTACCATTTATCTAGTTTGTAGCACAGAGAGATTTCATTTTAAACAATAAAATAAATGAGCTCAAAGGCATAAAATATTCAATTCGAACATTTATCAATAAACTTGGGGAAATATTTTGTGAAGTTTCTATTTTTTTAATTTGATAAATTGATATTTTGTTCTAAACAGGAATGCAATTATTAGGAGCTATAATTCTGTCAAGGTTCACTTGTGGTTCATTGGTTAAATTCTGTGCTGTTAAAGGAAAGATAATTTAAACCTACCAAATATTTAATTTTGGTAGAACAGTAAATTAACTATGAAAACAATACATTTGATGAATTTTGAATTACAAGAATAGTTCTTCAAGAAAAATGGTCAGAAGAGAATAAATGCAGTACTTAAATATTTAGGCTAAAATATTTATGTATTTTAATATTAGAATTCAGAATGCTTTTCCTATAGTAGAATTTACTCTGAATTTATACCCAATTGAGTACCTCAAATATATATTTACCTGTAATGAACAATAGAAGAAATTATTAAAATGTCAATAATTGTAAATATATTAACTATGTGATACAACTTTGAAGAAAACTGTATGAAAGTTTATAAAGCAATAATGCTTCAAGACTAACTTGTATGGGAAATACAAATAAGGAAATGATTTTAGACACAGATGTCTGAGATACAGAAGAGAAGTATAGGATATATGTCAATAATTGTGCTATGGCATTATGGTATTCAGAAAATTAATTTTAAAAGTATTTTATTACCCTTAATTGCACTGAAGTATGTATTTTGAAAATGTACAGTATTTCACAATAGTTTTGAAAATTATTTTTATTATAAAGTCATTTTATTGCTATTTAAATGAATATTTGAAAATTGACATAATTCCATTTTTTATGTTTCCTTTCATGGCTAAAAGAATACTGATGAACAGTACATCATAAAGTCATCCTACTTTTTTATCCATTAGAATCATATTTGATATTTTCTTCTATGATGAATTTATTAACCATGTTTTACCACTTCCTGTTAAGTATTAACTTTTTCAAAATATAATTTTATTTGCATGTAACTATGTGTTACACTTATAGGTTTGAATGCCATATTCTTCCAGTACATTTTTAGAAGCATAGTTGATATTTCATCCATGTTTTCATCTCTAGGTCTTCAGGTACTTCATGCAGCAACTCCCATATGTGTCCACTGACTAGAGCTAGAGGGAGACTTAGAAATCAATCGCACGAGTATCCCATGCATTTACATCATAAATTTAAGTTACTTTCAGGGATTATACATTTTGGGATGATGAATTTTGGATTATACAGGCTAATTTGGGATAACTACATTTTAAGGTTATTTGAAGTAGCAAACAATTTATAAATTATCAAGGGCTCATGAGGGAGGGGGGAGTGGGGAGGGAGGGGAAAAAAAGAGGACCCTGATGCAAAGGGCTTAAGTGGAGAACAAATGCTTTGAAAATGATTAGGGCAAAGAATGTACAGATGTGCTTCATACAATTGATGTGTGTACATGTATGGATTGTGATAAGAGTTGTATTTTTCCCTAATAAAAGGTTTAAAAAATACCAGAAGAATATAATATATCGTACATGTACATATATATTTCTATATATAGCAAAATAGAAGTTTAGCAAGTTACAATATAGAGTTGTCGTAGATTGCCATATACCTTGATGTGGGCAGTATAGTTCTCACTAATTCCAGAAATAGTTTAGTAGGTGGTTTCATTTCTGTCTGTTATGGCGAAATATTAAATGCATGGTGAAGCTCCTGTGATAAGTATAAGATATTACACTATTTTATTTATGGATACCCTTCTTACTTCCACAAAGTAAATCTATATCATGTAAAGAAAACAGGTTTGTACTGTAACATCCATGGCAAAAAAGATAGAACACAGTGTCGATTGTTGTTGTCAATGTTGTTGGATGACACCCAGTCTGCAAGACTCACAGTAACTCAGACGACAGAAGAAAACACTGCTCAATCCTAACAGCAGTTTCTGTATTTGAGCCTCTTGTTTCAGCCACTGAGGATAACATGCTCTATCTCATTGAGTAATAAATGAGATGTTATAATATGCCTATAATTATTTATAATTTCACATTAGGCTGAGTGAAATAAGTCAATCATCAAAAAAACATATCTGATATGACTCCACTTACATGAAACATCTAAATAAGCAAGTGTGTAGAGAACGCATCTTCAGAGTGATTGCTGGGTGGGGTGGAGTGAGGGCAAAAGGGGAGTCACTTCTCGGGAATCCTGGGTTTTCCTTCAGGATGGTGATATAATTTAGGATGGGAAGAGTGATGGGTGAATAATATGATAAAAATATAACTTCACTCAACCGAGTATGTGAATATTGCTAAAATGTCAAGTATTTATTACATATATTATAACACACACAAAAAGAATGTCAAGTATTTATTACATATATTATAACACACACAAAAAGAAACAATCTATTTTTAAAAGAAAATGAGAAATTAGGGAGTAGACAGAAAATATATTGACTATAAATGAGGTATTTCAAACGTTTAAGTAAAATTCAATTGGAAGATAATAGATTTTTTCATGAATTCTGAAGCCCCCTTAATGATTGTCCTTATTTTCCTGATCATTTTCCAAGAGTGCTTGTGAAGACCTACAATGAAAATATGCTCCCATGATACATGATCACAGAGCAGACATTTTCTGACGGAGAAAAATATATGCAGTGACATATTAATAAAACAAGGACAAATAGAAAATAGGACATGCTATAAATAACACAAATTGTCACTTGAATACTTTTAAAAAGTTTTATTGCCTTATGATTCCCATATCATACAATTCAATAGTTCAATCATATTGAAAGTGGTGTGCTACCATTACCACAATCAATTTTGAAATATCTTCCTCTTTCATGTAATCATTAATAGTTCTCCGCCCCCCCACCCCCACCTCCCCTTGCCAACTCTGTAAGAATTAATTAATCCAGTTACTCTCTTTATAAACTTACCTATCCTGGATTTCAAATACAGGAAAATGTAACAAAACCAAAAGTGAAACAAACACACCGATGACAGTAAGAAGCTAAACCAGTGAAAAAAATTCAACTGAAATAAACCAGAAAACATTGAAATGTAGAACAGAGGAAGGAGGGAGCAGTAGAACTGATTGTGATGATTATATATATGCAAATTAATTATGATATATGTATTAACTCCCCATTTTTTTTAAAAAAGGAAAAGAGTAAAATGTGTCACTAGGGAGATCAAATGACAAGGCATTAAATTTCAACCTAACTTTTAGGAACGACCCACTCTCCAGTGCCCTCTGAGTACAGCAAGGCCATTCACATCTAGGATCTCCGATCAGAGGGGATTCGCTCTAGGCTTAATTCGCGTGGGGATGCTGCAAGTGGATTTGGGCTCTTGCTGTCATGTGTAACATTCTACAAACTGGGTCCTCTGAAATTTTAGCTCTAATACGATTTCTCTCCTCTTCTGTTGGGATTAGTATTTATAAATCTTGGATCACCCAGACTGGTGTGCTTCTTCCATGTAGTCTTACCTGACACCTCACTTAGATAGTATGCTATTTTTGAGTGAAGAAAAAAATAACATATTAAATAATATATAATACAAATTCTCATGGATATATTTTAAGAATGAAGAAAATAATAAAAGTTTGTCGTTACATATATTAAGATGTTGTGTTTGGTGGGTTGAGTAGAGAAACAAATCCGGTGACACACACATACACATAAAGAGAGTTTTATATCAAGAAGTAATTAGATATCAAACACACCAGTCTAGTCCAGTTCAAGTTCATAAATCATAAGTCTGATAATAATTCAAAACTCCATCTTCAGACTCATGCAACCACATATAATGATGCAGAATGCAGGAAGAACACAGGCCAATGGGTGCAGGGTTGCATGGATCCAATGGTAGTGGCCACATCAGGGCGTGGACAGATCTCAGCATGACTGGATGGCATGAAGATGGAGGAGGGCGTGGGTAGGGGGTTCTCAGGGGTCCTCCTTAGAAGAATGCCAGTCCCACATGGATGCACCATGAGGCTGTAAACTTATTGACAGACTAGACTCTATCACTGCACTTTTATATCTTCAAATTGATACAAACTTATGTAATTACCATAGATGTACCTGAAGGTTCAGTTCTAAGAAAGGATTCATTTAACTTTCTTAGATTATGTTGAAAAACCATTATAGTTATACACAAATGATAAAATCACACCTATTTTATGTTTTCCCAAATTTAAAGTGGCATAGTTATAGATTTAATGTAATATTACTTTTTAACATTTAATCTTTTTGAGTTATATAGTAAGAAAAGCTGTCTATTTTTGCAATGAGGTGACTAAAAACTTGAGTAGATGCTTTGAGGTTAAGTAACAATGTCAGTGGCCTCAACATTCTCTAGGTTCATGTTATGTGAACTACGCCAATTTGTCTCTTAAAAACATTCTCTTTTTATCCCGTCTACTCCAGATTCCATTGAAAACAACTGCCATCAAGTTGAGTGTCTTCACAGAGACCCTAGGGGAGGATAATGTGGGAAAGTCCGATAGGGTTTCCAAGACTGTATATCTGTGTGGAAGTAGACTGTCATAGTTTGCTCCCACGGAGTGACGGGTGAGTTAGAACTACTGACCTTAGGTGGGTGGTTTTCAAACTCTGGCCTTTTGTTCAGCAGCCACAGGCCTAACCACTGTGTCATCTGGGCTTCCTCTTGATGATATAGCTAGTGGAATGCCTTATTAGAGGACCCCAGGGTCACAGTGTCCATGCTTGGCTGCTAACCTTTCTCAAACCCAACTCTGATCTGTGGGAAAATAAGGCAGTTCACTTCTGTGAAGATTTTCCCCTGCGAGCATACAGTAATAACCGTGCAGAACATCACACTTTCAACGACTTTATCAAGTAAAGCAGAGTTCAATCAGAAAAACACAAAGTTTAGTTTCTATTTCCTTTTAATTCATACCACAAAATATGTAATTCCTGAAAGCTCCAAAAAATTACCCCTCCTGAATCTCTCGGGATGGACACTTTCGGAAATTAGTTGCTCCGTTATTGTATCAGGTCCATCCGGAAGTGCCCTCTTGGGCAAAATTTTACTTTTTGCCCTGAGTTTGAAAGACCGCAGGGATATAACTAATACTATTAACCTCAGGACTCACTCTCAAAATCATAGTTGAAAATAATTATAAACCTTTTTTTAAGATCATTTTATTGGGGGCTCTTACAGCTCAACAATCCATTGATACATCAATTGTATCAAGCTTATTTGTACATATGTTGCCATCATTTTTTATAAACATTTAGTTTCTATTTGAGCCCATGGTATCAACTCTTCTCTTTTCCTTCCCTCCCAATTTCCACCCTTGCGACCCCTTGATAAATTATAAATTATTGCTTTCATATTTTACACCAACCACTATCTCCCTTCCACTATGGTTTCTTCCCCCCTTCTCTTCCCACCTTCCCCAAACCTCCCAGTATTACTACTCCCATTTCTGTTCCTGCGGGGTTTATCTGACCTAGATTCTGTGTGTCATAAGCTTTTATCTGTATCTGTGTACATGCTCCGGCCTAGTCCTCAGTGAAAGGCAGGACTGGGGTCATGATAGTGGGGGCAGAGGAAGCCTCAAGGAACCAGAAGAATATGTGTGTGTTTCATTGGTGCCATGATGCAATACTGAGCCCTACTTGACTCATCCTTCCCTTGTGACCCTTCTGTAAGGGGCTGCCCCATTGCCTACAGATGGGTTTGATGTCTCTGCTTCGACCTCCCTCATTCTCAACACTATGTTTGTTTGTTTGTGGCCTTCTGATGCCTGTTACCTGATCCATTACCACCTTGTTATTGCACGGGCTGGTGTGCTTCCTCCATGTGGGCTTTTCACTTCTCTGCTAGATGGACGCTTGTTTACCTTTAAGCCTTTGAGATCCCAGATGTTATATTTTTTAATAACCAGGTCCCATCAGCTTTCTTCACCACATTTGCTTATGTACCCATTTTGTCTTTAGCAATCATGCTGGGAGGGTGAGCATCACAGAATGCCAGGTTGTTAGAGCAAAGTGTTGTTGCATTGAGGGAGGGCTTGAGCAGAGGCCCAGTCTGTCCACTTCTTGAATTTATTGCCATAGAAATATATGGACATAGGCCAATGCCTCGATTTTTATCAATTAATATATGTACATAGTGCACAGCTGTTTATACCACTATCCAGAGTTTCTGTTTCCCTTTATCATACTCCTTTCCCATCATCACAATTACCTCTCAGTAATTCCTCTCAATAGCTAGATTGCTGTTGTTCCTATACCCCTAGCAGTGCTAAATCTTCCTTGTTGATATTAATTCCCTAGCTGTTCCCCTGTGTATGGCATTGTTTGTTCACAGCTGCCTTCCTCTCACCTCCCTCCTCCCAATTAAGTCCCCCTGGAGTCATCGGTCAGTTTCTTTCTTCTCAGACTTGCCTCACATGCCTATCTTATCGAGGTAGGCAAACCAACAATAATGTAGACAACACAAGAAGAAAACAAAAGATTGAAGAAAAAGTTAATATACATAAATAATAATAACTAGCAAAAAATGAAGAACCATAGATAATTGCAGGTCTGTCCACTGACCTTTATGACCATCTCCCCACTGGCCCTTGGGGGTTTCTGGGAACTGCTCCTCTTGTCCTGAAGTCTATTTTGGGGCTTCTCAGGGGCTTTGTGGCTTTGCTTTGCTCCCGTTGCTGATCTGTTATATACAGCATTTTTAGGAAGACCTATATTGTCTCCACTGTGTGTGAGTGGAAACGATTTTACTTCTAGCTATGTAATCATATATTAGCAGAATGACAACATAAGAATCAGGATGTTTTCAAATTTATTTGCAAGTTCACCTAAGAAATCTTTTGAGATGAGAACTGTGTCTTTGAAACACTGTATGTGTTGGGGCAGGTAATGTACCCAAAGTTTATATATTTATTAATTGTGGATTTTAGAAACCAGTAGTTAGTTTTATAGAAGTGTAGCTCTGTGTAGGCCATTCACTTTGGTACATACAAGGGGTACCCCCACACACACACAAATGAAGTTTTATTTTCAAAACTATGTATTTAATTTTTTTGTTTTTACAAAACAATCTTATCACATTCATACTACTCTCCATTACACTTAATACATTTGTCAAATCTGTATTTCCATTCTTGGAAACATTTTCAAACTCGTCTGTTTGTCTTGCTGACAGCACCCCCCTTGATTTTTTTCTTCATCCCTTTTGTCTTCAAATTGCTGTTCATTCAGGTCCATCTTCATTCACAGAAACAAGAAAAAGGGACACAGAGCAAGGCCAGGTGAGTAAGATGTGTGGGACAAGAGGCATGCTGTTTTTTGCCCCAAACTGGTGTCCTGAGATGGCTGCCGAGCAAGTGAATTGTGGTGGCAAAGCCACTCCCCGTCTGCCACAAACCAGCCCTGTCTTTGTGGCACAGTCATGCTATCTTTACAGAACCTCTAAATAAAATGCTTGATTGAGGATCTGGCCTAGTGGAATGACTATGCATCGACATTTTTCATCCATTTGGGAAGTTGACAGAAGTCCAGAGGAGGTTTGTCATCAATCAACAATTTACCTTTCTGAAACGAGAAAACCACTCAAACACTTGAGTTTTCCTGTAGCACTGACCCTGTAAGCTGTGTTCCACATCAGGCCAGTTTCTGCAACATTTTTCCAGAGCAGGAAACACATTTTCACAGCTGCATACTGTTCCTTTAAATCGGCTATCACAGAACAAAACAAAACAAAACAAAAAAAAACAGCGTTTGCATGAAAAAATTCACTATCACTTCAGAGAACCTCCCCAGGTGATGCCACTGGGTGCACTAACTCAGTGGAAATTGTTTGCCTAGGGGGAAAATGTGTACTAGGAAAGCTCAGATGTTCCTCGAGCAATCTCAGGTTTCTATGGGGTACATCCTTTGCTGTCATTCTGGCTTAAATCTGTAAATAAATATCTCTGTGGCCCATTACATCAGAAATTGATATCAGTTCACTCATCATTAAATCTACAGTCCATCTCTACAAGCATGTCTCATACATAATGAACATGAAATATCTGTGGTTGCAATTAAGATTTTCATATTTGTGGAAAATACTTCTTCATATCTATTATGGGCATTTCTTCTTTAATTTTTATCAAAATGTCTGTAAATTCATTAACTATGAAATGATCTCAGTACATGTTGAACAGGTAAAAATTATGTTATTTTTTGTAGATCTAATCATGAAAAATAAAAATAAGAACTATTTGTTTGCATGATAACTTTGTAGCTTGTTTATTACAACTGGTTATTTTAAGATTTTTTTTTAATATTTTGGAAAGTTTTCCTTGATTTGTTACCCAAATCCTGCCTCAATCTTATATTATATTTTAAAAGTTTAGAGACAATTTGCAAGCTTTAAATTAAATTGCAGTTGGTGTTAGGGAAAAAAATGAGATTCAATAAATAATCCTGATCTTTTTTGTGTGTTGCTATTTTAAAGAATGGCAATTTATATAAAGAAAATGCTTGGGTACATAGAGGCAATGGGTACATTTAACACTGTTGTTTTTGTTTTTTATTTGGTAAAGAAAATTCTGGGGAGAAGATGAGTCATTCAGGGTTCAGTGTAGTAACAATGAAACTCAAAACCTTCCTCTAGTTCTTGAACACTTCCTCCCCCCACAATTATCATGATCCTAATTCTACCTTGCGAACCTGGTTAGACCAGAGGATGCACAGCGGTGTAGTAGGCATCTGGAAACACAGGGAATCTAGGACAGATGAACCCCTCAGGACCAGCGGTGAGAGTGGCAACACCAGTAGGGAAGGGGTTGTAGAAAGGGGAAACCTATCTCAGGGATCTACATATAACCTCCTCTCTGGGGGGATGGGCAACAGGAAGGTGGGTGAGGGGAGACGCCAGGCAGTGTAAGATAGGATAGAGTAATAATTTATAAGTTATTAAGGGTTTGTGAGGGAGGGAGGGGGAAGGAAAAAAGGAAAATGAGCTGATTCCAGGAACCCAAGTGGAAGCCGAATTTTGAGAATGATGAGGGCAACAAATATATAAGGGTGCTTTACTCAATTGATGTATGTATGGATTGTGATAAGAGTTGTATGAGCCCCAATAAAATGATTTATTAAAAAAAAGAAAATGTTGGGTCTATTTTTCATGAATAGAATGATTAAAAAATTTGTTTTCAGTTCTTTAAAATTGAACTGCACCATCGCATTTGATTCACAGTAACATTTATTTCTAAACCTTAGAAGAGTGTATAGTAAAGAAACAGACATTTTTTAAATAATAAAAATAACACTGCATTTTCTTAAACAATTTAATCTTTATTTAAAATGGATCTTATCATTTGGGGAAAATCACATTTATCTTGAGTTCAGTAATCCAGGCTACATTAACCACTACCACTGCCAACCAAATATGCTAGCTTAGTACCTGGATAAAATTTGCATAGATATTAACATTTCCAATTGTCATTCTTCATGTGCCCCCAAAATGGATATGTAAAATTAATTAATTAAATAAGACATCTTGCTTTTTTCTAGACAGAACTTTGCTTGACTTATTCAATACTACATGTTCTGCCATTATGTCCGTAGGGATTTGAGATAGTTAACGTTTATTGCGCTAACATGGCCAATGAACACATGTGGGATTAATTGAAGGGCAGAGAGATAAATGGCTTGGCAAGCCTCACCTCTCTTGTCTCTTGCTCTTTCATCATTATACCTGTGTGTGGCTGCCTTAGCTTGTTCTCTGCCTCAATTTGCAAGATACAAGACCTTTGGAACACCTAACCTGTGGCCTGTGTCACTGTAATTTGAGGTTCCTTCAAGACCTGCTTTGCCACACTATTAGAATTTACATCTCTTGAGCTGGGGACTGTCAGACCCTGTCATCTGGCTGACTGTTGGTGACCTGCCTTGCTGTTTGCTGTCTGTGCCCGGATAGCCTGAATTGTTCTACAGAGGACTACCCGGTGGCCCTCAAGACTTGAAGGACTGCCAGTGTCTCACAACTGTCTCATGGGGGTGAGTTGCACTGGCCCATTTGCACTGCTTTATAATTTAATTAACTGTTTATTTCCCTATGCTATATATCTATCTGTATAAATACATATAAAACTATTAGTGTTCTGGTTTTGTTTCTCTAGAGAACACTGTTTTACACATTGGGTACCAGGCATGCTTCCTGAGAAATAAAATCATAAATATGGGCTTCTTAAATTGGCTCTCCAGCCTGATTAGTCTTAACAGCACTGAATGCATGGATATGTCTGCTACTCTTACTAATTCTTGGTGTGAAATAGCAATGCTAATATCTAAAGTATCACCACCGATAGATGAGGTGCTGGTTAAAAGGAGAGGCTCTGAGTGATCTTTCAATTTTCCAGGAGTTTTGTCAGGATGGCAAGTATAGGGAAGCTCATTGGATGGTCCTCCTTACAATGGAAAGTGTGATTAAGGAGAGGGATGGTCTCAGAGCCTCAGAAGCGCGCCTCAGGTGCTAACATATTTAAAAGCTTCCATCTGTGCTACAAAGGAGAGCCTTTGCTCCTCTAGTAAAAGAGCTGACATTGCTGAGAACCAGGGCCAGAGTCTCATTATGCGAGTGGCTGAATTACAACAGCAGCTGCACTGCAGATCCTAGAGCAGTGTCTGATACCAAAGTGAGGGCATTGATGGGAAAAAGTTGGGACCCTGAAACATGGGATGGGAACACAGGGGATGATGGTCCAGAAGAGGAGGATGTAGAGCCCCTAGAAACAATTGACCCATTCCACTCAATAAATCTACCCCACCCAGCCGAAGGTATTATTTCACTATCAATCAAACCGTCCACAGCTGAGCAGATTCGCCAAATTTCAAGCTGAAATGCCAGGTGGGGCGGCATTAGTTGCATGCCTGAGGGTAATGCCTTACAAGATATTACTGAGAGCACCCGGGAAACACCCTCACCACCCATTATTTCCTCTAGACCGGTAACTAAAATTAAGGCTCCGAAAGGTAAGGTTGAGATGATTACCCAAGAAGAAGCGCACTATACTCACAAAGATCTGCTCGAGTTTCCAGATACGTAAAAGCAGAAACCTGGGAATATCTCTGGGAATGGTTACTAAGGGTGTGGGATACTGGTGCATGAGTTTCTGCGTTTCCGGTTATGGGACGCGTAAGCACAGTCTCTTCTTTCAATGTCTCTGTGAGAGAGGCTAAGAGAGGATCTAATTCTTTATTTGGTTGGTTCGCTGAAGCATGGACTGCCAGATGGCCTATATCAGACAAATTGAAGTACCTGACCTACCTTGGTACACTGTAGAGGAAGGCATCCAAAAGCTTAGAGAAATTGGTATGTTGGAATGGATCTATTAGGATATTCCCATAGAACACAAAAGGGGGTGTCTTGAGGACATACCCTTTACCACAACCCTAAGGAATAAGTTTGTGAAGTGGGCCCCAGCATCTCTTAAGGCTCCTGTAATTGCTATTTTATGTGCCCCCGGATTAACAGTGGGAATTACTCTGAGAGAACTCTGACATTTGCCCACAATGGGGCTGATTGGTCCTCATGGTGGTAGAGGGCAGGAGTCAGAACTGAATCAACAGAGACAGCATGGGCGTGGTTATAATAGACAACAAGGTTTCCATAGTAATCAAAGCAACCTGCCACGGTGTGCCTAGGGAATGAAATAGATGGGAAGCCTACTAAATATGTATGTGATCTATATAGGCGAAAGAATGGTAATCAGGTGAACGAAAGAATAGACAGGATCACTCAGCCAATTCCCCGACCTGAGCCAGTTTACAGACCCACGGCCCCCTGAATGAGGGTAAGGCGGGGTCCCTTTGAAGGAGGACCCTCCTACACCACTCTTGTGAAAGGCTGGAAGGACTGCCAGTGTCTCACAACTGTCTCACAGGAGTGAGTTGCACTGAGCCATTTGTACTGATTTATAATTTAATTAACTGTTTATTTCTTATGTTATCTATCTATGTATCCGTATAAACACATGTAAAATTATTAGCGCCCTGGCTTTGTTTCTCTAGAGAACCCTGTCTAACACAGTTTATATCCCCAAACAAAAGTAGAAAGAAGGGAAAAAGATGGGAGAAAGGAAGGAAAAGATGTAAACAATTCCAAAATCAACTCTGATTTCCCTCATTTGTCTGATGTTCTTTAATCCACCCTCAATTTTAGTTAATAACAAAATGATACAAAACATAGGAACTAATTTTTTTAAATAAGTCACGGAAAGGCTATATGATATATTTTCATAAAGCCATTAATATTTGCCTCCAAATAGTCCCTTGTCTTGGTATTTCCTCTTTCTGATCTAGATGACAAGGCTAGTGTAGAAGAATGCAAATGACTGGAAGGGAAGTGAGTCAGTCTGAATGAGTCATTCTGTATGTCCAGAATCTCTTCTAGTGACTTCCACCTTGTAACACATACTCAATTAATAAAACTTTGGGCCTTTAAGAAGTGAAAAGATCATATTATATTTTAATTCCATGAACTTTTTAAACCAAAATACTCACTGCGGTCAATGCCATCCCCACTCTAGTGCCCCTACAGGAAAAGGTGGAACGGCACCTGTGGTTGAAATCCTGCCTGGCTGTTCACGTGTGCTGACTTTGTGGTTGGCAGCACAGGCATAGCTGCAATGTCTGCCACCAGGGTTCCTTCCGGTAGAACGTTCTAAAAGCCCGTTTAGTTTTTTCAGGTGTCTGGTGGCATACCTGGTTATACATTCAACTGTTACACCACCAGGTCAGCAGTTGGAAACAACCACTGGCTGTTCAAGGGGAGGAGAAAGATGCAGCTTTCTACTCCAGTGAAGAGTTACAGTCCCAGAAAGGCCCCGGGCCAGCACCACTCTGCCTTATAGGAGCAAGATGCGTTGCATCACCTGGATGGCAGGGAGCATAGTTTGCTAAAGAAGCCCTGGGTGAGCTGCTCGGCAAGCATCGCTTTCCTAACTGCTAGACGGGTGCTTACAACCACCAGCAGCTTGGTGGGAAAGAGATGATGCTTTATGCTCCTGTGAAAATTTTTTCATGCTTGGAAATCTTATATAGGGTCATGAGGAGTTTGAATCAACTCCGTGTCAGTGCCAGTGGATTTATCTGCTACGTGAAATAACTATAATGGTATTCTACTTACCAAAAAAATGTATTATTTTGGAAATTTTAGACACCTTTGAATTTTAGGAAAAGGGGTAGTGAGATTTTATAAAAATATATAGGAAAACTTAAGATTAATTATGTTCCCTAACTAACTTCATTACTTTTACAATTCCATGTGATTTCTCCACTACACTTTTTTAAAAAAAGGAAAACACATACTTTATGTTCATTTAAATATGAACTGAGGTGTTATTTACATGCATTTTAAAGATGTAAAATATTTCAATATTATTAAATATTATTTTTGAGGACATGTCGTCTACCTCTTTTGAAAACTTCAATTTAAGAACACTTTAATAATTACAAAAGAATTGTAAAATACAGAATTTCCTTTTACTCCAAACACATTTTCTCCTATTGTAAGCATATTATTATGATAGTTTTTTTCAATGAATGATTGGATGTTGAGTCATTATTAATAATTAATAACCATACATTTCTTAGATTCTTTTAATTTTACCTATTTTCATTTTCTTTTGGAGGTTTCTGTTTTCTTTGTACGTTCCCTTTATGTGTATTTCATGCACCATTTTTTAGGGAAAAAAGTTAATTTACTCAAAAGTTGCAAAGATAATGCAGGGATTTATTCAACTATTTTGTTGCATGCTAACATCTTAACCCAAATTCTTCACCACACCTGTAGTTCAGACACTTAGTCATTGTACTTTAGAGTTCACACCACAAAATCCAATTCTATTTTTGTAGTCTTTGGTTGCTTGACCAAGTGATTTACTTAGGCAATGGTGCCCAAAGGGACAATGTGTTGATCATCCATTTGAGTTCTTGACTTGTCAACTGGATTTATCTTGAAACTCACTGCTGTTGCAACTCCAGATCCCAATGATAGCAAAATCATCATTGTATAGTGCATTGTGAGTCATAAGAACCTTATAGAACAAAGTAGAATTGACCCGTGTGGTTTCCACTGCTGAGAGTTGTTATGGAAACAGACTGATATATATTTCCACTGGTAGATTTAACAACCAAGCTGTGGTCAACAACTCTTCTTAACAATTCCTATCTCTCAGGAGGAAACCCTGCATTCTGGTGTATTCCTCTTATTTCTCAATGCTTTATTTCAGTTTGAGAAAGTACATTTACAAGTTATATTCTATGAAGATATGCGATATCAGAAATACAATTTCCTTATTCTTGTATGTATATAGATATCGTTGCCGTCATCCCCGACTGAGAATTTTCTGAGTATAAAATTCAATATTAGAAATAATAACTTCTATGTTATTAATTCATCTTCCTGTGTTCAATTGACTCATGGGATTTTTTGCATTAACTTATATGTGCAGGCTTATAGAAACTTTCCTACCTTGAAGTTTTAGGACTGTATATTAATCTTTCATTTACTGAGCTCTTATAGGGATTTATCAAGCAGACTCTTTTCTTGGTATGAATTAGGTGAAGTATTATAAAATGCATAAATATTCTAAGTTAGAACAAAGGTTTTCTCCTATAATTTTCCATTCCTTATTAATTTTCTGGCTTTCTTTGTCTACCTTTGTGGAATTTCTAACAGTTGGATATTTAATATCTTTGTTTTTCATGTGTGTGTTCTGTACTATTTCCCCCCATATTCTGATAATATACATGTACATGTATATACACACACAATACAGACACACATAATCTTAATTTGCTTTTTGAGTGTTTCTTTTCAATTCAGTAAACTAAAAGCTCTTCACTTTCTTGTTCCCTTTCTTTTATTAAGGAACCTGGTGACATTGTTGGTTGGCAGGGGGTCATTAACTGCAAAGTTTTCAGTTCAAACCCACCAACTGAAAGATTGGCCTGAATGACCCCAAAAGATTCACAGACTGAGCAAACCTATATAGCAGCGGTTCTCAACCTGTGGGTCGTGACCCCTTTGTGGGGTCGAACAACCCTTTCACAGGGGCCACCTGATACATCCTGCATGTCAGATATTTACATTATGATTCATAACAGTAGCAAAATTACAGTTATGAAATAGCAACAAACAATTTTATGTTTTGGGGTCATTACAACATGAAGAACTGTAATAAAGGGTCTTGGCATTAGGAATGTTGAGCATCACTGCTATATAGGATCACTATGAATCAGAATTAGCTTAATAGCAGTGGGATTTTGGCTGTTTTTTGTTTTTGTTTTTTCTCCTTTCGTATTATCTATTCTTATTTGGTGAATCCTCTACCTTCTTGAACCTCAGATTATATGAGATGGTGATTTTCTTTTTTAATTTCTCTTTCTCTAATGCTCTGCTCTCACTTCTATCTTTTATACTGGTGGATGCATTTTTATTTCTGATATGACTTGGCTACCCATTCTACTTTAAGAGAAACAATATTAAGTACATGTTTATTGTCTTTGTTTACCCTAAGTCTCTAGTGTACAGTCAGTCTCTCAATGACTCTTTCCTACCTAAACCCATTTGGGAGCTAGATGAGCAATTGACTGGAGCAGCACAATGCACATGGATGTTTTCTTATGATAGATCTAGTAGAGATATACGTCTACATCCCAAAGACTGAAAAAACTATCTGATAATATTTTTACTAACTTGTTTGCCTAGGAATAAATATCTGCTGCCTATATTTTTCATAGAACAGATTGGTGAAACGATGAAGGATAAAACAGAAGTGATGCAGCTGTCCCATACAGAGCTGTCATTCTTCCAGCCAGTATTTAGTAGTACCAAGAATGGTTCTAAATACCCGAGTCATAAGGGAGATGGCAAACAATAGCCAATTTATTAAAAAATCTCTTAAGATGTTTGTGGCAGAAAGTGATGAATGCTAAAGTGCTATGTTCCAAACCCCCAAAATCTCACTGCCACCCACTCTTTGCTGATTCACAGAGACCCGATAGGGCAGAATAGAGCTGGCCCTCTGGCCTTCTGCCACCCACTCTTTGCTGATTCACAGAGACCCGATAGGGCAGAATAGAGCTGGCCCTCTGGCCTTCTGGTACTATAACTCTTTTTTATTTTTAATTTTTTTTGGTACTATAACTCTTTATGAGAGAAAAGCGCCTCATATTTCTCACATAGTGTGGTGCTGGTGGCTTCAAATATCTAACCTTACAGTTAACATCCCCATGCACTCCTTATATTGCTGTCTGTCACAAAAATAAATTGAACATTAAGAATATTCTAAAATAGTTAATACACATTAAACTGTATTAAGAATGTATTGTTTTTATGTTTTTGTTGTTTGGTGCCACCAAGGCAGTTAAGAGCAGAGCATAGCCCGTCCAGCCCTGAGCCATCCTCTCCATTGTCCAGCACAGTGTCAGTCCAGTTCCTTGAGAGCCTGTCTCCCTTTTCGCTGTGCCTCCACTTGACTAAATAAGATGCTCTTCTCCAAGGACTGATTTTTGCTGACCACATGTCTAGATGATGTAAGGCAAAGTCTTACCTTCCTTGCTTCATAGGAGCACTCTGGCATACTTTGTCCAAGACCGATCCGTTTGTTCTTTTCTTTTTTTTTCACAGTCCATGGTATTTTCAGTATTCTTGGTGAGAATTCAATTCAAACATATCTCTTCTTCTTGAATCTTCCTCATTCAATGTCCAACTTTCACATGGACATGAGACAATTGAATAATGTCCACTCTTCTCTATGAATTGACTTAATGAATTTGGGTAGGCATATACCTTCAAGCAATATCATTTGAATTAATAGAGGAAAACAGATTCTTCCCATGGTTGCACAATTCTTACCATGAGGAATATTTAACTTGGGCATACCCGCATTTTATTATATATAATTATGAAATTGCTAGACAAAGTCCATTCTTTCCTATCATTTCTAAGAGAAAACAGTTTTAATTTAAGCAAATTTAATGATTAAATGTTAAAGGTACCTATGAAAAGGATATGGATGTCCAACATATATATACACATATATATATATATATATATATATATATATATATATATATATATATATATATATATATATATATATATATATAAATGTTTACATGCATCTATGTGTTGATGCATACACCTATTTATCTCCTATGTACTGGAAATTTAGAGGGCAATTAAAATCATCAATGAAATGTCACACCTCCTCTAACTTTGATAATTATGTTGTCCTGCAAAAGAAACTGACAGTTGACATCAGTATTAGTTCGGGATTATAGATGTTAAATTTGAAAGATATAACAGGATCTAGAGTAACCATAGGACTAGTGTCATTTTGGAGGTTCCAATTGGTGCTTGTGTCCTCTAATTTATATTCACTTCCTCCATTGATCAGTGTGTGTAGTACCAGGAAAAGAAACATTGCTGTTTTACTATATCCTCCAATTACCTAAAGTCACATTCCTATAATATGTCTAATCATTTACAAATCTCTCAGTAGTTCTGATTGAAGCCTGTCTGATAGGGTCTATTACAAATGTAGACATTCAATAACTATTAATTATGTATATTAAGGAATAAAAATATCTAGATGAGATTCGTATTCCCACCTCATCGATTGGGCTTATTACAGAGTGTGATCTTTGAAATTACTTATTGAAAAAATGTAAAATTATAAATGAGTGAAAAATCAATCCATCAATGAAAGCCTCCATTCAAAATCACATTAAAGTGCAAAATAGAAAGCCTTCAAGAAGATTTTCATAATTTATTGCTATGGAGAATTGAAGGGGCATAAAATAAAAGGAAAATAGGAAATACTGGTTTGAGAATTATGACTATTCAAGGAATAAAATGATTCACTAGGCCATCTGTCTGCTTTGCTCATTTATTTATGAACGAATTAGTAAAAGAAAATGCTTGAGGCTAAACATCATTCTATCATTTAATATGTTATTAGCTGCATTAAGTGATGGACACAGTTGGATGCGCTAAAGGAAATATTGATTTTTCTGAATATCAATATCCTAACTATTGTAAAAGCACAGAGAGTTGTGTCAGAACCCTGCGGATATTACTTTTCTACACTGGAAAGAAGCCTGCTTAAATAACTCAGAGTAAACGTAGTTGGAGCCAAGTTTTGAATCAGGATAATGTTTGCCCTGATATTTCTATCACAAAGCATTAAAATACCTCAAAAGCTATTGCTGGAAAAAGAGCTAGGAATGCTGCCATGCCTCAATTGACAAGCACATCAGACTGCTCCAAGTTCTAACATCCTCGCCTGCACTAAAAAAGAAAGAGCTTAGATATCGTGAGTAGGAGAAATGTGGTCGGTAGTCTAATAATTAAGTATTGTGTTACCACGACAATTGTATTCTTGAAAAAAATCCTGAAAAGAACCCATATAAAAATAAACCACATAAGACAATAGTCTCTAAAATGTAAGTCAATATATCTTTTATTTTTCATTAATATGGATACGCAGTACACATGAGAAGATAATATTAATCTCTAGATTAGTTAAATCATTCATCTACAAAAAAAGATGAATAATGTAATTATATATGGATAGACTGAAATACTATGGCTCATTCCAAAATTGAATGAACCATTCCCACTCATGGAAACATAAACGAACCTCACCAACAGTGTAGAGCAAAGTAATCCATTCACAATGAGTATGTACAATATGATTCTAATTGCATATATTTCAAAACAGATTAACAGATCTATGTTATCAGTAGTCAGGGTAGTGTATGCCCTTTCCCAAGGATTAATGATTAGAAGGGGATTCAAAAAGGATTCTAATTAGAGGTAAAATCTTTGTCTGGCAGACACTAGTCAACATCTGCTGCCCCTACCTTGTTAACTTGATCCTAGCTGAGGTGAGGAGCACCAACATGACGTCCAAGATAGCCACCCAGAGAGGACGGTTGAGTGCTCATGGGTACCAGTCAGGCTCTTTCCAGGATGGCTGGAATCCCTGGGCTTACACAGAAACATAGACCTAAAAAGACATGGACAAGCAAAGGAAACTGTCACGAAAGCAAGATTTTCAGCAGATCAATGCATCATAGGTGTTGGCAGGACCACAAAGGTGGACCTTGGACCATAATCAGCACACTTACATTATGGTGCACAGAAGAACCTACAATATTGGCCCAAGACCTTCTGAATAAGGTAGTCAGGTTGTGAGCATGGCACTGGGACCCTAGCATCTCAATTACCCTAAAGGGATACCCCGAGAAATCCCTCAGTCTTATATTACTTCCCCCTGAACTGGCTAGGGGAGTGACATGAATCTACTCTCTAATGCACTGTGCTTGAGTGACGAAGCTATTTACACTGCTAGTTAATGGTCAGAAAGAATTAGCATTCGAGTCTGAAAAGTAGCGTTCTGCATACTCAGTGGTCAGAAATTTAAGCTCTAATAAACTTTCTTTAGTTTTAGAATACCCAGCTATTCAGCCCATTAAAAAGCTTGGATAGGAAAGCTATTTGCTTTTTATGGAATCAAAATGCTTTCCCCATATGTATATAGAATATCAGCTGGGAAGAAACCTATGATCAATTTTTAATCATAAATAATAGCTCAATTATCTTATTAAAATGAAAGACATACCAACTACAAAAGTAACACACTCAAATTTTGTAATTACAAAGTGAAAATGGATTTAACTGAACCAAATAGGGTCCCAAAGCATGTGACTAAGTGGCAACAGATCTATTATCAATTTTGAATTAGTCTAACCATTCTTTGTCCACATTCAATAAAAAGAACATGAATATATATTTTTAAATAGCTCACTGGATTACAAACAGCTGTTAAGATGAAAGACTAACCTCTTTAGAAAAACCTCAGGAAAGTACTCGAGATACTTTATGATTATACTGAAAGTGATAATGAAATCTGAGTCAGAGAGAATCCCAAAGGAAATACTTATGATGGAAACTTATCTATATTTCACAGGGTAAGAACAGCATGCCCACTTGGCTCTCAGGGTTGATTATAATAATATATGCATGGAGGGAATAGAATTTTCACTCTCCCCAGCTCTAAAGATCTCAAAAGGAGAATTCAATCAGAGTGCACATTAAAGTGTTTAGCTCTTATCTTCCTCGTCTTAATCAGGCTAGTAAAGTCTTTTGTGTGAGGTAGAATACTAAAAAAAAAAAAAAAAAATTAAAACATCCTCACTGCCATGCGGTTGATTCTGACTCCTAGTGACCCTTTAAGAGAGAGCAGAAATAAATGTCCCTGTGAATGTCTGAGACCAAAAATCTCTACAGGATTTGAAAGCTTCATATTTCTCCAGCATGACACAGAGTAAACACCAGCTTTAAAAATTGTAATGTTTAAAATATCATAATCTTGAGAAATCAGTTCCTTGTGGAATGATGTCTTTTCATTGGTTGTGACCTTTGGGATCTTTCCCCCTGCAGACCTCTGGGCGGATTTGAAAGACCAGCCTTTTCTTAAGCAGCTGAGGCTTCAATGACTTGTACCACCGAGGTTTCTTTATTATCCTAGAACTCTTAAAAGATCCCTGTCATTTCTTGGCAGGCAGGTCACCTTCATACTGTTCCTTTCCTCTCCGTTCAGGTCTACAACATAGGAATGCCTTCCAATAGCAGGCCGGTTTGTATATCTACGACAATAACTTCTCAGGGAAATCTTCCTGAAGCCCCCACAATTGGGCTGTTTTCTTTCTTTGCATACAATAGGAAAGGAATTTCACTGAAGGTTAAATTTTATCTTACCAAAGGTCAATTCTTGACCTACAATCCATCCTGCTCCATCTCTTAGGATATAGATAATACTGGTCAAGATGAACAACTATGCAAATCTTTATGAACAACAAAGTTATAGGGAAAATAGTGTGTCACTTGAAGCACCTGAATAGAGATCATCATATGGTTTAAATTAATTAATTAATTTTAAATCATTTTATCGGGGGCTCATACAACTCTTATCCCAATCCTTACACACATCAATTGTGTCAAGCACATTTTTACATTCATTGCCTTCATCATTCTCAAAACATTTGCTCTCCACTTAAGCTCTTGATATCAGCTACTCATTTTCCCCCTCCCTCCCCGCTCCTCCCTCCCCTGTGAACCCATGATAATTTATAAATTATTATTTTGCCATGTCTTATGCTGTCTGACATCTCCCTTCATGCACTTTTCTGTTGTCCATACCCCAGAGAGGAGGTTATATGTAGATCTTTGTAATCGGTTCCCCCTTTCTACCACACCTGCCCTCCTGAAGGGACCAATCCATCGTGGATTCGCTTTTTTCCTGATGTGGCCTTCAGCAATGCTCACTTGACAAGGCCTGAGACTGCCCACAGGACACCTGGAAGCCTGCTTCTTTCAAAGCCTTGATTTTTGAAGATGCAAAACAACTCTTGGTGTTGATTAACAAAGGAGCATTCAGGTTGACATAGGCTAACAGCATCATTAAGCTAGCAGATAGAGTAGGAGAATAGATTCCAGAGGAAATGAACTTGGAAAGTCAACAGTACCTCCTAAGAAAAATGGGGAGAAGGAAGGAGCAGAAGAGGGTGGGGAGCATGGAATGAAGGAAGGAAGACAGATCAAAGGAAGGGAAAAATATTAAGAAAAAGATGCCAGGTTTATATTTGCCCTATTTTTCCTTTACATTCACAAGAAACATGTATGCTTCTTTATAGAAATAACACAATTTTAAATATGAATGATTTATGACCAAATTTGGGAACAAATAAAACTCAAACCAAATATTTCCTAATCCTGCAAAAAATTCCCGAACACAAAACAAAACCCAAACAAGGTGCATCTGGCTTTGTAATATGGAATCAATAGTAGATCCCTTGACCAATTGCTGAGTATCTCCTTTGACTCTTGCTCCCAAAGGAATCAAGATCTACTTCTGCGACTTGCTACACTTTGATACTTAGCCATTTGTTTTTTTGTTTTTGTTTTTTGCCATTTGTTCCGGCTTAATTGAAATCTGTATTTTCTGATGAAATAAATAGAAATACATATAAATCTATGGAAACAGGTTTTTCACAAAAGTTCAATGTAAATGTATGTAAACTTGTTATTTTTGAATACAATTCTAGCCTGCTGCAGAGGATCATTTTGAGGCAGCCTTCTGGAGCAGCATTTTTTGACTTCTGATGTAGCCCCTAAGGACCCTGTAGAACTGATGTTTTGAAAGTCAATGTGAATATAAAGCGTTTGTAAAATATTTTTGAGTGTGTATAATTTCAATTGAAATACACGTTTTAATTTCTTAAGGAGTACCCATACCAGATAGCATGAAATACTGCCATGTGGGGGTTTTGTTTGTTTGTTTGTTTTATGCAGGAATAAGTAGCACTAAGGTCACTGCATCTTAGAACAATGGGAAGCTTTTAAAAACTCCTGCATATCTAAATGAAGATATGAAATGTGCATGACATAGTAACAATCATGGTGGGGGGGTGACCATTTACTCCTTAAGCAAAGGGGACAGGACCGCCACCTTCCATGGGTCATGACCCATGGGAGAAGATGATGGCTCAGCCAGGGGAGCTGATGAAGCCATGACTAGCCTGTCTCTCCACCTGAGATAAAAAGACACTGGCCTCCTGTCCCCTGGCTAAGGCTACTGCAGGCAGCAGTCTGTAAACTTATCAGTTACTCCACGCCCCAGCCTCATCCTCCCCTCCCGTCAGTGGATATCTTGGCTGATGTTTCGTTGTAAACCCTCAAATTGTGAATTGTCTTTTTATATAATCTTGGCAGGAGCTTCAGGCCACCTGACAGAATAGTATTTACACCTAGTAAAGTCCAGGACCCTGTAGTGTGTAGAAGCAGAACCCCCGTGCTCCAACTTTTAGTTATCCCTTTGCATATATGTTTTCTTATTGCAGATCAAACCCGTCTCGAACCCGTGAGGAATATAAGAAAAGAAAAGGAATATATAAAAGAATATAAGAAAAGTCTACATTAGCTTACAGATCGTGACTGACTTTTGGTTGGTTTCTAGACCAAGGAGATAACACCCCTCCATATGGCCTTCATCAATAATGTTCACGTGGCAGGTGCAAAGGGTTCAGAAATCTAGTCATCTGGTAAAATGTGCTGTGATCTTGACTGGCTTCCTGAGACAGTGTGTAAATGTGTAAATGAATACAGAGGTCATTTGGTCATAATCTTATACTCTAGCCAGAGGAAAAGTATTTCATTGTATATGCAGTTCAATATATAGTCAGAATTAGTTGAATTTAGACAATAAGGAGTTAATTTTCAAATGATAACCTTAATATCAGGAATATGTATTGGCCTATAATTTAGATACGATGGGAGAACTGAGACAATCATGAAACACATATTTAATATTATCTCAGAAATTAAATGTGAAATGAGTTGTCAAATTAGACACAGGAAAACAGGGATATAAATATTGAAGCAATAATATGAATATTGAAAGCAATTATTTCTTTGCCAACTTGTCAAAGGAGGATTCCGCCAGAACAGATGTATATCACCAAGGGACAAGATCCTCCGCCACTATCTGCAGAGCCATGGACGTCATCTAAGGTTTGTTTTCCTCCTAAGTCTCCATTGTTTTATATATCATTACGAAGAAAAATATTGGCTATTGAAATTGCTGTGTTTTGACGTCTTCCAAGTAAATGGAGACAATTTATATTTGAAACTACTAATTGCTATTTATGACATGAATGTATTGAGAAAAGCTTTATAGTTAGTAATTGATTACACATATTAATGAATGCAATATTCTGATTTTCTGATAAAGGTTATGTGGATTTCGTACATTAACTTTCAGAAGTTAATGCTTCCTTTCTTTATGACACTTTGATGGGATAGAAGGAATATATTTTCCAATGATCCCCAACACTGGCAAAATAACAGAATGAAATCCTTGAGGATTATCATCTAAAATGGATCACTTAAACAGAAAAGAAATGCAGTCCTTTCAAAGGTGCTTTGCAAGGAGCAATTATTAATATTATATGCTGCTATATACAAGGAAACTTGAAAATATTCATGGGGGAATGGAATTAAAAACTATAGGTGTTGTTTTTCATGAGCTTTTGAAGTCCCCTGTGTACTTCTTATTTTTATGATTACAATAAAATGCCCAAACACTATAAAGGTGTATAAGATAGTGAAATACACTGTAAAATAGGACTCGATAGCTCCTAAATCAAGGTGGCTTATAAATAAAGTGTCGCCTTCATTAGGAGATATTTTTACAGATTAGGTGCTTCCCTGCATAGACATTGAGGACTAGGATGACAAAATGGCAACAAAAATATTATAATACTTGACAGTAGAAGGTATTTCCATATGCATTGCATCTGATCATTGAACCACATTCAAATACCATTGTTTTACTTTAGCACCTCAACAGATTTAGGGTTAGTAAGGTTGTCACTCACTCAAGGACTTATAGCTAATAATTTGCAGAGTCAACATTTTAAACCAGTATTTCTGGAGCCCTGGTGGTGTAGTGGCTATGTGTTGGGTTGTGATCCACTGGGTTAGCAGTTCAAAACCACCAGAAGTTCCAACGGAGAAAGACAGAACTTTATACTCCTGTAAAAAGTTAGTCTCCAAAACTCATAGGGACAGTTCGACTCTTTCCTATAGCATCACCAGGCATCGACATAGACTCGCTGGCAGTGAGTTTGGTTTTTAGGATTTTTTAAGTATATAAGTTATAAAATAAAAATAGTTAATTATAATTCATACTTATATAGGATTATATATTAACACAAAGGGACTTGGCATGTAGTAAATTGAAACACAGAAACACAGCTGAGTCCAGATGACTTGCTCAGGGTCACCTTGAAGTTGTACTGGAATGTTTGTCTTAAGACCTCATTTCATTTTTGTACTTATTAAATTTGGTTCCTTAAAACAATGTATACAAAATAAAAGAAATGATCATGGATAATTACTTGAAAAAGGACAGATTATTAAATTACTTTTAAAATTGAGCCTTTGAAGTGACTGTTTAATTTTTAAGTGATGCCTGCCTTTTCACATTCACAATTCGATCGAATAACAGCATTTGAATGTCAACCAATGAGCCAGTAGTCTAATTTACAGCCTGAGGGAAATAAAAAATAAATAAATTGAGCAAGACAAGAAGGAGAACTATCACAAACCTATTTAGAGGATTTAGCATTTTGCTGTGGGAGAGGCAATCGGGTGTGGATGAGGCAGTAGTTTCCAGTGCCTGAATGTCCGTGTCACTTACGAGCTATATAGGTGCGGCCTTGCCTTTTGACTGTCCCTGGCTCAAGGTGCTCATCTGCAAATAGGTATGCTAATGCAATTAAGGCCTGTGGTGGAGTGGAATCATTTGAGATTACATAGTTACAAGCAATAGTAACTGCAAATGATAAAGAAGTATTCCTTAATTATCACTGATTTATATTTTGCATGATGTGTGCATAGGACAGAAAATAAAGAAAGGTTAAATTTTATTATTTTATCTTATTGCAATGATTAAAGAGTTATAACAATTTTTTGTTTCTGAGATGAGGTCTCACAAATTACGAATCTGTACACATTTTCTGGGATAGTAATCCCATTCCTGAGTAGGATTTAAGAATTTGATTCACACCTAGTTACTCTCACAGTTTAAGCTTGATGTTTGCTTTCTATAAGGGCTAAAATGATATTGTAGACTGATTTATTAGCTTGTTATTTGATGATCCACTGGGAAATTTACCATTATGTTCCAACATGTTTTCGTCTTTTTTTTATAACCAGCTTAGTTTAATCGATAGGGAATGTTTGCTTTTTATTAATCCTTTATTCTGAGCCAGATTAATTGTACAATATACCATTCCACATTTACAACAAAATGAATTATACATGTGTGCAAATGTAACAAACCAAAAGTTAATTTGAATGTTAATAATAGATTCAAGTGTTTGAGAACTTCCTAGGCAATAAATGACTTACATATAAAAACTTTATGAAGATCAGCAAAGCATATATCATTATCTAAATTTTGTCATGAGTTGAGAAAAAAATAATTGCCCAAAGGTGAAGATATTTCTCAAAAGTGATAGCTGTAAAATTTCTGGGTTTTGGATTTGGATTATTCACCTTTATTATTTCCTTGACAGAAAACATTGTTCTATAGGATAAAATAAAGGAAAAGTTTGAGGTAACTGTAGAAATTTTGAACAAAAGTGGAAGGGAATTTCATTTTTGAATGTTTTCTGGTATAACACTTTGTAATATATAGACCTTAAATTCTTTCATATTCAACATTTGAAAATTTCACAGACAATTATTTTTAAATTAAAAATATACTTTAAAGATAATATCATAATAGAAGCATGTCTTATTTATATTACCTTCCGGTCTTAATTAATTTTATTTCAATTTTTATCAATTTAGCTATTTTGAACTAGATTTTAGACTAGTTTTCAACAGGTTGAGAATATTGCTAAAGGGTTATATAAAACTTACATAGTTTTAAATATGCATTATTGAGATACACATGATGTTTAACATATACTTTGATATTTAAACTTGATATTTATATAGCATATATAAAATTAGTTTATTTTACACACACAAAAGAATATGCTAAAGAATTGCAACAAAATCATAGCCACATTTATTAAACCAAATTACAAAAATGTGCAGCTATTGTATTTTGAAATGCCTCATTTAGGTCTATACACTTCTTTATCATTTTATTGGGGGCTCTTACAAATCTCATGACAATCCATCATTCAATTGCAATAAGCATACTTGTACATACATTGGAAGGTCTATACCTTCTGAAAGCAGTTATTTCCATCTTTCTTTCCCAAATAATTCAACAGTCTTTAGTTTATGCCAAGTCAAAATGGCAGTTTTGGTATTCGTGGGGAACTCAAATAATGATTTATTTCAATATTTGTGAGTTTGGGGAACAAAACAAGCCT
This sequence comes from Tenrec ecaudatus, assembly GCF_050624435.1. Lineage (NCBI taxonomy): Eukaryota > Metazoa > Chordata > Mammalia > Afrosoricida > Tenrecidae > Tenrec > Tenrec ecaudatus. The sequence goes on from NC_134539.1 coordinate 29,119,344, forward strand.
AAACAGGAAGCTGAGGACGGTAGCATGTATGGGGTGAGGTTTGAACTTCTAACAGCACAGCCCATGCTACCTAAGAACAATGAGTAGGTATGCTCTCAAATTGGGGAAGAAGAAGACATCCTCCATGCAAACATCCTGGTCTTTCTCAAGCCAATTTTCTTAAAACTTCTTCATAAGAAGCCCGCCTAGTCATCCTGTATTTTTTTTTAATCTATCAAGATTATCCCATTGGAATATTCCCCAGCACCCCACACTCACTCTCATTATTTGGAGTGGATTGCTCTGCCTTAACGTTAATTGTTCAGCGGAATGCCTCAGAGACCAACATTTCGATAGGAGTTTGCTGCCTGGATCAGATTGTTAAAACCAAGACCTTCCCAGTTTAGAATTTGTTCCCGCAAACCAGCTTCACTTACTTTGATTTTGCTTACCAGTCTGATGGAATTATCACCTTATTTAGCTAGCTGATCTTTGGGTAATGTTGCTGCCTCCTAATGAGCTGAGAGCTGATTGAGGCCAAGATGTTTGCTCCACATGGAAAATGTCATGTCATGTGCGATCTCAACTTCTCTATCACATCAATAACAATACTTCAATCGAGGCTGGTGGAAATTCAGAAGTTTAGAAACATAGTTTTACCATTTTTCAAAGTTGATGATGTTTCCTCTTTGAGTTCATCTTTGAAGTCTTCTGACTTTCCTTAAAAGGCTTGAATCCTACTTCAGTACAAGAACTGTTTGTTCTAATGTGGCAATGTGTGATATTAACATTTCTGACAAGATCACTGAAGTCAAAATGGATGCATAAGCAAATGTTGTGAAGAAAGTTGATGGTGCCCAGCTATCAATAGATAAAACATCTGGAGTCTTAAAAGCTTGAAGTTAAGCAAGTGGCCATCCAACTGGAAAGCAGCAAAGTCCACATGGAAGAAGCACACCAACCTATATGATCATGAAATGTTGGCATCAATAGGTAACAGAATTTCAAAACCAAGCCATCAAATTGACGTGAAGAAGCATAGACAAAGTGGAGACCCAAAACCCACCTGTACGACAATTGGACAGCCCCCTACAGAAGGGCCATGTGGGAGGAATGATATATCCAAGGTGTAGGACAGCACTGATGAAATGCATAGCTGTCCACAAGTTAATATTTCCTCCCCAACTATTTTGGCCCCAACTTTACTTCATTGAACTAGTTGGTGACTATTTAGTTGTACAATGAAGATCGTTTGATGTATGAACTCCAAGATAGACTAACCAGTCAGAAATAGCACTGGGAGCAGCAATTCCCTGGAGGTATGGTGAGAGAGGGGAAGAAGGGGGCAAGGAGGAACCGATAGAAAAGATTCATTCATTCCCACTTGGAGGGAAGAAATAACACAAGTGTAGGGGAACAGATACAGTGGACGGTTTAGGACATGGCAGTAACAATAATAATAACTATAAAATATAAGAATAAGGGTTCCTTGGGGTTGGGTGGGGGAGAGAGGATAAAGGGTAACTGATATCAAAGAGTTTAAGAAGAAAGAAAATGTTTTGAAAATTATAGTGGTAGTAAGTGTACCATTATGCTTCAGCTAATTGAATTGTGGATTGCTATAATATTGTAAGAGCTCCCAATAAAATTATTTTAAAAAGAAAAGAAAGAAATGCTTGAACAATCTTTATTTTATGTTACTTTCTGTGGGGTAGCATTCTCATAATATTTTTTGCTAAGTTTCATTGATTTGGGAAAATATACTTTTAAGTCTCACTAAAATTGTATTGTCTTTTTTTTCATGGCACAAAAGTGTCCAGTCTGTTTTTGAAGGTGCCTTAATGATATTACAGCAAGTTTGTTTCTGAGAAAACTGGTCTGCGGCCATCCACTGATCAGAGAAACATGTTTTTAAAAGTTTTGTTTGAATATAGCTATGCATATGTGAACTGGAGCCCTAACAGCAATACTTATTTTTACTTACTCTCATAAACATGTATGCATATGTATGTGCATCATACATCATATACATGCATGCATACATTTCTGAGTCTCAGGTATTATGTTTACAATCATTTTAAAATTACCCTCTCCTGACGGTGGGTAATGGTTCATTTTCATAGTTGATAAGTTCCTAAATATTATCTTCATTTGGAAATAAGTGTCTTCATAAATTAAACGGTATATTTGGCACTTAAAATAACTGCTTTATGAAGAGATTTACAAGAAATATTTTTTATTTTTCCTTCATATTAACAAATGAGCGATCTCACAGTACTACCTGCAATCTACTGCAAATACAGATGTTATGGGTATATTTTCCTTATATGTATTTTGCATTTGTATACATTGTTTTCTGTTTATAGCAACATCAATTAACAGATGACATGTACACATGTGTTAACTTGTTTGTTTGGAGTAATATGACTAGTGTTTTTTTCAATGTATTTTGAAAAGTGACATTATTATAAAGGATGCATCTTATTAAAATGTTTATACATGTGTTAATATATGCTTATATACACATATAAACACACATATACACATCTATTGTCCATTACACATAGATTTTTATTTGTTTTAAATTTATTGCTTTTTATTCTTTTTCTGAGATTTTGTCAATACCCTGATTCAAGTTCATTTTTTCCAGAAAATAAGAGTATAGGTTCATGAAAATGAACAGAAACAGCAGTCAGGATTTTTATACTCTTCAAAAAGGACATGTATAATTTGTGGATTCATTCAACCAAGCTAATTCTCCAAATAAATCAAAATATTGAAATGAATGACCCATTCAGTTAATACCATCAGACAAGAAGCTTCAAGTTGATATCAAAAGTGAAGAATATTTTCTTCAATATTAGTCTATCCAGTGGATTCTTGTACATACAGTCCCTATTTCAAATGGTAATTTTCACGATTGTTAATTGCATTGTATTGTTTTCTTTTAAATTCATCTCTTCCTCACATTCCAATTCCCCTTCAATAGCTTAACAGAAACAATATGCAACATCATTGTGGGTTGAGATCAGGAAAAGTTGATTTGACAAGACATTTAGAATGTTTAATTGCTTCATCATTCATATACTCAATTGAAAAAGAATTCTAACTTGCAAAACAATTTTTCTCACTGAATTCCCCTCTGACACAAGAAAGATTGAAAAATAAAGTTCTGCCTTCCTTCCATTTCCTGTGTGGAGGGCTTCTTTAGACGTGCTTTATTAAGAAATGCTCTGTAGAGAAAGCTTTATGTGCAAAAAGTAATACAGAACAGATGTAGGGCACCGAGTTAATCAAATCTCTAGCATAAATACTATATTGCCATAGAGTCGATGCTGACTCCCAGCGACCCTCTCCGTGTTTCTGAGACATTGACGTCTTGACAAAGCAGCTCGTGGGTTTGAACTCTGATCTCGTGATCATCAGCACAACATTGACCCAACAGCATCAGAATTAACGCCACCGAAATAATCCCATCCCGAACCAATCTGTGTCTATAAACCATTACTCATCAGACATGGCCTTCCAGTGTTCCCAGAAAGTATAAGAAAGGTGGGCGTCACATATTAACCATCGTCACCTGCAGCACGTGAGCGGAATGTCACTGGATCGTCCTCGGTTCGGCTCAGACCCTCCTGCTTCTTACGTTAACTGCCCCAACCCATCAAAACTTTGCCAGGAGTCTAATGGATCACACCGTCTGAGGATAATATCAAGAAAATCACCGATGCCTTCATTGGACTGCAGTGCAAAAATAATAGTTATAAACTGATCCAGATTTCTAGGGAGAAGGGGTATATTGCTGAAACTGGGAAATCCTTGGGAAAGCTGGAAGGACCTGGTTATGCTAGATGCACATCCTATTTCACCTGCAGGGAGTCTTCTAAATACCCCTTTACCTTGACTGTTTTCTCCACTCATGCTCTTGTGGAACGAATAAGAGCCTCAGACTTGCCAAATCCGAACCTTTATATGCTATGCGAAAATGCTACTCAAAAGTGTCCATTTAATTCCTGGCGCAGAAACACAAAAAGGCACCGGAGCAAGATGCCTCTTCTCTGTTTGAAGAAGGCTAAGTCAATGTTCGTGAAGCTAGTGGAGGAAAATAACAGAAGGTGAGTGCAGAGAGACGATGCAGGGAGCGGATCTTTGAAGTTAAATTCAGTGGAGGCAGGTACCATTGCTCACATGTAGGACAGGTCTGCCGGGCATAAACTATGCACAGCACTGAGACAAAGTGGAACTCCAGGGCGCTCCTCAGGTGGAATCTGCACAGATCCAGAGGCAGTCCTTCCAACGGAGCAAGGACCTACAGAATGGCTTAACTTCAGGGAAGTTGTGCAACAGGGCTGTATCTTGTCATCACATTTATCCCATCAGTATGCTGAGCAAACAGTCTGAGAAGCTGGACAATATGAGGAGTATGTCCTTTGACATGTTCTCAGGAGACACTAGTGCCTGGAAAGGGACATCACGCTTGGTAAAGCAGAAAAGAAGCAAAGAGGGCAAGACTCTCCGTGAAGCGGATTAGCGCAGTGACGGAGACAATGGTATCTGAGGCAACAATTGTGAGGATGGCAGTGTTTCCTTCTACTTTTCAGGGTTGATATGACTCAGAACCAACTTTCTAGCCCCTGGCAACAATAACTACAATCATACAGGGCCAAAGAGCTGATCCCAAGGGCTCACGTAGAAAGATAGTCTAAGAATGGTGATGGCAACAAATGTACAAATGTGCTTGACACAATGGATGCATGTATGGATTGTGATGAGTTGGATGAGCCCCCAGTAAAATGATTTTTTAAGTCAAAGATAATTTAATCTATCTTTAGGGAAAGATTGTAAGCTTAGAGTAGGAAATTTAATGGAAAAAATGAATAGATATCTTTAAACCATTTAAAACTTCACTGATATTTTTAAAGGAAGCAAAATACTTTCTATTTAGATTCAATGAAGTTGGGAATGTTTGCATATGAAGCCTAAATGGGTTGTTAATATGTTTGAGATATAATTTATATATATATATATACTATAAAGTTCAATAGAGTTTCCATAAAGTTCTCCAGTGGAAACACTAAGAAAGGGCATATAAGGGAATGGTTAGAGCAATTGGGCAAACTGGAAGCTTTTTAGGTAGACAAGTGAGATCTATTGCTTTTCTGCTTCTAAGCGAGATGAGAGCGTTAACTGGGGGAGTTAAGCGAAGGACCACTCTATTTTACAAACAATTTTATGTGTCAGAGGGGCAACTGTGAACCACAAAGTTGCACGAGTGTTTTCTGAGTGGATTAAAACCTGAAACCTGTCTAGCAGCCAAGGGCATCAACAGTTTCTACCACGCATGACATGTTATCAACCACTCTTCCACCACAACCAACAGCCACTCCCATTGAGTGAGTGATTCTGGCAGAAGGTTACCCTAGGCCGAGTTCCCAAGTCTGTAATTCTTGTGGGAACACACAACCTCAACTTTTTCCAAAGGAGAGGCTAGTTGGTTTGATCTGTTGAGTTTCTGGTTAGCAGTTCAACACTACTAAATAGCGCCACCAGGGCTAATGAAATATATATATATATATATATATATATATATTCTCTATATATTCACTTTATTGTTGGTCACTCCAAAATATTGCCTGTTTAGTATAATCATCTGCTGTTTACGAGTCATTTTACAAGTCTGGAATATTTTTAAGTAATATCATGTAAATCATTTGTGTTTAGATTTAATGAACCTGGGACATTTAGGATTACAATTTTCAGATAGATCTTAGGTAATGGATAAAGCTTTGGATATATTTGCTTTTGCTTTTTCTAGAGGCTACGCTTAAATTTTAACAGAGCAGAGAGAAACTTGCCTCCAACAACTCTAGAAAAGTAATTTCACAGTGTGACGCGTTGGTATTTTCAGAATTGATTTAGATTCAATAATTCAGTTACTAAGACCTTCAGTCTGAACCAGTCCCTATCAGTGCTGCCTTTGACCATCATAGATTCCAGCTAGTCTATTTGCCTGCCAAGTTTAATGCTTCATCATAAATCTCTACCTTGTTAATTCACATGACTGACCTTGTTCTTTTTCACAATAGTACAGGGCCATCTGTATCTCTTATGCTTTGCCTCAGACCTTAGCACATTAATTTTCATCTTTTAAAATGCCCCACTCATTTTGGAAAACAAAGCTTTTAGGTTAGTGTTGTAGTTTAAATTCTTGCTGCAATTCATTACGGTTCCAAGCGATCCCTGGACTCACTCATGCTGAGGAGGATTACTGTCAGGGTGATGGCAGAATTTGTCATGTCAGCAGAGGTAAGCTATCAGAAACATGCCATTAGCTTTCCTTTCAATCACTTTCAAATGAAAATACAGAAGAAAAGTACAGCCTTAGCACAAAAAATAAGGAACCGCTACCTTAAATGGTTTTTAATAGCTTTTGTTAACCACAGATTACCAAAATCCAATTGCTTTCTTCTCGGTGATTATAAGGAACTAATTCCTTGCAAAATCTATTTGATACAAATACCACAGGGAAATGGTTATATGAATGAGCAGGAACATAAAACAGCTGACAGCTATTTTATGATTGAATTGCCTGTAATGTCAATCAAATATGCTGTATTCCAAGTAGAAAAACTGGTCTAAGCTTCAGCAGTGATTTTAGGGTAGGTTTATCTTTGAGCTACCTTTCTTAGCCAGGAAATCCCATCAATGGACATGAAATATTTTAGTTTAATAAGTTTTTCAGGACTTCCTGTTTAACTACAAATACACAACTCATCATTATATCATTTAGATTGAATTTATCAATGGAAACATATCCAAGATAGAAACAGAAAATAGCACAGTTAAATTTTATCTTTTATTTCCTCTTTTTTTGGTAGAGAAAATGAAAAATTATAGCATGTGAATTGGATTTCCTCTGATGGATGCAGGTAAATTAAATACCTGAATTTGATCAATGGATACACAACTATACTAAATATCCAAGTAGAATCTTTATTATAACAAGCTACATTTCAACCTTGATCATTTTTCCTTCAATTCTGTTTAGACATGCTCATTGAGGTTTGAGGATCATTCATGGTTGTACCACATGGACCCTGATATTCTACAGGAGTCTTGATGGTGCAGTGGTTCCACATGGGACTGCTAACCACAAGGTCAGCAGTTTGAAACCCCCAGCACTTCTGAGGGAGAAAGATGGGCTTTTTATTCCTGTAAAGAGTTAAAATCCCAGACACTCCCAGGACAGTGCTACCCTGTTCTATAGGTTCACTATGAGGCAGAATTGATTAGAAGGCAATGAGAATTCACCAATCATTTCTTTGTGACTTCAGCCTTGAGTTGAATCCAACTCATTAACAGACTCGGCTCTGACAATGACAAGTGGCCAGATCCACTGGGAGTAAGTAGTTCTCACAAACTGTGGGACACTGAGGAGCAAGAAGAGAGTCTGGGGACAAATTCCTTATTCTCATATTTTAAGAGACCTGCCCCCAGCACTGGTGTTAAGTTGCTCCTCCAATGAACTCAGGGACCTCTAGTGTTAGAGTACCACCCACTTTGCTACATATGAGGTCACCTGTAACTAGATATGTTCTATGCCCAAGACTAAGGTGATAGGAGAATGTTGCTATCTCCTAACTGGACCTGGTTCTTGGTGAGCACCCCAAACTTTTGTCTGTTTCTTAATTTCTTCTCTTCAGTTATACAATTGTCCCTTTGAACCCATCCAGGATGTGAGGCTGTATCTCTCATATGAAATTATGTGTAATAATAGTTCAATAGCTTTAATAATTAGTTATGTTTCCGATTTTCTATTGAGGTGAACAAAGTATACAGAATATTAAGTAAATGACGTAAAGTACCATGTGGTTATACATAGTTATATAATGCAAATTTGAAAGTCAAATTGCATATGATATTTTAAACAACTGCAGTAATCTATATTGTGAAACTGTGTATGATTTCATAATCATCCTCAATAAATTATTTTTTAATTTGTAAGTGAAATGTGAATACATTTGTAATGTACTTAATGTACTTCATCCAAAAGAAAGAAATGGGGTGAAAAATAAGGAATAGTTTATCTAGGGATCCTGGCCTTCATGAAAAAGCAAGAAGAAAGCAAAATGAGTGCTATTTGGTTCATGTTTCTCAAAATGATAGTTACCCATTTAGAGGCATTAGCTGAGCAGTCTTCAGCCTCTCACAATGTCATTCCAACCTTTCTAGTGTCAGGCAATTAAAAGAAAGAAAGGCTATTACTAAAGACCTGTTACAATAATCTCCTTTCCCCAAGAAATCTGGCAGAGTTAAGGATGAAGCACAATTTTACAATCTCTTTACCTTTCTTTGGCTATTTTATCCTTAAAGTTAGCTTTACTTATTTTTCTTTGTTTCTTCTTTAAGTCATTTCATTGGGGCGACATACAACTCTTATCACAATCCATGCATACATCCATTGTGTCCAGCACATTTGTACATTTGTTGCCATCATTTTCAAAACATTTTCTTTCTACTTGAGCCCTTGGTATTAGCTTCTTGTTTTCTCCCTCTTTCCCTGTGGAGACACAGTGAACACCCTCACCCTGACTGGGTTTGTTAATACCCACTTCCTTTCCCTCATCCCTCCCTATCCCACGTCCCCCAAGAACTATCAGTTCCATTGTTTTCTCCTTCAGATTTATCTTGCCTATCTTATCTATATAGATATGCAGAGATAATAATATGCACAAAAACCAATATATAGCAAAACAAAGCAACAAGAGAAAACAAAACAACAATAACAAAAACAACTTAAAAATAGTTCAAGATCTGTTTGTTGACCTTTAGGAGTGTTTTTCGGTAGAATCTGATGGGATGGCAGGTCCTGACCCCAAAGTCTATTTTTGGTATTACCAGGGGACTTCCTTGCTCTGCTCCCCTTGCTGTTCTGTTGCATACTCTTAGTGTTTCACCCCGGCACAGTCCCTATACTGTGTCTCTAGTGTTGTCCCCATTAGTGCTATGGGTCAGTGAGGAGTGTTGTGTCTTGTAGTGGGGTCGGCCCAGGTCTTCTCTGTGCATTGGCTACTCTGAGCAAGGAATCTTGTCCTCAGGGCTTGGTGGGCCAAGATGTGCTCCACTCTTCTCCTCCCCTTCCATTTGCTCCTTTGTGCTTTCATCAGACATGTCCCTCTCCCTGAGCTGTAGCTTCAGTGCTGTCCTCTGAAGGGAACTCTTCTGGGGGAAGAAGGGGTCTGTCCGTGGAGTTGGGTTTGAGGCCGGCAGCGTTACTCATTTTTCATCAGTGTTTTGTTTGGGTTTGTTTTTCCTGCTGAGTACCTATAGTTAGCAAGTCTTTGAGCTCAAGCTGCAGGCTTTTTGTTCATAATCAATGGACAGGAAGAAGAAATGTGGCTTGCTTTGCAAATGTAGGTGACTGATCAGAGAGTTTATATAAAATTATACCTATATCTGCAGTAACACCTGAAAATCTGTGTCTTATTCATAATTTGTTTGAGCTCTTTTTTAACTATCAAGTTAGTTGGGATCAGGTGCTGAAGAGAGAAGACCAGGAACATTTGCTCAGAATAAGGAAAATTAGACAAAATAAAATAGGAAAAGAGGAGGGAAATTTTTGGCAGAGGGAAATTTCCCAATGTGCATTGTGAGAAAATACAATTTTATATATATACATATAATCTTATCATATTCTGTAAAAGGAAACAGACAAATCTTGATCACCAAGAGACAGCATAATTCTTCCTTTGAAAACAAAACACTGACACTTTTTCCCAATCATGTACTCCCAGACTCTTTATGCAAAGAGCATACAAATTGAAAGAGGGTTTCCTAAGGAACTCTTGGCTCATAGCTACTGACCACTACTCAGAGTGCCCCTTTAGACGTGCCCTTGGAGAAACCTGAAAGGAAGAACTCAGATCGTTGATTTCTGCAAACAATGTAATGCTAGAATGGATATTGTGACCTAGCGTATACTTTGTGTTTTGCCTTCTCATTTGAATAAAGTTTTTAGGCTCTGTTTTCTGCTTCTAATTGTTATGGCGATTTCAGTTTTGCAAAATACTTAGGATCTTTCAAATACGGCAATTGGGGGTAAAATGTATCCATTTACATTTGTCAGCACATGTGTGGAAGGAACCATGTATCCCAGGAATCATTCTTAAACACCCCCTCCTTTAATTTTGTAGAAAAACATGTCCTGCTTTCAATCCTTCTTACCAAACAGCACTATATATCTCTGTGTACGTCTGTGTGCCCTGGTGACCTAGAGGGCTACACCCTGAGTTGCTAGCCACAAAGTCAGCCGTTCAAACCCATATGGCCTTCCAAAGGATGTATCGGTCCCCCTAATGATTCCAAGTCTCAGCGAATCACAAAGGGGAAGTTTTATTTAATCCTGTAGAGTCACTATGTATTGGAATAAACTTGATAGCAGAGAGTTTGGTTTTGGTTTGGCACCCTGATTGATACAACAAAATATTAACCTAAATGTGTTCCCACATTAATAAACTATAGAGAAATTCAAACTAAGCCTGGATTTTATAGTTTATCTAGGACAAAATACATATGAAAATAAGAAAATATATGGTCAAATTGAAAATACATTGTAAAGATGTACTTATTTAAGACTGTATCATTCAATATACAGGTAAAATATGTATCAGCTAAAAATTCATTTTGTAGTCTCTTAAGCCACCATTAAAAATGAAAAAAAATAGTTTTAAAATTCTATTTCAGGTAGATTTTGTTTTTTTTAAACTTAAAGAAGCTTCAGTTATATAGGCAATTTGGTTTCAGCTACTAATGTAAAGATTATCAAGGCATGTGTAGCAAATTATTATTAACGTGGCTTTCCTAGCTGAAGTCTCTAACTCCCACCCAAAAACCTTCCTTCGTGAGTCTGGTAAGAAGGTATTGATGGGATTGCATGTAAGTAACTGTGTGCACATGCCCTAGAAGGCCATTCTGGTGTGTATAAAGTGAGGCCTCTGAGAAACAGGAGGGAGCAAGAGCCAGTAGTGGAGCTTACTCTCTGGAGCTGAGATCTCTGTACAGTTGACCTCTTGGATCAGAAGGTAGGTACAGCATCAGAAGAGAAGACAGCTATAACTTCAGAGGAGCGGCAGCTGAGCCAGGAGCCAGAGCATGCCTCAGAGTGGTAGACTTCCCGACCCACAGAGCAAGGAAAGCTGAGCACTTTCGAGGGGAGGCTGGCTTGTAGAATGGGGTGCTTCTTGGAACTTCATTTAGGAAGTTGGTCTTGCTGACCCATGAATTTCTGGTTGAGGCTTGTAGGACAGTGGTAGATCCTTGAGGTATTTATTAGCAGACTTGACAGTACTTGGCAGCATGTCCTAAGAAACAACTCAACCCTGAGCATTTCTCCCTTGCATTACAACTTGTTAATTCCATTCTCACGTGCATTACCACTTTTTAACTTCTTTAATAAACCTTTATTAACTTCATTCTCACTTGCAATACAACTTGTTAATTTTATTACTAAACCTTTTAATCGTGAATTTTATCCAGGGGTTCTGTGCAGCCATTGCAATAGATAATACATCCTAAAGAGTTAAAGTAGAGAAACTAATTTTAATTTTTAAAAATAGTTTTATCAGTGTGTACTTCACTTATCATGCAATTTAGTCATCCAATCACATTAAGAAGAACTGCAATCATTGCCACAATAAACTTCAAAACATTTTCTTGTTGAAGTCACTGCTGTTAGCTCACCATATCCCCCTGACCCCGCCCCCTGAAATTTCTCTTGTCATGCCTCTAGGAATCCAGTTATTGTCTCTATAGATTTACCTATAATGGATTTCACATTCAGAACATCATACGAAATACAAAGAGGATGCAATTTTAAAGAGAAAAATAACACTATTGAGTAGATAACATATAAAAAACCTCAATTAAAAAAGCAGGAAATATTAAGAAATGAAACAACTTCAAAGTGGTTGAAAAGGGAGATCAAGAGAAAAGGTGCTGCTTTTTGATCTAACTACAGTAACCACAACAAGGATTTTGCAATGCTTTCTGTCCAAATGCAACGCCTTTCTCATCCCTGGACAATGGGCAGAGGGAAATCACGAGTCTCAATTCATGTGGGAACCCTGCAAATGGAATTTGGGCTTCCACTGACATCCATAGCCTCCTGCAAAACAAGTGTTCATAATTAAGATCTAATACCATTCCCTCCTTGGATTTGGATTTTATTATTTACAATCCTTGGATCGCAAAGCCTAGTGTTTCTCCCGTGTGGACTTTGTTGATGGCCCACTTAGCTAGCTGCTTATTTAAAGACAAGATTTTAAGACCCCAGACCCTGTTCCATCTGGTAGCCAGCATCATTTGCTTTCTCCACCACACTGCTAAAGCACTCTTAATTTCAATGATCTCTTTTTGAGAGTGAGTATAAGTAGGGCCGTGTCCTAAGAAATAGTTGTTCTTAGATTGGGGCTAGAATTAAGTATGAGGCCCCAATCCATTCATATATCTAGGGTTTATATATGTCTTTAGAGATCACTATCATTTTATAAAGTTGTTACATGACATTGAGTAGGCTCTGACCCGTAGTGACCCCTTGCACAACAGAACAAAACACATCACCATCCTGTGCCATCCTCACAATTGTTCCTATACCTGAGCCCATTGATGCAGCTACTGTGTCAGTCCATCTTGCTGAGGAGATTCCTCTTCTTTATCGCTGCCCTTGCACTTTACCAAGTATGATGTCCTTCTTAAAGGACTGGTCTCTCCTTAAACTATGCCTGCATTATGTAAGAAGTGTTTCTATCCTTGCTTATAAGCTGCACTCTGGCCTTACTTCTTCCAAGACAGATTTCTTTGTCCTTTTAGCAGTCCACGGTACTTTCAATATTCTTCTCCAGCAAAAAGTTCAAATACATCTATTCTTCTACAGTCTTCCTTATTCAATATCCATCTTTCATGTATATATGATGCAATGGAGAACACTGTGACTTGGGTCAGGCACACCTTATTCCTCAAAGTAATATCCACACTCCTCAATACTCTACAGAAATCTTGTGCAGCAGATTTACCTAATGTAATATGTCTTTTGATCTCTTTACTGCTGCTTCCTTGAGCATTGATTATGGATCCATGCAAGACAAAATCACTGACAATTCAACTTTTCCTCCATTTATCATGATGTTACCTATTGATCCGCTTATTTTGGTCTTATTTACATTGAGTTGCAATTCATACTGAAAGCTATAATCCTTGATCTTCATCATCAAATGCTTCAATCCCTCCTCATGTTTAAACAGCAAGGTTGTGCCATCTGCGTATAGCAGGTTATTAATAAGCCTTCCTCCGATCCTGATGCCACATTCTTCTTCATGTAATTTCAAAATAAAGAATACTAATTAACACAGCACAGTCTGCTTGAACTCAATCAGTGGCTCCAGGAACAAAAGTCATGGCAAACTGCTTCTTGAAGATTATAGTAAAATATATCCACTGGATCAATCCTATTCTGCAACACATGATGTCTAACTCGATAGCATCTAACAGCAACTTTTAAATTAGGAAGATGATAATGATATTTAAATATCCTCCTTCTAACTTCTGGTTGTATGTCAGGTACTGTCATAATCTCTTTCTCATTCACTCTTACTAAATCACATACTTAAATATTCAGCATAAACTTTTACTGTGGGTGTTCTCATTATATTTTATAATTTAGAACTATGATTCTCTAATTTGTAAATGCCTAAAGTCCCATTGTTAGTGAATGAGAACTCTTGAATTCAACATGACCTGCCAATACTCCAAAACTCCATAGAACCTCTCAAACAGTAAGTCTCATACCCTTTGAGCATAAAATTAACTATCCACCAGGGTATGCTCTTCATACCTTTGCATTGCAGCATCAATCAGGTCCTTGCAGGGACAAAGTCATATCTATACCTATACCTATACCTATGTCTATGTCTATGTCTATATCGATATCGATATCTATACCTATATCTATATTTCCTAAACCACATGGTACAAAACAGAACAGAAGAATACAGGGGTAGTGAGAGATTGATATATTTTGGCCTCAGACAAGAAATGCCATTTCCACAAAGTATGTGTGGGGGTAAATGGAGTTTCCTTTGCTTTTATTCCACACTCCACCCCCTTTAATTTTTGGAGTTGAAGATCAGTCCTTGGAAGGGTATAAAGACATTAAAGGATGATTCTTAAAGTAGATGATAGAAACAGCACCAATTACTCCTGTGAGATTATAATGAAGGAGGGCTTATCTTATATGTACTGGGAATCAGAAACAGAAAAGAGCAAATCAATAAAGCTTGCAGCTGAAATGCTCTCATGTGCTGTTTAGCATCCCTGCTATGTTATGTGCAATGGATGGTCCGTCACATGGTCACCTCTATCCTGAGCACTGACATGCATTCCCTCCCTCCTCTGTGTTGCCAAAGAGCCTTCTTTCACTTTGTTGATCATTCTCTTTGGACTCTTGCTGTTGTAATTACTAGCAATAGTTTTTGCTGCATTTGATGTAATATTTGAAAAAGAAAATTTAAGAGAGGCCACACCATGACACTCAAGAAGTGTCTGATAGACAATTGGATGATGCTGCCTATGACTAAAAGTATAAAGTAAATATTTTATTTATTTGTAAGTTGGAAAAGCTTTTATTAAAACAGCAATATGAAGTATAAATATATATAGATAATTAAATATATATTTATATATAAGTATAACTATATAGATAAATTAAATATATATATACTGTAACAAGGAGCCCTGGTGCCATAAGGGGTGATGCTTTGGGCTGTACTAACTGCAAGGTCAGCGGTTCAATACCAGCAGTTGCTCCATGGGAGTAAAATAAGGCTTTCTGCTCCTTTAAAGATTTACAACCTTAGAAATTCAAAGTGTAGTTCTACTCTACCTTCTGGAGTGTGAATGAGTTGGAATCAACTAGATGGCAGTGAGATAAACAATACCATTATATACTTGACAGTGCATTCACTTTATATACAAGAGACATGAGATACATATGTTGTGTGGGAAGTGGTGCATTTACTTTCTGGTTATTTTACTAAATCCTGTCTCTGGTAGGGATTTCTGAACTCAGTTGTAATATTAGGGACCCTGGTCATGCTGTGGGCTCAGCACTGAGTTATTACTGCAAGGTTGCCACTCTTTCTCCCGCATCCATAAAGTTTTACAGACTTGGAAAGTCAAGAAAAGTTCTATTCTTTGTCCTATCGAGTGGCTATGAACCAGACTGCTTGATGGCAGTGAGATGTTTGTTGTTGGTGCTTTGCAAGCCAATGGGGCCCCAGAGTTGGCGGCAGACAGATGCTTCCTAGACTTGTGTTATGCTGTGGATGTCAGTATTTTTAGAATGGATTTTCATTCGATTCCTCTAGTGGAAATATCTCCATAAAGAACAGGAAAAAGTACCCATGTTATAGCTTTGAATATTAGAAATATTTCCAATTCTATTTATGGACTTTCATAATCTAGTAAAGTTATATTTATTTTCTATGAATAAATCCTTCCTCTCTCCATATTAAATCTTATGAAAAGATTACACACCCAAGCTTTGAAAATTAGTGTGTTTTATAGAACAGGATATCAGTATCAGTATGTAATATACATGTGAGGTGAATGAGAACTCTGTATTTTGAATTTGTTATACATTTGTCTTTTTTCCTCTCTTGAAAAAATGGTTAGTATTAAATCTTAGTACAATTAAAATATTTTGAGGTGAGCATTCTATTGAAAACTTTGACTACCCACAACTGTTAAAAGAGTCCAATTCTGATTCTTTTTCAAAGCAAAATGTTTGTGGGGCATCATAAAAAGAAAATTAGAAAAGCCAATATGAAGAAAATTTAAATAATTATTTTGATATTTGAGTAACATTATTCAAAATTCACTCAACCCATTCTTTTAAAAGCAAATACTCATAACCAACACGTGTGTTAAACTATCAGTGATGTTACTAAGAAAGGGAAGAAAATATTAGTGGGTCTAGGGGGTTCTTAGTGCCAGAAACCTGGTTGCAAAAACACTTGCTGTGCAGACTTTTCTGGATGTGAGTAAAGTTTCCCTGAACATTTCTGGAACTGGCCCTTACACAAACCTACCAGGATGGCAAAACCCAGTGACCTCCTACCTGTATTGCAATGGGCTCAATTCTCCTGGGTGTTTTCAAGGGTCTATGTGCCTAGTAAGTCGACTACCTCCTCACAAGATTGTGGCCAAGTCATCAATTTTTTGGAGTTACTAGACCAGGATGATATTCAATTATATCTGTTGGAAATACAACCGATTATGGGCTTACCAAACAGCAATGCTCCTACATTAGCTATTAGTTACATCACATAATTGCCAGTAAGTTTGCTTGTCCAGGAATGAATGTATAATATAAAAACTGAAAAACACCTTAGACTTATTTATATCCTATGATGTGCAATATAAATTTTCTCGGGTAAATAAAGCAGCCAAGGAATTGGTGTATGCTTGGCTGGGCACAGTCTCCACAACAAGAACATACTCTTCGCATGATATGCATGCATATTTAACTCACGGGCCTACGAGCAGCCGTGGAGAGATAGCGAGTTACATCTTAGACTACTAACCATTAGGTCAGCAGTCTGAAACCACTAGCAGCTCTTTGAGAGAAAGAAAAGGCTTTCTATTTCCCCGATGTAGCCTACTGGCACAGCTCTACTCTGTCCTGTCGTATCTACACAAGTTGAGTCAGAATCACAGATGTACACACAGCCTAGGCCTCCCCCAGTGGCTATCTCATTGCCCACACTTGTGTATGTACAACAGTGGCAAAATATATACTTAAATTATCTCAAAGCCAAGTCATGGCTTAGATGTTTTGAATGACAGAACACCTTCTTTCTGAGCCCTAAGCCCTTGATCCCTTCCATCCATCATCTCTTTAGTCTTCCATGTGAATAAAATTAAAATAAGAAAAAAAAATAAGAACAGCAACAAAAACAGGCAAGATCTTACTTGGGACACTTATGCCCTTCGGTTCACAGTAGCAATGCCAGCTGGTCAGTGTCAAAGGACTATTGTGGAGTGGTAGGTAGGGCAATGACAATTTCTCTCCAGAGGATATAGCGTTCCCAGGTAACAAAAACTTGGCTTATAGAAAACTCCTGTTTGTCCTTTATAGTATGTATATTTGTATTCACTTTGAAATGATTCAACCAACATCTTCTCTCAACAAATTCTTCATCACCTTCACTTGCTACAAGTGCAGCTTTTAAATCATTGTTAAAGCTTCAAGCCTTTTCTTCAACGAAAATGCCAACAAGAGCTGTATGCACCTGTTACAACTTCTCTACGAATTCTCCAAGACACAGTGAGGAACGGATCTCATTTATGACCGGGGGATTGCCTGCAAGTGGAAAGCAGAAGTACTTACGAAAGAAAACCACAATAACCAGAATGAAAGCATGACTATCAAAACTGAAATGAAGTTGCACTGATAATGTCCTCGGGGAACTCCCCTAGAGCGACTAACCTTTAAGATCGATGGTTTGCTTTTGTAAACCCCCAGATAAGCATCGCCTTTATAGTCTCCCACTTCCCCCTGTAGACTCTGACTTTTACTTGGAGCTCCGGTAGCACAGTGGGCTACACACCAAGATGCTAACCCCAAGGTCGGTGGATCAGACTCACCAGCCAGGAGTAAGATGAGACACTCTGCCCCCATAAGGAACTCCAAGGAGCAGCTGTGCTCTTCTTCCTCTGGCCATGTGTGACTCAGACTCTACTCCATGGCAAAGAGTATATATGTGATCCACTTAATATTGTGCTGTATAGTATCTGTTATATTCCAGTTTAAGATTAATTTTGAGCCTTCAATTTATATTTCTAAAAAACAAAGGAAAAATATATCATTCAAACACCAACAAAATAATCCAAGTAAGGCCTTCCCAATGGGTGACATTGGAATACATTTTTGGAAAACAAGACAATTAATTGAGAAGAGGAAAGGTTTTCAACAATGGTCCTATTTCATTGGGTCAATACTCAATTCTTGGAACAAATCAGAAAGTTTCTCATTATTGTTATTATAATTTGTTAATTCAAAGTCAATTCATGTGGCATATATACATGATCTCTGTCATTAAAGATGGAATTTCTACCTTCTCTGGAATTTTTCAAAGACAATCAAATCAAATGTTCATTCTTAGTATTTTCCATTGTTTCTCCTATAGACAGGCTCCGTAGCTAAGAAATAATTTTTCTTCCTCTGACATTTGTAGTATGTTGTTTTATTGAAATTATAAGTTACTTTACCAAAAGTTAAATAAATTGTGGATGAGTAATTATGAGAATGACTTAGTGTGCACAGCATGTAACTGTAGCAGCAGTACCATTACTTCCATGAATCAATAATTCTTTTATTTAACATCGAATGCATTCAAAACACTAGCTCAGGGGCTATAGGTTTACAAAGATTAATAAAAGTGGAAATGGTTTTAGAGAACACACTTCTCCCAATCTTAAATCATTCAAACGCAGGACTTTCCTGTGTAGACACATCTTTGTGAATACATCCACGATGTGCATTTTTTATTATTTAGCTAACTCTAGTTTATCACATCCTAATTACAGTAAGTGCATTTTCTTCAGGCTGCACAAATTGATGGATAAATCGTTACCCATATAATAGAGACATGTGAGGTTCTCATGATAATTTTTCCACGAGGCCTGAGAGGAGCCCTGGTGGCCTGGTGGTTATGCTGGGGCTGCTCGCTCTCTGAAACGTCCGCAGTTGGAAATGACCAGTTGCTCTGGGAACGAAAGAGCAGGCTTCCTCATGAACGTGTGTTCTCTCAGAAACTCACAGAGAGTGAGAAGGGTCGAGTTTGAGCCTGCCCTATAGGGCCGCTATGAGTTGGTATCAACTTGATAGTAGTGGATTTTGTGGGTTTTTATTTGTTTGTTTGTTTTATGAGACCGTATAACCTTCCTAAAAGCCAGTCTACATTGGGGACAAAAGAAGAGTAACGAGAGAAAAAGGATGAAGCAAACAAACAAACAAACAAACAACAAAACCAAACACTGAGAATATAGATCATAAGAAATGCAAAAAAATTCCCCTTTATGTCAAGTGCATACATTTCAGAGGAGAAATAAACATGTTTAAAGTTAAAATGCTAACACCATACAATCCACTAAACTGACATGGTGGTGAGCTTTGGATTTGAAAAACAAAAACAAACACAGTCTTCGGATTATTCTGAAGTACACCTCTCTCAACAAAATAGACAATAATGTGAATAAATGCTGAGTTAGTTCTGATACCAAGTTATTCTTAAAGGGACCTCTGATGGACACCATTCATTTAGTGTTTATCTTCAAGACTTCCTTTTTCCAAATCATATTGCTAGGAACACAGCTGTAGAGTGCGTGGGATTGCTGATCCCAGTCACTCCGGTGCTAAAGCGCGGCTTAGACAAGCCTGCCCACCAGCCCGGCACAAGATTAATTGCTTCTCTGATTTCCCTTCTACAGGTCCTGACTGGGGGCTTCACCCTCCAGGCTCCAGAGCCTTTATAAAATGAGCTAGAAAAACAATAGAATATATGTTATTCTCCCCTTCATCTCCTTGGCTCCCATAGGCAGTGAAGTGGACAAAAAGACGTGGACAGGCATAGGGAGAGAACACCTCTCTGCCCAAGCTGGGCTCTGCTTCTGATAGGAGGGTTTTACGCTCTGGCTACATAATGTATTTGGCCTGGAAACCAATTCTTTCGCAGAGGTATTCTCCAAAGGAGACAGATGAGAGATAAACGATCAGGTTTGAAGATACTTCAACATTTGTAGACAGACATACGGGAATGCCATTGCAGTTTCCTCTCCAGTGTCTACTTCTTAAGCCACGAGAATAAAAAGCAGCTTCACAGACTGCCGTAGAAACATCTATTCCTGGCCACGTAATTTAGACAGACTCTCTCACCTCCTGTGTGTCTTGTTTCTGTGACTTGTCTCTCAGTTTCTCATCTAGTGAGGACTTGTTTGTGGCTGTGACGCCGGAAGCGATGTCACCTGTATTTCAAATACCAGCAGGGTCACCCTAAGCGAAGAGGCTTCAGCAAAGCTGGACTGAAATGAGAATACAAAGAAGGAATCGGGGATCTGCTTCTGAGAAATTAGCCATAGAAAATGTTATGAACAGCGCAGAAGGCAGTCAGATACTGAAAGCCTCACGACCAGAAGCAACTATCGTCAGAGACGATGCCAGAAGGTGAGCCTCTCAGATCAGCGAACTCAAAACATGACTGAGAACCAGTTTATTTTTCAAAATGACCCTACCGCCCTGATTCAGGTGGGATGGCATAAGCGATAGGGCTCTTCGTGTGCCAGTGGGCTGTGACCCAAATGAGAAGAAACAACTGAAAATACGTGTTGATAATTGGAACTAGGACTGTATGAAGTATCTATCAGGAAAATTGGAGCACATAATGATATTCTATGTATTCATGAATTAAAATGAACTGGTAGAGATCATTTTGAATCATTTTGATCATTTTGAATCATGTATTTTACTGAGCCGAGAAGGACAAACTCCAGAGGAACAGCAACACATCATCATCAAAAAAGACACCTCAAGATCTATCTTTAAGTGTAACGCTATCTATGATACAATAACATCTATCTGCGTACAAGGAAATCAAGTCAGTACTATTTTTATTCAAATTTCGCACCAACCACTAAACTAGTGATGAAGAAATAGAAGAATTTTAACACTGTCTTCAGACTGAAATTGATCAAACGTGCATTCAAGATTTATTGGTAATTATTGGCAATTTGATTGTGTTTTAGTCTGGGTACTTTAGAGAAACAAAATCAGGGAACTGGCTGAGGCAGCTGCACCCTGGTCCAATCATCAGAAAGCAAGAGACCCGAGAACATCTACTCTCCATCTTATGATTTGTTTCTCCAATGCCTTGTTCTAATAATTTGGCAATGTATGATACTCACCTTCCCAAACATGACATGATTGCTGAAAACAGAATGAGTGCAGAAGCAAATGTGGTGAAGTAAGTGGATGGTGCCCAGCTATTGAATGATATAGTGTACGGGTTCTTAAAGGCTTAAAATTAAACCAGGGCCATCTAACAGGGATGCCCACATGGGAGAAGCACAGAAGCCACTGTGACGTATCGATGGGAATAGGCATCAGAATTTCATTTTAAAAAAGTAATAATAATAACAAGCCTTCAAATAGAAGTGAAGAAATATAGACAAAGCGGAGGCCCAAAACCCACCTGAAGATAATTGGACATTCGCTCACAGAAGGACCACACAGAAGGGATGTTTAGTCAAGAATGCAATATAGCACTGATGAAAAATATAACTATCCTCTAGCTCTTTAATATTTCCCTCTCTCACTATTATGGTTCTGATCTTACTTCATTAATGTAGTTGGACGTGAGTGTACTCATGTGTATAATTAAAATCGTGTAATGCATGAAAATCAAGATAGGTAACACTTCAAAAACAGTAAAGGGAGTAATGATTCCCGGAGGGTACAGGAAGAGGAGGTAGGAGGAAAGGGGAGCGTATAGCAATGATGACTGTAGAATACCACTTGAGTGGAACAAATAATAGAATTGTAGGTGAATGGATATATTGGATGGTGTAAACCACAGATAATAAAAATGGTAATAATAATTTATAACATATATGGCAATAAGGGGTCTGGAGGGTAGGGTGGGGGGAGGGTATAAAGGGAAGCTGATACCAAGGAGTTCAAGGAGAATGAAAATGTTTTGCAACTGATGGAGGCAACAATTGTATAACCATGCTTAATCTAATTGAATTATGAGTTGTTGCATCTTTAAGAGCTTTCAATAAAATGATTTTTTTAAAGAAAAGAAATGAAGTGGGAGATCCCATGGTAGATTTTTTTCAAGACTTCTTTATTACAGATACTTTTTATCAACAATATTAAAGGCAGCTGTATACAGCGATTTCTCTACATAAAATGCACAGAATCAAAATGACTCGTGTGTGGGAAGAGACTTTTGAGAAGCTCAACATCAGCAACTAAAATGAGGCCAAGGAATGACTGTGGAGAAGACCATCAATTGCTTTTGTGTAAGTTCAGGTTGAATTTGAAGAAAATTAAAATAGATCCATGAGAGCCAATATATGAACTTGGGTATATCCCACCTGAACTTTGAGGGCATAGGAAGAATGCATTGAAGCGGTGAACACTAATGAAAAAAGACCTGAGGAATTGTCTGATACCATTGAGAACATCATACATTAAAAAAGCAACAGATCATTAAAAAGACAGGAAAGAAAGTAATGATTAAATGGATGCCAGAAGATACTCCGAAACATGCTCTTCATTGCAGGGTAGCTAAGGTAAATGGAAGAAATACTAAAGTCAAAGATATGTATAGAAAAATTCAAAGGGCAGCTGGAGAAAACAAAGTATTGATAATAATGGAATGGGCTAAGTAAGACCTAGAGTTAGAAAACCAGAATGGAAGAAGACACACAGCAAATCTTAAATTTAAAGAACTAAAGAGAAATTCAAATCTAGAGTTATAATTTTGAAAAATTCTATGTGAAATGTATCAAGAGAAGATGGAAAGAATGCAGTCAGCACACCCAAATGAACTGGTCAACCTTCAACCATTATAAGAAATAACATCATCACTAATGGTCCTGAAGGAAGAAGTTCAAGCTTCACTGAAGGTATTAACAACTACCCAAAGCTCCAGGGAATGATGGAATACCAACTGAAATATTTCAGCAAGTTGATGAAGCACTGGAAGCACTCCCCTTTTTCATGCCCCCAAAAAATTGAAAGACAAGTACCTGACCAACTTACAAGAAGAGAGATCCATATTTATGCTCACTCCAAAGAATAGTGACTTACTGTGCAAGTTATAGAAGAACATAATTAATATTAAACACATGAAAACTATTGCTGAAGATGATTCAAAAGCTGTTGTAGCAGTACATTGATGGAGCTGCCAGACATACAGATTTTTAAGTGGATTTGGAACAAGGGATGCCATTGCTCATGTCAGGACCAATAATGAGAGTAGAGATACCAGGAGGGTAAGGGAAAAAAGAGGGCACAGATCACAATGATATAAATATAATCTCCTCCCTGGAGGACGGACAACAGAAAAGTGGGTGAAGGAAGACATCGGTCAGTGTAAGACATGAAAAAAACAATTATAAAATATCAAGGGTTAATGAGGGAGGGAGGGTAGGAAAGGGAGGGGAAATATGAGAAGCTGATACCAAGGGCTCAAGTAGAAAGAAAATGTTTTGAAAATGATAATGGCAAGAAATATACAAATGTTCCTGACACAGTGGATGGATGGATGGATTGTGATAAGATTTGTATGAGCCCCCAATAAAATGATTTTCAAAAAATTCAAAATGATTTTCTGGATAGTGCAGAGGAGCCTTCCAAAATTAGCTGATTAATGTGAGCTCATGCATGACATAGTATTATTTCACCCTTGTTGAAACCTAAATATAACAACCAAGCAGAGTAAATGGATCAGATGCCATTTCCCCCCTTGATGTGGAATAGACCTGCGACATTTGTTTAATCAATGGAACATAACGAAGTTGTTAAGATGTAATTCATTACATGCACATGATTAAATAAGAGTTTATTAGCTAGCTAACTAGTATCACTCTCTTATTACTGGTTTGAATATGAGAGTGATCATGAAGGCTGCAATTGCAAGGAAATACATTGTGTCAACAACCTAAGAAAGCTTAGAAGCAGTGTTCCTCAGATAAGCCTCTGATGAGAACACAACTCTAGTAGATCTAGTGATTATAGTCTTATGAAACACTAAGCAAAGGATCCATGTAGCTGTACCTAGATTCCTGACCCACAAACAGTATGAGAAAATAAATGTGTGCTATTTAAAGTTGATAGTCAAGCATAAAAAATTAACATACATGGCATCATTATTTTCAACTAACAATGGAATATATTTTTTCTTTAATTTTCCCTGAAATTAACATTTGTGGGTGGTTTTTTTAATAGTAAATTTTGCCAATAATTTTTCTCAAGTTTCTTTGTTTTCAGAATGTGAAAAAAAATATTAGATTATTTTATACTTTCTTTTTTTACTACCTCTTTTATAGTTTCTTATAGATATTTTGGGACTATTTTAAAATACCCCTTTTCTCTTTATATCTCAGTTTAAATAATTTCTATTGATACATTTTCAAACTCATCAATTGCTTCTTAAGCTTGTACTCAGCCTTTGGTTGATCAGCTAAATTCAGATCTTCTTGTTTCTCTTTTTTGCTACAGTTTCAAGATTTTCTATTTGGTTGTGTGTAGGTGTTTATAGTGTTCTCTCTCTACTGATAATTTCTCTATGTTCACACATCTTATCTGTATTTTCTAAAGAGTTCTCTAACTTGCTTTCCCCACTTCTGATTTTCAGACTTCTCATAGTTGCTTTTAAGCCTCTCATTTGATGAAGCAAATATCTGAGCCACCTCAAGAATTTGGGTTACATATTAAATAAGATGAGTTTGCTTCTTCATAGGTTTCATGTTTGTTTTTTTGTTGTGTACTACACATGGTGTATAAAAGATCATCAGATATTGGTAAATAGTATTTTCCAGTAAGAGGCAAAAGCATTCTTTCAGGACATTATTATGGAAGTCTGAATTGATAATTTTCAGTTTGAGTATGGTATGAACTTAGTTATAGGTTTAATTAGATATATTTTAGCATGAGCTTTAAATTTTAGTGCAATATCAGGACTCTCATATCAGTAGTAGTAGGATAGAAACTAAAAGTAAACTCTAAACATTTGCTCAAGCAATCTTTTGCAACTGAAAATATTGTCTGCATTGCATCCTGTCTACCATATTTATGACTTGCCGATGATTTCTCATTTCTTTCCATTCGTATCCCATGACTATTTTACAATATGAAAATCTCTGTCAGTTCTAGTGTCTTGCTCCCAACATTGAAAGGCAGAAGTAATACCCATGCTAAAGACCAAGATTTTTATAATTCTCCATTCCTTCACTCACCCGTTGGCATGCAATTGGTTATGGCAGCATATTTCAGAAGAGATGCATTTCAGTAATTCTGTCATTGCCTAGCCTTCCTCTTCTTACCACTATGCACTTAAGGAAATTGCATTAGGGAGATTTCAAGTGTAGTTCAGGCTTGCTCAGTGTTGACGATCACTGATCATTGACATTCCATGGACAACTATTCAAAAGTAACTGATTTCTCTTTATCTCCATCGATAGAAACTCTCTTTCTCCTAATATTTCTCCAGAGATTAAAGGTGCCACAGACATCTTCTCTCCTAGTAATAGCTTATCCCTCTCTGAGATTAAGTTCATTTAATAGTCTTTGCCTGTTCATCTCTCTGAAGGGTTTTAAAATCTACACTTTTTCAATTGTTTCTGATTTTCTTTAGTTGTTACAGAAGATCAATGGTCATTTTGATCCAAATGTTAATCAGAAGAGAAAAATGCTATTTTTGTTGTTGCTACACTTTATACCATTTTGATACTTGAATAATCTCTTAACGAGATAAAAACTCAAGGTACCCATTGTTGTAGTTGCTTTCATGAGTGAGAAACTGATATTGTAGTGGTTGTGTTTCATTTTCATCTCAGCTGGAAGAGACACTTGATATTTTTTTCAGATTCACAACAATTTACTCAAAGCCTCCTTCAGGACAAAAGGAGATATGATCATTCTTGACTTTTTAAGCAGAGACAAAACAAAATTGTATCCCTCTACTGAGACAATAAAAACACACTCTGTAAAGAAGTTTGACTAACTCTAGTACAAACTTTTCATTTTTAACATTCTGGGCAGAATCTCTTTAATGATAAGTTTGACACTATGTAGTTTTCTGAAACTGGCTCAAAGGAGTAGTACAAAGGTGCAATTCATTCTGGAGACACAAAGTATATCAGCCAGATTTGAAAGCCCATTTTTCCCATTTTTTTAAAAATGAGGATTCTTACAGCTCTTATCACAATCCATACATATAGCCATTGTGTCAAACACATCTCTACATATGTTGTCATCATCTTTAAAAAAAAAAATCTTTCTACTTGAGCCTCTGGCATGAGCTCCTCATTTCCCCCCTCCCTCTCCTACCCTCCCTCCTTCATGTCCCCTTGCTAATTTATAAATTCTTCTCTTTATTTCCATGTCTTACACAGACTGCTGTCTCGTTTCACCCACCTTTCTACGATGTGCCCCACTGGGGGGGGGGGGCACACGTCAATCACTATGATCGGCTCCCCCTTACTTCCCTCTCCACACCCCACCCCTTTTCCTTCCTAGAATCACTGCTCCTCTTATTGGTACTGAGGAGTTTATCTGTTCTGGATTCCCTGTGTTGCAAACTCTTATCTGGACCAGTATACATGTTCTGATCTAACCAGATTTGTAAGATAGAATTGGGGACATGGTAGTTTTTGTTGAGAGAATTACTAAAGAGCTAGAGGAAGGTTGTGTGTTTCATTGGTACTATACTACACACTGACTAGCTCTTCTCTTTCTGTGGCCCTTCTAATAGGAGGTGTTCAGTTGACTACTGATGGGCTTTGGGTCTCCACTCGATGCTCCCTCTCATTCACATTGATATGATTTCTGTTTGAGAGTGCAAAACACCCCTGCCCATCAAGCACTGAGGACAATATTCCGACTCAGAGCAGCCAATGCACAGAGAGGATCACAGGGTCAGCCCATCACGAGACACAGCGACAATGTCCCTCACTGACACATAGTACTAAGGGGAACAGCTCTGGGGACAGGGTGTGGGAGATGCGCCCGATCCGACCCCCCCACCCCGGGGTGAAACACTAAGGGTGCACAGCTGAGCAGCAAGGGGAGCAAAGCTACAAAGTCCATGAAGAATTCCAAAGGTGGATTTGGGGGCCGGGGTGTGGCACCCCAGCGGACTCGACTGGAAAACACTCATAAAGGTCATCGGACAGACCTGGAACTGTTTGAAGGCTCTTCAGTTTTTGCTGTTGGTTTTTCTTTTTCTTTTTTTATCGTTTTGTTTTGTTGTATTAGCTGATATTATTTTTTGTCTTCCTTGTTATGTTTCGATTTGCTTTGTTTTTGCATGTATTATTGTCTATGCATGTCTATCTGGACAAGTTAGGCAGGATGTACAATCCGGAGGTGAGAACAAGGGGACACGGTTTGGGGGACACATGGGAGAGAGAAATATGGAGAAAAATATGGGGGTGCCGACCAATACAGAGACAAGGGAAGAATAGGTGATCTAAAATTGATGGCAAAGAGGGCACAGGATGCTTGGGGTGGGGGTGCTCCATCAAGGGCCATGTAGCCGAGAGGAATTACCAAAACCCAAATGAAGGTGAAACATGATAGGGGACAGGAGGAAATTAAAAAGAAATAGAGGGAAGAACTTGGAGACAAAGGACATTTATAGAGGTCTAAATATAGGCATGTATATATGTAAGTACAGTTATATACGATAGGGAAATAGATCTATGTACATATATTTATTTATAATGTATCATGGCAGCAGGTCATTGGGCCTCCACTCAAGTACTACCTCAATATAACAACAATTTGTTCTACTAACACTGTGTGATATTCACCTTCCCTGACATGATCGCTGAAGACAAAATGGGTGCTTACGTAAATGTGAATAAAGCTGATGATGCCCAGCTATCAAAAGATATAGTGTCTAGGACCTTAAAGGCTTGAAGATTAAACAAGTGGCCATCTAGCTGAGAAACAACAAATCCCACAGGGAAGAAGTACACCATCCTGTGTGATCATGAGGTAACAACGGGATCAGGGATCAGGCATCAAAGACACAAAACAAAACAAACACCCATTGCTTTAGTGACAATTTATTGATCCAATTAATTAGTGAATGACTGATAAGTGAGATGTGAAACTCAAGTCTTGGGGTACAAGATATATTTTCCCCTTTGTATCATTTTACTATATGAAGAAATTAAAAAATTTAAATCTTCTTATAGTGTAAATCTGTTTAAGTTTTCCAACCTCTGTATGTCTGAGAGGGTCTCTACATTGCCCTTATTTCTGAAAGAGGGTTTTCTAGATGTATAAATCTCTTCTCCCTATCTCTATCTTTATCTAGACCTAGATATTGTTCATTTACATCAATCCATGATAATGCTCATGGAAGAGGCAATTAAGAAACCACATAGCATTTTACATCGGACAATTCTGTGGCAAAAGAACTTTTAAAATCTAGGATGACACCTTTAAAAGTAAAGTGAGCCTGATCACAGCTATTATATCCTCATATCCTTTAATGTGCAAGTAAAATCTGGAAAATGAATAAGAACAAAGAAGACTTAATGTCTTTGAATTGTGGTGTTGTCAAAGAATATTAAAATTACCGTGCATTTGACCCATCGACCTTGTTCTTAACAGCCTAGTCCACATTCAAGGCACACCCAGAATTTAGCAGTACGCAACAATAACAAATCTAGGTTGTCAGGTATTTTCCTCTGTGTATTTTATATCATTGCTTTCTGGTTTTATGGTTACCTTGTTTCTCTGTAAAAATGCTTGCTTCTCTGTGTGCTTTTGAGCTTTTGTTTTTAAACACCAGTTTTAAGGAATTCCATATAATGAACTTTTGTATAGTTTGTTTCTTGTGCTTGTTCTTTTTTGGGGGCGTGGAGTAGTGTAGGGTCATAATTTTCATCAAATAAGAATAAAGTCTTTATTTTTCTCTATATTTAAAAAATGTTTTATTGAGCCTTTAATATATATATTACGGTAGTTCAATAATATTAAGGAGGCTTTTTAAATCATCAGTAAAATTAATTTTGGAACATTTTATTCCCTCTTGTATCCTTTAGTATTGACTCCCCAATTCCTCTATGTTCACAGGTAATTATAAATTGAGTTACTGTCTTCAAAATTCTACCCATCTTGGCTGTCCTATACAGCAAAACATACAAAACAAGAACAAAACAAAAGACAACAACAACAAAAAGACTGAGTAACAATGATCATAGAAAACAGAGGAAGACCTCAATCTAAGAAAAGTAGATGGTATTAAAAATTGATAATAAATTGAAAATGGGTCCAAAGGAAAATCTGATGCCCAGGTGTTATTAGCAGAGTGTAAATACAGGTGTTAAAATCCACATTCTAATGTGCTTTGTCTCATATTAGAATTCATTAAAATGCTTTTGTATGCTATTGGAGATGTTCCCATTCCTAGTTTATGGAGAGAGAGCATTCTACATTTCTCTCTTCTTTTGTGAGTTCCAGTAGGAAACCAGAAGTCCCTCATGGCTTACCCATAATGCTACATACATTTTTCTTCCTTGTTATTTAACTTCTGTTTCATTCTTGGATACTTGCTACTGATATTTCTTAATATTTACTAGTTAATTTCTCCTAATATATCACTAAGCCTGTCAAGTATATTAATCCCCTTATTTCATTTTCTATCTAGAAGCTTGATTTTAGCCATTTTTTTAATGTCAGCCATGTTGCTACATAATACATAAAGCACAGTAACAATAGCTTTCTAAATACTATCCTCCGCTAATTTTAAATTTTATCTTGGTTCAAGGTATGATTAATTATCCCAGCTACTTCTACATTGACACTATACATTGTAGGTTTTATATTAAGTCCTGAATATTTTTGTATTTATATATATAGTTGAACTTTATCAAACATAAAAGTAAATTATTTAGAAACAGTTCTATCATCTTAGACCTTGTTTTATAATATGTTATGCTAGACTACAGCAATATTTAGGACAATAATGCTCAAGCTTAGAAACTTTGACAATTTGGTGTGTGTGTGTGTGTGTGTGTGTGTAAGACTCTGGTGCATTTTAGGGTGTGTATAAGCTTCACTAGTCTCCACAAAGTAGGTGGCAGTGGCACCCTCTTTTTACATTTAGTTACAAAAATACCAAAACATATGCAGTAATTAAGAATTGCCCTTGGAATGCAAAAGTATCTTCCTGTACTGTGAATTTTGAGGGTAGTTCTAGTTTTGCTTCATTCCTAAGGCACTGTTCTAACCCCATGCCCTGTGATTATGAGATTTCTAAAGTGTGGCAGAGATATTTTAACTTGTAAAAAACATGTAATTCGTAGTTATCCAAATGTCCTCTATCTTCTCACTGTAAAGTAATGGATCTTACAAGAATTTTATTCAAATTCTAGGAACATGCTTCTCTTATTAGTTTTTAGAACCAAATGACAAAAAAGTGGCTGTCGCCAAGCCAAAACAGAGTTGCTGAGAACAAAATTCAACTTTAAGCTCCTATCAGAAAGACTACACACTATAGGGACTGTCATATATCCATGCTTCTTAACTACAAGGCAACATCATTTTGCAAAAAATAGTCAGTATGAATAACGCCAGCAAAGAATAGTATTGAAGTAAACAGAGATGGATGATTAATTACATATCACGAGGCATTAGTGAGTCAATGCTAAAACCTTTGTTTTGCCTGTGGGAAAACCAGGTTCAATGCCTAGCCAATAGACCACATACAGCCATCACCCATTTAGCAATGGAAGTTATGGTCTGTTAATAATTCTCAACACGTCTCAGGGGAGTTTCTAGATTAAAGAAGACAAGGAAGAGTTGCCTGAAAACCTATTGCTAAAATCCAGCCATTGAAAATTCTATGGTCTACAACATTCTGATTCACAGAATCATCCTGGGAAGCAGGCAGGCTGTCATTCTGCTATGCCTGAGGTCACCATGAGTCGAGCTTCATTTTGTAGCAGGTAACAGTGACAGTCACCATTTGTCTTTCAGTTTGGAATCATGTGCTGACTTGCATGTTCATGTGATGTTGGAAGCTATGTCCATTGTATTTCAAACACCAGCAGGGTTACCCGTCGTGAACAATTTACAGTGGAGCTCCCAGAATAAGAACAATAAAGAAGCTCTCAGCTCTTCACTTCAGAGAAAGAAGCCAATGAAACTTTATCCATAGCTCCTAAACATTTTCAGATATTGAAGGTCTAATGAGTGGAAGCAGAGCATTGCCAGGGTTTGTGCCAGAGAATGGGCTCCTTGAGGTGGAAGGTACTCAGAATGTGATTGGGGAGGGGCTGATTTCTTGAAGTGAAGTAGAAAAGTGTGAGCTGAATCAGGTAGAGCCTCTGAGAGTGTGAGGGGGGGAAAGAACTGAATAGAAAATGTCAAAGGGAAGCTTGAGAAGACAATGTCAAATATTAGAATGCATTGTGAAAAGATCTAGAGTTAGAAAAACAAAAAAGGATGAATACGCTTAGCCTATTTTAAAATGATATAAATCAAGAAAAAGTCAAGCCATGAGTTGCAATATTGAAAGATTCCATGGGAAAAATATTGAATGATTCAGAAAGTGTCAACAGAAAATATACACAGAGGCACTGTACCAAAAAGAATTAGTTGACATTCCACCATTTCAGGAGGGAGCATATCAGCAAGAACCAATGGAGCTGAAGGAAGGAGTTCAAACTGCACTTAAAACATTAGCCAAAACAAGGCTTCAGGAATTGCTGGGATACCATCTGAAACGTTTCAACAAGCTGATGAAGCACTGCAAGCATTTCCTCCTCTATGCCAGGAAATATGGAGGACAGCTTCTTCCAAACTGACAGGAAGAGAGATTTGTACCAATTCCAAAGAAAGGTGACCCAGCAGAATCCTCAAATCATAGAACAATATTAATGCAATCACATGCAAGTCAAATTTTGCTGAAGATCATCCACAACAGTTATAGCAGTGCATTGACAGGGAGTTACCTGAGGTTCAGGTCAGATTCAGAAGAGGCTGTGTAACAAGAGATTTTATTGCTGATGTCAGATGTTTCTTGGCTCAGAGCAGAGAATACCAGAAAGATGATTTCTTTTGTTTGATTAACTATGCCAAGGCATTCCATGGTGTGCATTATAATAAACCTGAGAGGAATGCAAATCCAAAAACTTCACTGTGCTTATGTGGACCATGTACGTGGATCAAGCAGCAGTTGTGCAAACAGAGAAACGGAATACTGCATGGTTTAAAATCAGGAACCTTGTCTGACAATGTTGTATCCTTTCACCATACCTGCTCAATCTAAATGTTGAGCAAATCATCAGAGAAGCTGGATTCTGTGAAGGAAAGGTATGGCATCAGGAGTGGAGAAAGGCTTATTAAGAACTTTTGAAATGCAGGTGATAAACTTGCTTACTGAAAGTGAGGAAAACTTGAAGCACTTGCTGATGATCAAGGATTGAAGCCTTCAATACAGATTATAAGTGAATATAAACAAGACCCACGTCCTCACAACAATGGGTGACATTATGAAAACGGGAGAAAAGTTTGAAGGTTTCAATGCTTTGGGGATGCTTGGACCACTATCAATGCTTATGGAAGCAACAGTCAAGAGATCAAAAGGTAGGTGACATTGGGTAAATCTGCTACACAAGACCTCATAGAGTATTGAAAAGCAAGGATGTTACTCTTTGGAATAAGGTGTGCATGGCGCAAACCATGGTATTATCAACTTTTTTGTGGCTGTTACATAATGTGAACTTGGGAGAAGAGGTGGAGTTTAGCTTATCAATCAATTGGGTCCAAAGGTAAGACTACCAGGAGGATGCTGGGAACATCCTCTTTTTCTCCTGGGAAGAGAAACACACTCTCTCTCAATGGATGGAGCAAGAGCTCTAGATCGCGAATAGCCATGTGGAGACCCATACCAGCCCTGAGATGCTTCCACTGCCACTGGATCTACAAGATTTCCCACCCACCGGCCTGTGATCTTCCTGCATTCTGAGTCATTGCATGGCTGCGTGAGTCTAGAGAGGAATTTAAGTTCTAATATCAGACATATGGGTTAATATCAGACTTAATGAATTTGAATTGGACTGGGCTGGGTTGTTTTCTTAGTATACTATTACTCTTTGATATAAAGTTCTCTCTTACACAGATATGAGTCTCCCTAGATCTGTTACTCAAGTCTACTCAGTCTAACACATTCTTCATCTGCATATGAAATTTGGACTTTGACAAAAGAAGACAAGACAGAAGAATTGACCCATTTGAATTCTGGTACTGGAGAAGAATATCTAATACACCATGGCTGTTAAAATGACAAGCCAATCAGTCTTGCAAGAAGTATGTGCTGATTGCTTCGTAGCTGCAAGAAAGGAGAAACTTCACCTTTCATACTTTGGACATGTTGTCATGAGAAATGAGCCCCTGAAGAAGGACTTGTTGGGTCATGTGGAAGAGCAGTGAGAAGGAAGCAGGTCCACAAGGAGCTGGATCAACACCAAGGCTGCCACAATGTGCTCAAGCCCAGGAACAATTGTGATCGCAGCGCAGGACTCGGCAGTGCTGGTACTGACTCGATGGCACCTACCTACACAACAACAACAGCAACAACAACAACAACAGCAAACACAATCATGCACTAGTCAAAGAAGACAAGCAGCTCAGAACCCCCTAAGCCAAAGTTGGTGCTCATTTCTTCCTCCCTGATTTTTTGTATATTTAACATCATTCCAGATTTTAAAAAATATATTAAACCGAGAAATTCATAATGTTAAAGGACCACATAGGGGAGATTTGAAATTGCTAAATTTAAGGGACTGAGAAAGAGTTACTCGGGTGCTCTCCATGTCTGACCTGCACAAGCCCTCCAAGCTGATCAAGTTGCTGAGAAAATATATAAATTACTATTCTCCCTGCTTCTAAATGATAGTTTTCCTCTTCCTGACTGAAGCGTTTGTATACTTGCAAATAATATCAGTTTATGAAAGCCCACTCTATTCTCAGGAAGGGGGAGGAGTTGGTATATTTCCTCTGAGTCACAAGAATATTTTTAACTTGTCCTCAGTGTTTCTATATGCTGTTCACCTGAGAATTTAAATAGCCAAAGAATAGAATTATCACAGTTATACATTCAGATAGCAATACAGTCCATAACGTTTAATCATGGCCTTAAATACATGCTGTTTTGGGGTGCAGTCACTCCGTATAGAGTCTGTGTACAACAAGATAAAATGCTGTCTAGTCCGGCGCCATCCTCACACTTGACTGTGATCCATGCCATTGCTGCAGCCGTCATCTTAGTCCATTTCATCAATTGTCTCCTTGTTTTCTGTCTCTGGACTTCCTCAAACACGGAGCCCCCAAGGGACTGGTCCCCTTTTGATAATCAGTCCAAAGTATTTGAAATGTAATCACCCCATTCTTGCTTCTAAGGAGAATTCTGACTGGACTTCTTCCAATAAAATATATACATTTTCTTGAAGCCCATGGTAATTCAAGTTTCTTCACCAACACCATAGTCAAAGGCATCAATTCCTCTTCAGCCTCTCTTATTCAACATCTCTTTTTCACAAGCATGTGTGGTGATTGAAAATCCCGTGTCTTAGCTAAGATTTACAGCCTCAGAACCCCTCCAGAGCCGCTCTGCTCTTACCTATAGGGAGGACAATAAGTACAGTTCTGAATTGAGTCAATGATAGAGGATTTGAGGAAGCAGGGTTAGTCAACTAAATGCATTTTTAACATCTTACCAGTTGTATTAACCCTTGAAACTTATCCGCATTAGTCTCAACAATTTTTTCATGGACTATTATCTTATTTCTGTCTATTCAGGATTGTTTTATCTGTTCAATTAATTGTATAAAATAAATGTCTTGTTAACACAATTCATTGAACGCTGATAAGTGGATAGAATTGACATTTTTATTTTTAATTGTATTAGAAATAGTTCATTAACAAGCCATTTTTCTAAAATTTACACTCATTCAATACACTTAAAAGCTCAGCAAATCCAGTCCCTATTCCTTAAAATTACAGCACATTAATAAAATCAGAATTGGAACACATTCAGCCTCCACAATGCTGTACACCAGCAAAGAAAAGAGTAGTTAAATTCCCATTAGGTGACTATCTGGATGCGATGTAGCCCCGATGAAAAATACAGCTTTCCTCCAGTTCCTAAATGCTTCCTCCCCCACCAACTACCATGATCATAATTCTACCTTGCAAGTCTAGATAGAGCAGAGGATGTGCACCGGTGCAGATAGGAGCTGGAGGCACAGGGAATCCAGGACGGATGATACCTTCAGGACCAGGGTGTGAGGGGCGATACTGGGAGGGTAGAGAGTGAGTGGGTTGGAAAGAGGGAACCAATTACAAGGATCTACATGTGACCTCCTCCCTGGGGGACGGACAACAGAAAAGAGGGTGAAGGGAGATGCCGGACAGGGCAAGATATGACAAAATAATAATTTATAAATTGTCAAGGGCTTATGAGGGAGGGGAGAGCGGGAAGGGAAGGAAAAAAAAGAGGACTTGATGCAAAGGGCTTAAGTGGAGGGAGAGCAAATGCTTTGAAAATGATGAGGGCAAAGAATGTACTCATGTGCTTTATACAATTGATGTTTGTATATTTATGGATTGTGATAAGAGTTGTATGTGTCCCTAATAAAATGTTTAAAATTTTAAAAAATGCACTAATAACAATGAATAAAAGAGGGAAGAAAAGTTATTTAAAAAAAAACACCTGGAAAAAGCAAGAGGAGTGCTCAGCCATCTGCCACAACCAGAATAAATTTGTGCAACCTGAATTGTCCAGGGACGCCTTTCAGGCTATTTGGCTCTCCTCTCTCTGTCCAAGTCTCCTTGGAACCAGAAGTTGCCTAAGGAATATACTACATGAATGCATTTTATGCCTTTTATCTTTTTTACATTGCTTTGATACCTTAACAGGGTTATTACCTTTGGCATGAACAAAGGTGGGTTTTATTATGTGAGAGAAAATTCAAAATAATGAGATCTGCCTAATCTTTCATCAAAAATCTTAAAAACAAACAGCTCCTTGGTCAGATTTTGAATAAAGATTGTAAAAAAAGGAAATAATTTGTGCATTCATTAACTATATAATCATACCTTACTCTTCAGTTATTTATAAAAACTACATTGTTTAATTTCCAATAAGATTTGAATAATGAAATAATACCTTAAAAGACTAGTTGATTTTATTCTTTTCTTACTTACAAGGTCAATTATATGTGTACTTAGGTTAAATAGGCTAAATTAGAGACAGTCATCCACTAGTTTAATATTAAAAGATAGAATACATATTTCATTTCCATCTTCAAATTCCATACATGTGTCAATAATACTATATAAAGTGGATGAAAAATCTTGGTATATTTCCACTCCCCCTCTGGAAGGTCGAAGCATTTGGGGGAAACAATGTTTTACTTGAGAGAAATAAGAACGATGAATCCTCACAACCACACAGGGTGCATAAATGGGTTGGTGAGGAAAGCAGCAATATCTGCTCATGCGACACCCTGAGAAAGTTTCTATTGCATTGTTAGAGGAAAGAAAATGGAGAGCGAGCGTGGTGGGGTGAATTCCTTGAGACGGATCTTCTAGACATGGCCGTTGAAACTCCCACCTGGAATTTTACTCCTGTGTCTGGGTAAGAGCAGGGAGGGGAAGATGCCGGTAGAACCCTACTAGTCAATGCAGAGGGATTTTAATTGAGTTAATTGTGATTTTAAACACCTGGACCTCAACACAGGGATTGGCAAATGATGCCATTCTGTCTGTGGGTAAAAATATACTGTAAAGATGACTGCTCCAAGAGAATGCTATAAATGTCGTTAGCAACAAATGAATATTAAAATGAAATATCTGATTGAGAAATGAGCACCATGACACATTGTAGAGGTTTGTTTCTATGGATTCACTCACAAAGTATCTCTGTGCTTTTGTTAAATTAGAGCAACCAAAAATAAATATTGGCAATAGCTCTAAATATATTTACAATTGATATTGTTTTATAAAGCACATAATCAAATTGCATGGCTACCTTTTGGGGAAAGTGTATATTTTCACAAGGAAAAAATGAAAATTAAATAGTAGGAAAAGAAAAACTCAGATGCACTTGAATCTATGATTGGTTATACCTTTTTATTAAAATTTTAGAGGAGTATAAGTATAGCGTTCACTATTTTATAGAAAAATAGATGAAATTTCAGTTCTTATAGCTTAAATTCCTAC
This sequence comes from Tenrec ecaudatus, assembly GCF_050624435.1. Classification (NCBI taxonomy): domain Eukaryota; kingdom Metazoa; phylum Chordata; class Mammalia; order Afrosoricida; family Tenrecidae; genus Tenrec; species Tenrec ecaudatus. The sequence continues at coordinate 29,156,407 of NC_134539.1, forward strand.
ATTATCTTAGGATCCTACTAAAATCTTTGTTTTGTTGTTGATGTTGTTCTGGAAATTGGATCAATATTTTGTTCTTATGGTTAAGACAGTTTTTTAATAAAAGAGAAGAAGCAAGATAGACGTTCTACAGAGTGACCCAAGAAAAATATTTGGTCCTTTGAAATCAGTTTTAAGTTTCTCAGCTAGCATCTTTGCTAAACTGTACTCTGAAATGGAACATTTTCCTATCAATACAAGATTATCCTTAGATTTTAAAAATGCATTTCATTATCTTTAATTTATTGAATTATATATGTAAAATGCAGTATGCTTACTAAACTTTTGGAGAACAATGTATGTTCCTATTATTAAAAGGAAGCACTTCTGAAAGACAATTTTCCAAGTTTAAAAATGAAAATCAATACACGCAAGTGTCCATCTGTCATATAAAATATATATTTCCTTTCTCTCCCAATTTAGTCATTATGAACTATATGCCTTTCTTTTTATTATGAAATACTTTTATTGGGGGCGCTTACATTTCTTATAGTAATCTTTACATTAATCCATTGTGTCAAGCACATTTGTACATATGTTGCCATCATCATTTTCAAAGCATTTTCTCTCTACTTGAGCCCTCAGTATCAGCTCTTCATCTTTCCCCGTCCCTCACCCATCCTCACACCCTCATGAACCCTTGATAAGTTATTGATTATTATTTTCATATCTTACATCGTCCTCTGTCACCCTTAACCCACTTTTCTGGTGTTCAGTCCCCTGGGAGGAGGTTATATAGTGATCCTATGATCAATTCCCTCTTTCCCCTTCTCCCCTTCCCCTTATCCTCCTGGTATCTCTATTCTCATTGTTGCCCCCGAGGGGTTTGGATTCCCTGTATTGCAGGCTCTTATCTGTAGCAGTGTGCATATTCTGGTCTAATCCGATTTGTAAGGTAGAAATGAGGTCATGATAGTGGGGGTGAGGGGGTGGAGGAAGCATTAACGAACTAGCTCATCTCTTCCTTGTGACTATTCTGTGAAGAGATGTCCAAATGTCTACAGATGGACTTTGGGTCTCCACTACTCATCCCCCCCCACCCCTATTCACATTTGTATGATTTTGTTCTGGGTCTTAGATGCCTGATACCTGATCCCATTGACACTACATGATCACGCAGGCTGATGTGCTTCTTCGATGTGGGCTTTGTTGCTTCTCATCTAGATGGCTGCTTGTTTATGTACCTGGGATGAGGATATTGTAATTAATCTTGTAATTCCTTAATGTTGTTCCTTGTGATGTTGTAATCTCAATGTTGTGATTAATTTATTATTATTTAATATGGTGCCTTCTTTTATGTTTCAATTAACCCATTAATTTTGCTTTCTGCTCCTGTCAAATGTTTGCTTAAGCCCCTAACAAATAAACCAAATGATTTTCTGTGGTTTCTGCCTTTATAAGCTGGCTGGTAATTTCACTGGCTGCTGCAGCCTGAGAAATGCATTCAATATCTTGTAGTGGAGCTATAGCTGAATAAAGACTCTCCTGAAAGTTCAAGATATTACAGTGGCGGCGGTCGTCTATTTGTACCCGCAACATGCTCAGGGAAGCAGCAGTCAGTGAAGAGATCAAAGGAGGCATTTCATTAGTTAAGTCTGCAAGACAAGACCTCTTTACAGTGTTGAAAAGAAAGAGCTTACTGTGAGGACAAGGTGTGCCTAGCCCAACCCATGGGATTCTCAATTGCTTCCTATGCCTATGAAAGCTGGGCCAAGAATCATCAAAGAACAAAAAAATCACATCATTGTGAATGAGGGGGAGTGCGGAGTGGAGACCCGCATCTGTAGGCAACTGGACTTCCCATTATAGAAAGGTCTCGGGGAGGAGATGAACCAGTCAGGGTGCAGTGTTAGCACTGATGAAATATGTTTCCTCTAGTTCTTTAATGCTTCCCTCCCCTCCCCCCACCACTATCATGATCCCAATTCTACCTTACAAATCCGGCTAGATCAGAGGATGTACACTGGTTCAGAAAAGCGCTGTAAACACAGGGAATCCAGGACAGATAAACCCCTCAGGACAAATAATAAGAGTAGAGATAACAGGACTGTAAGGGGAAGGTGGGGGAGAAAGGGGAAACCACTTACAATGATCTATATATAACCCATCCCTGGGGGACGAACAACAGAAACGTGGGTGAAGGGAGACATGAGAGTGTAAGACATGAAAAAATAATAATTCATAAACTCTTGGGGTAGGGGAAAATTATAATATCAATGGTCCATGAGGGACAGAGAGTGGGCAAGGGAGGGGGAAAATGAGAGGCTGATACCAAGGGTTCAAGTAGAAAATCAAATGTTTTGAGAATGATGATGGCAAAAAATGTACAAATGTGCTTGACACAACATATGTGTTTGTACAAATGTGGATGGATGGATTGTAATAAGAAAGTCCACAATAAAATAATTTATTTTAAAAACAGAGAGAGAGAGAAAGTTGGGCCATGGACAAGGAAGACCAAAGAAAAGTTGATGTACTTGAACTATGGTGTTAGTGAAGAATATTAAAAGTACCACGGACTGACAACAGGCCAAATACATCTGTCTCTGTCACAGCCACAACGCTCCTTAGGGGCAAGGATGGGAGGCTGTGTTTTAAGTACTTTGGACACGTTGTCAGGAGAGACCAGTACCTAGAGAAAGACATCATGCTTGGTTACATGGAGGGTCAGCAAGAAAGAAGCAGGCCATGAAAGAAATGGATTGACACAATGGCTGCAAAAATAGGCTCAATCACAGGAGCATTTGTGAGGACAATGCAGATCTAGGCGGTACGTTATTAGGCTGTATGTAAGTCATGTGAGTCAGAACCAACTCGAAGGACCCTAACAATAACAGTCTAAGCCGAAGAATGCTTTGCTTTCCTCCATGTGGCAAAAGATGGTAAAGATAATTACAAGCAACAGTACATTATAATTGAAATAGTATTAAATTGGCTTCAGACCTGCTGACTACTAATGTACTAATAAAAATGTAATTAAAATAACAGGAATAATTAAAAACATAACGGTAGCCCTTTTCATGATTTAAATTTAAGTAATAGTCTAGCTATAATAAAATCAATGTAAACACATTTTAAAAGGCATATCAGTGACAGAAAACCTGCAAGTACAACAACTTACTACTTTAGACTCCATGGAACAACCACTTTGGGACTTTACATAGAATTGCGCTGTTTTCTGAAGCATTATTTTAAGGCCCCGATTATTTTGTTTTTCATGTTGCCAAATAAATCATTCTGATAGCAAAGGGAGGAAGTACCGATCAGAAAAATACACAGATATAATGGAAACATTCTATTTCCTCATTAAGAAACAAGAAATAGTTACCTTGTCACTTCTTGTTGGCAACTAGATAATGAAAATTATAGAAGTATAGGAATAATCTAACAAGTAAGTACAGAAAACCATTTATAAAGACAGGTTTATTTTGCTTATCCTTTAACACCCTAAGCATCAAAGAATAGATAACAGGAAAGAATGGACCTAATTTATGATTAACTTTTGTAGAAGTGATACTATAATATATTAATTGATTAAAATAAATATTACTGGTATTTGAGCTTCCTGTTCTCTGTCAGTCACTGTCTCAGTTGCTCGGAAGACCCTATTAAATATGGGTTGATGCCAGGACAGTACATGGGGTCAAGAGATGGTGTCAAAAATAAAGCTTCTTTGGTATATTTGATTACAGGCGTGCTGGCAGCAGAGTCCCCCGAGGCTTGGGCTGCTCACTGTAAGACACGGGTTCAAAACAAGCAGGCACTGCAGGAGAACAAGAGCCGCTCTCCTCCCCTTGTCCTATATAGTTCTATTGACTCACTATCAGTGACTTTGTTTTTTGGGGGTTAGTTGTTGTTGTTGTTTTGGTATATTTGATAACTGGCTGCAGACCTACTTTGGTTAATGCCATAATTGAGAAAAAAAAGTTTCAATGGTTGCGTATTAGCTTTGAAAGAAAAGTATAGGTAGTAAGATGTACAGATTCACACATGGACACACAGAGATATAGAAGTGCAGAGGACCGGACAGACTCATTTCCTCCCGTATCGTGACAGCAATGGTGTTGACAAATTCAGCAGGAAAACAATACACAAGAGGCAAACTTGGCAATTCCATGACAAGAGCCTTCTAAACTGGATGGTACAATGCCACCCCAAGAGACTCACAATGAAAATGCTGACGGATGGTCAGTACTATTATTGTCAAGTAGCAGCGACATCATAGAAGCATGTTTTTATTTGTCATCCAATATAAGGCGTGGTGAAATATATGTAAATAAAATATAAAAATTACTCTAAGGAGGTTGTAAATTAATCCATTTCATACTAGATTAATAGGATCAAAATAATTAAAGTTTAAATTCCAATGGCATTTGTTTCTAATATCATCACCGACTCACATGTTATAAACACTAGTAAATTATTAACATTGCCTAAAAATAGATGAATTCTGAGTCTGTCCATATTAGGATCACTACAATTGTTGAAAGTACTAGTTATGGTTGAAAAATGAGTTGATGTAGACACACCAGAACACTTGGACTCCAACTACCCTGGGTCTGAAAAGTCTTCATGTTTATAAATCCTTATACATTCTTTGGAGTGGAAAAATAAATTCCTTGGTGTAGGAGAAATCTTGGACTTAACTCTCTGATATCCAATCTTTCTATAATGGTTTGCCATTACTCCATTCTTATTTGTAAAATATTTCAAGTGTCACTTATTTGGGTTTATGTTTTAATTCTGCATTAATTCTGAACATTCATTTACACAATGAAAATGCATTATAATTGGCTATTTGTTGGTATTCAAGTGTTTGGGGTGGGGTTGATTCTACCCACCTGTAGCAGGTGCAGGTAAGCAAACAAATCTTAACCGATCATAGACTTTAAGAGATTGATTCGCCTCTAGTTGCTTTATTGGTTCAGGGATAATTGTTTCTCTTAAAAGAGACTTAATAAAGGAATTAGATTTCAGTCCCTGTGGAAGGAAAGTCTTTATTTCCTTCGGAATTGAACTCGGAGTGCCAAAGGACAGTGCAGAGGGGCCTAAGTGACTGCACTCACAGCGCATCTGCAGAGCAGCTGTGGAGAGATTCAGAGGATCGTGCATTGGTAGTATCTCGTTGGTCCAGATATCAACCTGGAGAAGACGTGTGCTATGACAGGCTGTAAGAGCTCTCTTTCCTTAAACCAGTTTAAGTTGATTTTCTATCACAGGCAAACCAAACAATTATGAATAATAAACCTATCACCCCAAAGAACACGCAGACTGACTTCGGAGTTAGTCTGACGACCTCAGGCATAGTGAACCTGAAAAGTAATCCTATGTGTCCCTAAAATGAATTGGGCCTTCCCCACATCAATGCCACGTGACCAGCATGGGTCGGGGCGGCAAGGGAGGGCAGGGAACAGCAGAGCAGTTTCTAACTGCCTCCGCCTCCAAATAAACGCGGAGACATTTGCAGTGTGCTATTTTCTACATGGGCAAATACTGTACAGCAAGGTTCTATTAGAGTACAACATTAACTATATTAAGTTACTCGAAACCCAGTAATCATTTAAAATAATTCAGAAAGCACTGGGAAATAAAATGTTGGGAATTAGGCAAATATGGGTCTACGTTGTAAAACAAACGCGGGAAGATTAAGAATGCAAACATGCTATCAATTGTTTCCTTAAGGGAGAATAACTAGCTGAATATTCTGGTTTTGGAAACCATTACCCTGTGTGAAATGCATGTCTTTTTGGTTGCTTTCCCAACTGCACACCCTTGCATGCTTTGTTTTTGTAAGTGTGCTATATATTTTTTTCATGTTGCTGACAGAATTTTTGTTTCTAGTGATATGGAAACTTCATATAATGGAATTGTTGATTTTGCTTCCCTAACATGGAGGGCAGAAGGATTTACTGATAGATCAAAAGTGATAGACCAAATTTAACTTTTATAATTACCTAGAAACATTATTGAAATCATAGTATGAATGTGATCAACTATAAAAATAACATCCTTACAAAACTACTTACACACACAATTAAGAGATTAAAGAAAATAAACAGAATGATATACTTCATAGATAAGGGGGGAAATGAGGTCAAACTTCATTTCTGCAAATGTCATGAGGTGTACCTCCATGACTGCACTATTCCAGAGCCATTTTACTTAATATCAATCTTTCAGCATGCTAAATGTTTAGCCACATAATTCGCATGGGCACACGATTTGAGAGAATATATGGTATTGCGTTATACATGTGAAAAAAAGGACGTTGATTTTAAGATTCCGCTGGCATGTTATTGTTGACAGGTGTCACTGAGCTGGTTCTGAGTCATAGTGACCCTGCTTCCAACAGAAAGAAACACTGCCTGCATCTGAGCCAGCTGGAAAGCTTAAGCAAAGTGTAATTTAGTGAATCAATTCATTTACTCTTCAAGATCTGATATAAATTTCTATTTCAATATATATTTGTCTCTTGTACTATGGGATAAACTTCATTTAAGCTAGAGATATTTTTCATTAACATGTAAAAAACAAACAAACAGTAAATAGCAACACTCACTGCCATTGATTTATTTGAACTCATTGCAACTTGATAGGACAGAGTAGAAATGCCCTTGCGGGTTACTGAGATTTTAATCTTTACAGGAGGAGAGAGTCATGTTTTATTCGCTGAGGGACTGGAAAGTTTGAAGCTACTGATTCTGTGGTTAGCGGTGCAGTGTGTAATCCACCACTCCATAGTTCACGTCCACGGGCATCACTGAAGTGGCGGCTCCTTACTTCTGGTAGGGGTCTTTTCCAAGTACATTGTTGTCATCTCTCTCTGTCCCTCCCCCCCCTCTCATTTTCATTATTGTTACTGTTTATAAGTATTATCAATATATTTATAGATGTGATCTTTGTCTTTGGGGTTGGTGCGAGAATGATAAAACCAGCGAAGTTATAAATCACAATATTGAAGGTAGAACACATTTCTAACCCCCCCCCAAAAAGGACATTTTTAAGTGTGGTTCATTGTAATTTGAACATATCCTAAGTTGAGAACTACTTGTATTCATATGAAACTAATCTTATCTTGAGCTTATACAGATTTTTTAAAAACTTGAGAGGGAAGATGCAGACCCAATGACTGACGGTTAATGCTGTTGGAGGTCCCACTCATGCGCAGTTAAGCTGCTCCGGAGGGTTTCGGAGGCTGAGACAGGTCTGAAGCAGCTCACAAACGCCCTTCCAGCTGCATTCAAAGTGCTCCACTTTCAGCTAGAAGTTGAATGCTTGACCATTGCACCACCCGGCACTCACAGCCAGAGACTGCTCAGCTCTATTCATTTTGTTTCATTTGCTAACCCATAGGTAAAGCATAAAAAAATGAGAGGTTCTAAGGTTCCACAGAAATAATTACTACACTTAAATACAATGAGTTTAAAGCTATGGTGATTTTCATATGTATTGACTTTAGAAATCCTTTTTAAAACTATATTAATATGTATTAAATTAGTTTTATGACACTGTGAAAATATGCTCTATGCCTAATCAAAGAGTAATTTAAAGAATCCATTTACTCACGGTTTAAGCTCTGAATCAATTGCTATATATATTTGGTTCATGTATCGTGGCATAAACTTACTTTAAAATGTAGCTATTTTTGCAGTACCTTCTCCTAAGTTATCTTTTGAAAATATCTAAAACATTATTTTCCTGCCAAATGAGAAATTTGTCTTCTCATAGTCTGTGCCATTTTGTAATGCGGGTCATACTGACTGCCATCAATTTGATGCTAACATATAACCTCCCTGTTCGGTAGAGCAGAAGCGAGCCTGTGCGTTCCCAAGACTCTAACTCTTTATGGGAGTAGAAAGCCTCGTCTTTCTCCTGCCAGGCGGGTGGGAGGTTCAAACTGCTGATCTTGTGGTTTGTAGCCCGACAAGAGGCCACCAGGACTCCTCCAGTAAGGCCATAATAATGTCAATGCATACCAAAATGAAATAAATAATCTTCTAATTAACATTTTAATTATTATAATGAATTCATGAAAGCCACTGAGCTTTCATCAGTCCATATTTGTGTGTAATTGGTGATGATTTGGTGGCTTAAAAACCCTTGGTGAGATTAGAGGTCTAGATGGCGGTGTATTTCTCAAGTCAAGGTTTTGAGAGAGTCCATTGTGGGTCTCTATTTGTGCACAGAATGCCTGAAACATGCAGATTAGCACTCAATAAGGATATGAATGAATAATTGAATACCTTTCTGTATCATATACTTTCAAGCTTCTTCCTACTACATTATTTCCTTGTGATTGTCAGAAATTATTAAGGACCTTATAACAAAAAAATGTCATCGGGCAGACAAGTTGTTTTTTGATGAATGACTAACAAACAGATCAATATGTGTGTGGTGTTCTGTACATGTATTTCATTGAGAGCTCTTTTCCATTTATATGAAAGTACAAACATCTGGAGAGGGAGCGCGCTTCTAAAATGAGAACAACCACATCACCGAGAAAGACATTGTTTATCACTGAAATTAAGAATGGCTACTCGGCTAACAAAGCAGAATGAAACAAAAACTATAAAAAAGCTGTATTTTTATGTTTAAAAGAATAACATAACTAAGAAAGTATGTGTCTTGCAAGCTTAAGAACCTGACAATATTACTAATCAAAAGCCAAAATATTTAATAATGCAAGAATTTCTCTCTTTTTTCTTGTTTAAATGTTTGTAATGAAAAGGACACACGATTATAGCTTGAAAAAGCCACAGTTTATAACATTTTAGGGTTTCTTGTCTCATCTCTTTTTCTTTCTCTTCCTCCTGCTACTTATTCTTTTCCTAAATATTGCATTTATGCCCTGTAATAAAATATGATGTACTAGGACTTTAACGTTTTTAAAAGTTATATTTATACTATAATGGAAAGATGGTCAAGTTAAAAACACAAGTTGCAGATAAAAACTGTTTTATAATATTGTCATTCTTCATCCATTTTCAAATTAGTAGGATCAATGTAGAGGAAGGGCCATACCGCTTCAATGAATTAGGTTACATGTACGGAATTTCTCTCTGGGCTGTAACAGGATCAATGTAAGGGTCAGAGCAGGCTTTGGGAAAATCAGTTATCCTGCGCCACTAATACTGCATGTTGACTCGTTCAACATCCCCTCTGAGCCCACTTCTCCCTTTCTATCTCACACTGTGAAGTTCAGCAGTGAAATCATTCAATTATAAGCCTCTATGCAGATATGTCAGCAGAAGGGTCTTGAACATGGTGGTATCGGTGAACTCTATGGTGAAATAAGATCTCCTTAGGATGAATCATTCCTCCTTTCACACATACCTTACATGCAATGCCACCAAGATGCCTTCAATACCAACCCGCCCCCTTGGGGCCATCCTGATGAAGAAATGACAACCATGTTATGAACAACCTCCTGGGCAATCCTCACACCCTCCTGTGTACATGATGACCTTCCTGCATGATTGACAAGTGGGCCCACAATAAAAGAAAGGTGCTAATTATGATTGATTCAAAATATAGAGCTAGGGTTTTGATTAATCCTAAGAATTCTATTGTTCTAGACTTGAACAAGGTCGCCGCAGATCTCTCATTACATTAATATATAGCTACACACGCACGCATGCACACACAGTCTTGGTTTCATCCATTGTGCTGGCATATTCTATGGCTTTCAAACAAACCACAGTCCTAACTGGCACACTAGCTGCAGGTGCGTGAGTAAAGATACAGACTGTAGACTGGGAAAACCAATGGCAACAAGTCACGATCTGAGCAACAGCTTTTTATATTTGTGTCTTTATCATTCATAACTTTTAGGTAGTTTGATAATCTGGCAACTTTTATCTTAAATTTGAATTCTACATGCACAAATATATTGGCATTCCTATTTCATCAAATGGATATGGTCCAAGAATGTGTTCACGTGATCATTACATTTTCTGAAACAAGAAAAAAAGGAGATTACAAAATGAGCAAATATTTTCACTTATTTAAAATGAAAACAGTGTATGTAATCACAACCTATATGGGTCTCTATCTAGATGTACATTGCGTGATTCATTTATACTTAGTATAAGTCCATATATGTGCTTCTAGTTGAAAAAAGTTGTCCTTCACTTATGTTTGTAAATATTGTTTTGTTGCCTTTTTCATAAATAGAACAAAAATTGCTAAATGTTCCTTATTACAAGAGTAATATGTGTTTATTACTAGGATATATTTTTAAAAGATAAAACAAACTTCTTCAGTTATGTTGACCTTGTGGGATAAGCATCAGGGTGCCAACCACAATGTCAAAGCTGCAAACCCGCCAGCCTCTCCTTGAGAGAACTCTGCTGATCTCCCACGGCAGCACTGACTGGCAGCCTTGCAAACCCAGGAGTTGGAATCCCCTCTGTGTCAGCGGAGTGAGTCTAAGTTTGTAAGTACTAGAAAGTGCCTGGGGCTGCAATAGTTAAGCACTCAGCCACGAACCCAAGATAGGCAGCTGAGGCCAGCTGCTGTGCAGGGTAAAGATGTGACCTTCTGCTTCGGTACATATTTCTCACTGCCACTAAGTCGATGCCAACGCACAGCGCCCCGTGGGACAGGGTAAAACTGCCCCGGTGAATTCGCGAGACTGTTAACTACGGATGATAAAAGACAATCCCGTCTTTTGCCTGAGGGGTGGTTGGTGCTTTTGAATTGCACACTTTACGGATAGCAGCCCAAAGCATCAGCCAGCTTTGCAGATCTAATGGAGCACTACTATCCTGTCGCATAGGGATGCCATGATGCAAACTCTATTCACTATCACTGAGTTTGGTGGTTGGTTTGTAAGGCTATATAACTACTTAGATTGTTAGGTACATCAATTATAATCTTTCTGTGGGTGTGTGCGCTTCTCTCATTCCTTATAAAAATGTACAATAGGTTATAACACAATATTATAAAATTTGTTCATAAATTCAACAGATTATGAGTTATTTCTGAATAAAGTATATCAGATGTTAAAGGTTACTGGGCAAATTTATTTATCCAGTTTGTAAACATTTAATTTTTTCATATTTTTAAAGAAAAAACTGTGCAGATGATCTTTGTACACGCTAACATCAAAATAAGTTTAATTATAAATAATAATAATTTAACCATTCTCATTTATTTCTCTTATTTTTTATTTTTGGTGATAAACATTTCTAGATAACATTAACTGCTATCTTAAATAGCAGATATAATGAATATTGTTTGGATAATATATTAAAATAAGCATACAGTTTAAGGGATCATTAATTTTCAAGATAGACAGTGCCTCCCCTTAAGACAAAAACCATTCAATATGTCATATATCTTATTCTAAAAGAAAACATACAGAACACACTAAAAATCTATCCTTTGAACCAAAAAGTAAAACTACAAGGAGAGATTTGAGTAGAGACCTGACTCACTCCAGGCATTGACTCCAGCGCCAACTGTCCAGGGAACCAGACTCTTTAGTTAAGAAGAGCATACTCCTAACAAGGGTGCAGTTGTTAGGGTGTACCTTCTTGTAAACAGAACATAAAACGTTCAAACAGAATGGCAAATTGTAAGGGGTCTCAGGGGTCTGATATGGAGAAAGAAGTACTGTGTGATCCAAACTTACACTTGTAACAGTATACGATCCTTGTCTCTTATGATTTGTTTTGTTTCCCTTCTGTGAATGTCAGCATTTTTGAAGAGTATCAAGTTTACAAAATATTCTGCAAAGAAGCAATGGAAGAGTTTCTTGCTTCCCTTTGTTGTAAACGCTTAAAAAAATTCCTAATTAGGGAAGGGTTTGATTCTTAAAGGATGGTAAGCAAGAGCCAGAACAATGGATATCAGAATGAGTCCCCGAGAGGTCATGGGTTTCCATATTCGCTGATTAGTTTAATAAATTTATATTTTTAAGGAATACGTAGTTGTTAGGTGCTGTCAACATGGTTTCAACTCAGAGACACGATGTACAACAAAAAATGTTAGACTATGCAGTCTTGCATCATCCTAATAATCATTGCTATATCTTTCAGTGTAAATCCATCTCCTTGAGAGTCTTTCTCCAATTATTGTGCTATGTTCTTCTCCATATCGCCCAGTTTCTTGGATGACTGGCTCACCATACAAATTGAATTAGTATGATGAAAGAATCTGACCAATGCACACACTTCTGACGTTAGACCATGTAGTATTTTCTTGTCTATTCAAATAACTGTCTATCAGGCAGTGTGTATGTTCTGCACATACAAATTAGGTGTTCAACAATTCCAATTCATCATGACATTATTCATAATTTGTTATGATTCCCCACAATAAAATTCATTTGCATAAATCAGCACAACACAGTTAACCCCTTTCTGGCATCTGCTCTTGTTGACCAAGATCTGACATCAATAATGAGATCAATATGCCTCAATCAATGTCCTTTGTCTGAATTCCATTGGAGTTACTGGCAGCTCCCTGCTGATGTACTGTGGCAATCATGTTTTAATTATCTTCAGTGACATTTTCATGGTTATTAATGATATTGTTAGATAATTCCAGTCTCTTGGGCCCCCTGCCTGTAATGGCACGAAAGAAGGATTTCTTCCAGTTGTCAGGTTGTCTTCCAAAATTTTTGTCCTGAAGGAGTGAGCACCTGAAGCCCTTGGGTATATTTGTAGAAATATTTTAATTGCTGTCTGTCTCTGTCTGGAGCCCTGTTAGAGTAGTGGGTTACTCGCCGGACTAACCACAAGACCAGCAGTTCAAAACCACCAGTCACTTCCTGTTGAAAGTCCAAGTCTTCTACTGCCACACGGAGTTACCGTCTTAGAAACCCGGAAACCATTCTGCCGTGCCTTCACAGTCGCAGGAACAGAATACGCTCAGTGACAGTGAGTTTGTTTTGTTGTTGTTGTTTTGGTCAATGTCTTCCATGCAGCTTATACTCCTTCCTTCAATATCTTTTTTTTAATCCTTGGCTATCTCTCAGAATGGATAAATACTGACCAACTCTTTTTGGTAGCATAATTCTGTGTATTTCTTTCATCTCCTTTTGATGTATCGTGCTTCATTAAATATTTTGCCCATTCAATCATTTAATATTGCAGCTCGAGGCTTGAATAATTTTTTTCACATCTCTCACTGTGAGAAGCACCAAGTGTGTTCTTCCTTTTCAACTTTCTGCTGCAGGGCCTGTGCGCTCTTCAGTATAACAATTTAAATAGCGTTAGATTCATTTGAAATATTCTGCTCAGCTGCTTTAGTTCATTTCTTTATTCACTTTACTCCGTGTTCGGGAAAATTTTAAGATGTTTTTCTAACATTTATTTTAGCCTTTCCTTTCTTTATTGTTTACTTTATGTATGATGTCCTGATGTCATACTACAACATACCTGTCTTTGGTCATGAGTGTTCAGTGAGTCAGCTCTATGAGATGATCTCTAAAATCAGGTAGCATATCCAAAAGGTGTGTATGGGTGCTGTTCAGTAAACATTAGACTGCTAATAACAAGATCAGAGGTTCAAGCCCACTGGGTTGTGTATAGGAGAAGCAGGAAGCTGTCTGTTCCTATAAACGTCTGCATTCGGTGATACCTTCCAGGATATATACTCCTGAGTCAGAATCTACTCCAAAGCAGTGCGTTTTCTGGTTTGTTTGTTTTTATGCTCAAAGTTGTGTTTTGACAGTCCTAGACTTTTTAATTGTTTCTTCAGCATCAACTCAGATCTGCTCCACAGTCTGCCTCTGTCCATAATCTGAAAGATGTGGTTGAGAGAGTCTATGAGCTTTCCCCCTAGCTATAGCCTATTTTATTCTTTTGTATTCTATCTGGAAAGATCCATGTGTGCATTGTCAGTTTATGTAGTAAAAAATAGATATTTATAATGATTAAGATATCAGTATTGCAAAATCTGAGGTGTCACCTTTATCATTTCTATGACCAAGGTCACATTTCCCAACATCTGATCCTTCTTTATTTCAAACTTTCAAATGCTAATCACATAATTACAAGTGGTTCTTGATTGTATATTTTTTTCAATGTCAGACTTCAGAAAATGGTAAAAAGAATTACTTTTTATATAATTCTCATTCATTGTTAGTGCTCAAATGTGAATATCAGTCATATTAAGTATTCCTTGTTAGCATGTGGACAATAATATATCACTGATGGTGCTGAACTTCAGCATGGATCTGATGACTTTATTTTTTCAAACTCTATCCCGAAGTATAGGGCATAATTGAACTGAAACTTGTCAAACTGCCAAAGTAGACTATAGCACCGTCTAAGTCAAAATGACCAATACCCATCCATTTCAGATAATCATATCTAGGATATTTTTCTTTTTGTTTCATTTAGGATAAATTCCAGTTTTCCTATATCCATGCTTCATATTTCCCACAGTCTGATGAATAATGGGCATTTGCAAACTTATCTTCTCATGTTGAGCCGTATTATGTAAGCAAATGAAGGTCCTAAAAGTTTTATTCCAGCGATGTCATTAAGGTGGACTATCTTGAGGGAGTAACTCTCCCTTGGTGGTGTTGTGAGTTTCTTCCCACCTGCAGAGCACATCTTCTGGAGGTATCTCAGATAGGGCCCCACTTCTGGGCATAAGGCTTTTTGAACAATATTTGTAGAAGTAGACTGCCAGGTCCTTCCTCCTAACTTGTCTTAATCTGGAAGCTCTGCTGAAACCTGTCCAGCATGGGGGACTCTGGCAGCATTTGAAATAGGCCTGGTATAGTTTTCAGTGTCACAGCAATATACACGCCACCACTGGGCACCAAACTGCAGATGAGCGGAGAAGCAAAGGAATAAGTGATCAAAGATTCTTTCCTAGACTAACAAAAGCAGCATGAGCTTCAAGAGGATGTGTCTGTCAATTATATTAAATTCTGACAAGATTGAAGAAAGGATGAATACTTAGCCTGGACAACTGAATTTTATAACACTATTGTGAAGTGACTGATAGCCTTCTAAATCAGAACTTTTGGGGAAATATAGAAGCCATTAAAAAGAATAATTTGCTAGAGGAAATTACAGATTTGCCCAAACTGTGAAAGGACTGGGGGACGGGAGGATGGTGCGCTGGTTTCAGAAGATACTAACGTGCTCCTCCTGAACACAGTTAAGTGCTCTGGAAATTTTACGTTTTGTCTTTCTATACTTTGTTATGATCCACAAACTCACCTGTATCCACCTAGTCTATATAAAGCATGGGTAAACATGCATCTGGCATGGTTTGCTTTCAGCCAAGGCTTTTCTGACACCACCTGTGTCAGTCTGGGTGGACTAGAGAAACAAATTCATAGACAGTCATAGGTGTATAAGTGAGAAATTTATATCAAAGAGTAATTGTATATTAAGAAAACATCCCAGCCAGTCCAAATCAAGTCCATAAGCCCGATATTAGCCCAAATGACTGATAACAGTCTATAAATTCCTCTTTAGACTCGCACAACATGTGCAATGATGTTGAATGCAGGACGATCACAGACTAGTGGGTAGAAAGCCATGGATCTACAAGATCCAGTGGTGGTGGAAGCATCTCCGTGCTGGCGTGGGTCTCCACGTGGCTCCTTCAGCTCCAGCGTTCTGGCTCCATCAACTTAGCTTTATGTGTCTTATAAGCAGGAAGACAAAGCAGAGAGTGTGTCTTGACTCCCGTGAGCTATTTATGTCCGTAGCGCTTCCAAATGAGGTCATCAAGCTGTGACCTGGTTAACAGGCTAGACTCTACCCCTTCCTCAAGTTGACACACCACCAATGATACCCCTCAGTTCACATCTGTTTCTGAAACATGGCTGTAGCTTTTGTGAATTATCATCAGCTTAGCAAGAGTCTGTGATATTAGTATTTCTGATCATTTCTTTACTCCTTTTGATTGCCTTTCTGTGATGAGAAAAAATATGGATTCATCCAAGTTATTAGATCAGGTAGATCAAATTTCTTGTTGTAGATGAGTTACAATCTAGTGTTGTTTGTGTGAGAACATTCAGTGTCCACGTTGGACCCATTTGCTAAACATAGGTACTTCTTGTGCTTTTAATTTCTCTGCATCTCTATGCATATCATTTGTCATTTTACATAAATTATTGACATAAATATTATTTTCCTTAGGATTGGTGGTAGAACATTTCATAAACGTGTTGACTTAGAATAGGAGAAATGTGTTGCTTCACATTTTTGGGGAGTAGCCATATGAAATTAAGAGCCCTGGTGGCATGGTGGGTTACACACATTGGGCTACTCACCACAGGGTAAGCAGTTCAAAGCCACTATCTGCTGTGATGGAGAAAGATGAGGCTTTGCACTCCTTTACAGAGTTCTACTTGGTCATAGGTATTGCTACGGGTCAGAACTGACTTGATGGCAGTGAGCTGCTGTTCTTGTTATGCACTTGCTTTCCAGTCGGCTCTGACTCAGAGACTGTGCACAATAGAATGAACCACTACCTGAGCCACCATCCTCCCAAGTGGTCTGATGTTTGAGCCCAAAGGTAGTAAGGAGAGCAGTCTGAAATCGGGGTGTCAGCTAAATCATGGTTCCTTGGGAGCCGCTGGGGCGCTTCTTTCTTGGCTCTCCCTACCGCTGGCATCTGCTGGACTTCCGAGGCTTACAGCTGCTGCATAGTCTATGCCGGCAGTGGAGGTTTCCTCTACTTGTCTCTATGTGCTTGCTTTCCTCTTTCGTAGGGATGCTACTCAGATGGAATTAGGGCCCATCTTACTCCCACATAAGGAGCCCTGGCGGTGCTGTCAGATAGCATATGACTGCTAGCTCCAAGGTCAGTGGTTCGTATACACCGGCCCCTCTGAAGGTGGAAGACAGTGCTGTCTGCTCTGATGTAGTTTACCATTTCAGAGACATAGGATTGCTGTAGAGCGCTGTTATGAGTGGGCTGGGGTTTGGTTTACATTGACTTTATGCTAACTGGCTAACATCTTTAAATCCTCAATTTTCAAGGAAAGTCGCTTTATAGGTACCATGGTTAGCACACCAATATATCTTTGGTGGCAGGTGTTCAGTGCATCCACTGCGTGTCTGTCAGGTCATTGTTCTCTGGTGGATTGTGTGTTGCTGTGATACTAGAAGCTATGTTACCCCATATTTCAAACCATCAGGACATTCCAAAGTGAACAGGTAGCTCCCAGACTAGGGCAGACTATGAAGGAGAAAGAGGCTGTCACGTCAGAGGAATTCGCCACTGAACACCATAGGCTTAACAGTAAACGATTGTCAAATGCTGACAATCTACTGAGTAGCAGCAGAACATGCCATGCTGCATTGAGTGAATCTGCTGAACAAGCCCTCTTGGAAGTGTTTAAAGCAAGGACGTGACTTTAAGGTGTCGCTCGCTGAAGCAATGGTATTTCCACATGCCTCATAGGTATGCGAGAGTCTGAGGAAGACCAAAGAATTGCTGCATTTGAAGATGGTGCGGGCAAAGAATATTGAAAGCACACGGAATGGCAAAAGAACAGACCAATCTGTCTTGCACTATGTACAGCCTGAATGCTCCTGAGGGGCCAGATTGGAGTGACTTCATCTCGCAGACTTTGGACGTATGATCAGAAGACACTTGTCACTGGAGAAGGACGTCTCGCTTGCTAAAGTAGAGAGCAGTGAGCAAGAAGAAGAAGGTCTGCACAACGTGGATTGACAGAGTGACTGCCATGAGAACCTCAAACATAACAATCATTGCAAGGACAGCGCCGGACTGGTGGTGCTTCCTCCTGGCGCGCATGGGGTCACTGTGAATCAGAAGTGACCTGGAGGCACCTATCCGCAATATGCAATTCACATCATTATGTTAATAGCATTTATTTCTATTCGGATTTCCTAAGAACCTCTACCTAAGTCCTAGCTGAAGTTTCGTGTTTCTTCAATATTTGAGTGTTTACTATTCGTGTAATAAACACTGTCTTCTCACCTTACTGAGTAGCGACCTCTTAAGAAAGCATGAGTTAGTGAGTTTTGCTAGTGTGAACAAGAATGACTACACATTTACTCTAAGACATTTTATTCACTGTTTATGGCTAGAAACTATACTTTATTTGCACAATCTAACTTATTTCTCATGATAAAATCCAGGTTATTTATCTGTATGACTTGTCGCTGAGAATGGTTAGAACCTGAATATCTTTCATCATCTGTACCTATTTTTGGCATTAGTAATGTGGCTATGCTAAGGAGGATAATGGCATTTATTTGCAACTCACTTTTTCGTGTGCCAAGTTTCAGAAGCTAATGAATATTAATTTAAAATAAATATCCTATATGAAAGCTATGAGCTTCTTTTTATTACGTAACACAGTGAGCCCGTTGCCATTGATCAGAAAGACGTAAGCCCATTAGTCTCTCTACACATAGATCAAAGTAATGGGCCAGAAGTCACCGAAAAATAAAAACCTCAGCACTTTCTTTACACTAGTCTTATCCCTGTAGCTTAAAAGAAGTAAACTAATGATATAGTCACTTCAGGCCAGTAAAATGAATGCAGATTCCTGAATTGGATTTCTAAGTTGTCCATGGATAGTGCACCAACTTAAATATACAAAATATCAGTGTTGGATAGATGACTGCTTCTATACTTTAATGACATAAAAATCAATGTGTGATTGCTAACAGAAAGGTTGAGAGTTCAATCACACTCAAAGGAGATGAGCAAGAAATATCTGACAAACTACTTTCATAGAGAGTAGAGACAAAGAGCCCCATACAGTGATTCTGCGTGTCACATGGGATTACAGCCTTTGTATGCCTGGATACTCATGTTTAAGTCACCTTGTAAATGCTGCTTTATACCAGGCTTCCCCCCGGGGGTCATGACCCTCCTCTTCAGATGCCAGCCCTCTGATTGGGGCAGACATGCAAAGAATAAACTTGAATCTTTAGTTGAATATATGTATCAGCAAGCTAAATGAACACTGTTTTTGAATCTGTTAAGAACTGCTCTTAATTTTCCTGTATTCAAATGACAACAAAACATTTATATCAGCAAGTTATAGAGATACTTGGCAGACAAGTTTTAAGTGAATTAATAATTGATTTGTGTACCATCTGGTATAGTGATCAAATCTTTTTATTAAAAGTATATCTTGCTAAGTGTGTGTTAATCCTTATTGAGTGCCATACTCTATATTCAGACTAATCCACAGGAACTGGGTTAAAGAAAAACAATAAATACTTAAAATGAACCTGCAGGTAAAAAGTTTAGCAATAAAAAATGTTCTAGCTTAATGATAAACTCAAGGCTATAATCCAATATGACTAAATTATACTACTTTATATTTAATATTGATTAAATAATAAATGAATTTTCAACAGAATATTAATTAGTTAGTATGATCATTTGTATCAGTGAACATGAAATATTTCAATGTCATTGTCATGAGGTAATTTTTTAATCCCAGTGATCTTGTAAGAGTAAAGTGGGTCCCAGAGGATGCAGATCATTATGGAAGTAAAAGGCTCATCGCCCTCTGCTGATGTAACTGATGGGTTCAACCTGCTGACCTTGCAGTTAGCAGCCCAGTGACTAACACACTACAGGGGCATGGCTCTAGCACATGTGTATATGTGTTGAAACTATCCGTTGGTCATTTTAGTTAAATTGCTAAGATTGAGTGAATGCCAGCATTCATTTCAATGAGTGTGGTTTTGAACACAAGGTTTACTTAATCTGTTTGCTTAGCTCTGGAGATATCTCTTGTTCAGAACACACAGTATAAGTTTGTGTAATTTTAGTTTTGAAATGTAACTAAGGTTAAATAACCTTTGTAAAATTAGAGTTTTTGTAAAATTAGAGTTAAGCACATGGTTTGCAGTTTGATGTGCATCATAAAATAAATAAAATGTGTTACAACCAGATACATTTTTAATGTGGAGAAGAGTGTAACATGAAATAGTGCCAATTAGTGAAATATTACCATTGGGGAACATTATGATGAAAGGAGGAAAGACTGAAGTTTTCAAGGCTTTTGTCTTGTTTGTATCTACAATAAATGTTCATAAAACCAACAGTCAAAAGATCAAAAGAAGCATTGCACTGGGTACGTTTCTTTAGAGTATTGAAAAGCAAGGATTTTACTTTGGTGACTAAAGTGCACCTGACCCAAGCCATTGGATTATCAATTGCCCATATGCGTTTGAAAGTTCTTGAATATGGTGGATCAAAGAAGAAGCAATGTGTTTGAATTGAAGTAGGTGATGGAGAAGAATATGGTATCCTTGCCATAGACTGCTAAACAAGGATAAATAAATCTCTCTTGCAAGAAATACAGCCAGTGCTCCTTAGAGCAAGGATGATGAAATTCTTTTTTAAATTTTGGACATGTAGTCTGGAAAGACTAGTCCCCAGAGAAGGACCTCATGCCTCGGGAAGTAGAGGTGCACCCAAAAATAGAAAGGCCCTTAACAAGCTGGATTGACACAATGGCTGCACCAATGATGCGCTCAAGCTTTGGAACAGTGCGAGGATGGCACAGGTCCTGGCAGTGGTTCAATCTGTTGCTCACAGGGTTTCTATTGGTCAAAACCAACTCAACAGCACCTAACAACAACAACAAAAACAATTGAAACTCTTAGGAGAAAGTCGAGATTTATTTTGCTTGTTGTTTGTTAAGGCTTTGAATTGGTTCCAACTGGTGGTTTATACACAAGGGAACTGTGCTATTCTCACAATTACTCTTGACCTACTCTTCTAAACTTGCCCAAAGTGTACAAGACCAATCCCTGCCATCTTCGCTTTTTATGGTTATTCTGACCATACTTCCTTCAGGACAAATTTGTTTTGTTGCTCTGACAGTCCAGGGTATTTTTAATATTCTTTGATAATAGCATAATTTTTTTAAAAACCATTAAATATTCTTTATTCATTGTCCAGCTTTCACATGCATATGAGGCAATAAAAATGTGTAGTTTAAGTCAAAAAAACCTTAGTGCTCCGAATGACATCTTTGCTTTTCAATGCATTGAAGAGATCATGTACAACAGATTTGCCAAATGCAAGCTCTCCTTTGATTTCTTGACTGCTGCTTTCATGGGTGTTTATTGTACATTCAAGCAAAAGGGATTCCTTGCCAAATTAAACCCTTTATCCATTTATCATGTTGTTGTCT
The DNA here is from genome assembly GCF_050624435.1 of Tenrec ecaudatus. Classification (NCBI taxonomy): domain Eukaryota; kingdom Metazoa; phylum Chordata; class Mammalia; order Afrosoricida; family Tenrecidae; genus Tenrec; species Tenrec ecaudatus. The sequence continues at coordinate 29,177,561 of NC_134539.1, forward strand.
ATTGATCCAGTGATATTTTGTCTTTCTTCACACTGAACTATCATTCATTCTGAAGGTTTTGCTCTTTGATCTTCATCAGCTAGTACTTCAAGTCCTCTTTCAGCAAGCAGGGCTTCGTGATCTCCTTATTAGCATATCACAGGTTGTTCATAAGCCTTCCTGCAATTGGCAGGCCACATTCTTCTTCACCTAGTCCAGCTTCTGATATGATTTGCTCAACATCAAGTTTGAATAGATATGGTGAAAGGATACAAATCAGATGCACATCTTTCCTGATTTCAACCCCCTCAGTACCCCTTTTTTGTGTTCCATTATTTTTCAGTCTATGTGCAAATTCCTCATGAGTACACACAGTAAAAAGAGTTCTAGAATTCTTTTTTCCCGTCAAGGTTACTGAGGTTTGTTGTAATCCACACAGCTGAATTTCTTTGCATAGTAATTAGAACACAAATAAACATATTTCTGTCATCCCTTGCTTTCAGTCCATACTCACCTGATACCATCCTTTAGGATATTCTTGTTGCTTAGTCACACTTCTTGAGGAGTAAGGAATCTGGATGGGTCTTTTTTTTTTCATAGAGAAATTTTTATTTTATCTATTTATTTATTTTCCTATTCAATCCTCCCTTGTTTCCCTCTCCCCCATCGCTCCTCACTTCTCCATTCCCACCCTTGTCCGTAGCCTCCTCACAGTGTGAAAGTCTTGCATCCACAATGCATGCACATTTCAGAGTTTCTTCTGGAATTCCCTTTGATCCTTGCTTTCTCACCATTCCAATGACCTTCTGATTTCTTCATATAGTATGTCCTGGATGACACTTCACAATGTCTTCTCTTTTGTAATTAGTGTCCAAAGAGTCAAATTTGTTCTTAAAATGCCCTCTAAATTCAAGTGATATATACCCAAGGTTGTATTTTGCCTCTGGTGGACTTGTTTATAATATTTTTCAGCTTAAACTTGCACCTGCATATGGGCAATTGATGATCTGTTCTACAATGTGTCCTTAACCTTGATCTGATTGGTGATTCTGAGCTTCTTCACATCATCACTTGCCATAAAAATAATCTATTTGATTCCTGTGTATTCCAACTGCCAGGTTGATGTGTATTATCATTAGGTTTGGGGTCTACTTGGTTGGGGTAAGATTTTCAGTGGTTGGACAGTTAAGACCTAGCAATTCTTCATGATCTGATAAAACACAATGTGATCAATAGCATATTGGAATCTTCTGAGCAGTCAGTCATTTCTAAGAAGAATAGGGTGGGATGCAACAACCTTACTACCATCACAGCCAAGATCTAATCCACTGAAAGGAAGTATCCACAGGGGGTGCCCTGCTTTCCATATAAGTGGACACTGTGGGGAAGTCTGTTGTGTTTTGTTGTTTTTTTTTTTTATGGTGGTGGTTATGGATCCTGCATCTGGCTCATGCTCTGACCTCCACTTCTTTGAGATGAGACATCAACCTGTCATGTTATAGATCTACCTTGGGAGTTGTTAGCAGCATTCCATCTTACTTGCTGGCTTTGGATTCCTTCCTTTGCCACTGCAACCACAAGTCAGTCGTTTCCCTGAACATCGTGTATTCATCAGGCCCTGCAGCCATTTGAGTTAGAAGCCTCTAGCTTTCGCTAACTTGTAACGCAGGCACTTGATGGAGCTTGCCCAATTTTAGGACAGCGTGAGCCACCTTCTTGATGTATCTTTCACCATATATATCAATCATTAGTTTTGCTTCTCTAGAGAACCTAGCCAAAGATAATGTGTTGAGTTGCCATGTGTGTTAATGAAAATTGATATTAGCAATGTCATTAACCCTGCAGAATTCTGTTATGGGATCCCAATGTAATTTTTATCAATAAGACTATATATTTTTCAACAAATGGTTCCTTTTTTTGTTTGTTTCTAACTCTCACATTCCAATCATCAGTAATTATCAATGCCTCTTGGGCACATTTTTGATCAATTTAATATTGTATTTGTAAAGATTATAGAATTTGCAAAATCCCTCAATTTAGGTATCTTTATTGGCGGTTCATAATTTTGAAAAAGATTTTATTAACTGGTTGTCCTGGACATATGAACTTTAGCCTCTAATTGAGGGTGTTATACTTCAGGATAAATCTGAAATACTCGTTTTGTTAATGAAAGTGATGCTATCTCTCATTAATATGTCATTTCTGACATAGTAGATTTTATTATTTTCTGAATCACAAAGGTTAATGTCAGTCCATTTCAATGCACTAATGCCTTGAATATCATTTTTTATAAATTTCATTATATTTTAATTCTGTTTTCCATGAATTTATTCAAGCCCCTTATAATTTCTAAATTATGTGTATATATACATATATAAATAAATAATATATATATACTCATATATTTGAGAAAGACCAATAGAGAAAATGTGGCAAATATTAACTTTTGGGATACCTGGGTGAAAACTATCAGGATCTTTGTACTATTATAAAATTGTTTCTGTACGTTTGAGATAAAATTAAAAATAATAAATTCTGTGGTTGGATATCAAAAAGTATTGCCACTATTACTGGTCCTGAGAGGTTCATCTGTCCTTTACTCCCTGTGTTTCCCGTTGCCATCTGCACCGCTGTGCATCCTCTGGTCTAACCTGGTTTTCAAGGTAGAATTGGGATCCTGGTAGTGGGGGAGGGGAAAATGTTTAAGAACTAGAGGAAGGTTGTGAGTTTCATCAATGCTACACTGCACCCTGAGTGAATCATTTCCCCTGCCCCCTACTCCTCTGCAAGGGATTTCCAGTTGTCTACAGATGGGCATTGGGACCCCATTGCATGCACCCCTCATTGACGATGATATGATTTTTTCCTCCTTTGGTACTTGATCCAGGACAGATGAACTCCTCAGGACTAGTGATGAGAGTGCCAATTCCAGGAGGGAAGAGGGAAGGGGTGGTAGAAAGAGGGAACCAATCACAAGGATCTACATACAACCTCCTCCCTGGGGGAGGGGCAACAGAAAATTGGGTGAAGGGAGACGCTGGACAGTGTAAGATATGATAAAAGAATAATTTATAAATTATCAAGGGTTCATGAGGGAGGGAGGAGCAAGGAGGGAGGGGGCGAAGAAAAATGAGGAGCTGATTCCAGGAGCCCAAGCACAAAGTGAGAGTTTTGAGAATGATGAGGACAATGAATGTATAAGTGTGCTTTACACAATTGATGCATGTGTGGATTGTGATGAGAGTTGTATGAGCCCCAATAAAATGATTAAAACAAAAGTATTGCTATAAACTCATAGCAATCTTTAGTAAACAAACAATAACTAAATGTGGATTTATTTTCTTTGACATACCATCCGTCATGGCCTCTAAACTTCTATGGTTTCCATTTAGCAAACCCTCTTCAATGTGTGCATCCTCCTGGCAGCTTGGGCCTCCTTGAAGCACTCCAATATCATTCCTTGGAAATGTTCTGTGGGAGCAAAAGAAGTGGGATGGAGCAAAAGCAGGGTTGCAGGGTTCATGGGGTCAGATGTCCCAACACAATTTGCATAGGGCCCCTTGTGACCCTCCAAGAAAGAGCAGATCCTTGTTGTGGTGGGAAAATTACTCTGTGTAATCTTCCTGGGTTTCTCCTCACCTATACAGTTACAATTCACTTAAAACCAATTCCAAATAAACCCCAATAATTGTCTTGCATCCTTTAGGAACATCTATCAAGATTTCCCTTTTGGAATTAAAAAATAAATAAATATTAGCCCACTGAGCAGACCTCTCTGCCTTGAATTTAGCTGTCACCCCTGTTTGACAGGACTTTGCTCTCTGGATTACATCGGTAGATCCAAGACTGGTTCCTGGTTTCCAATCAATGGATATCAAATGCTATGCACTCTAGTTCATGTCCAAGGATTTCCAAACTTCTTAGACTAATACTTCATACATTACATATTTGGATGATTAATGTATAGTTGAAGCTGTTATCATTTTTGGTCCTGCCCCTTCAGCACATTAGAATCTCGAAAACTATGCTCCATCTGTTATTAGCATGACTGCTCAGGAGCGGCAGCTCTTCCCCTGTCACATTCTGAATGTCTTCCAACCAGAGCAGCCCATTTTGGGCATGATATCAACTAATTCTGCTGCAGTCCATAAGGATTTCAGTATTATTTTTAAGGTGTAACTCTTTGAGCCATCCTTCCTAGTCTGCTGTGTGTTGGAAGCTCAGTGGAACACTATCCACCATGGATCTCCTTCCCAGTATTTGAAATGCACCTAGCACAAACTCCAGCATCACAGACACATGCTGGTCTCCATACCACAACAAAGTGACAGCCTAGGTTTGCTTTGTTATGGCTTTATTCATTTATATTGCACAGCTTTCTTAATAGCTTTCCCAATCACTGCAATTCTTTCTTCAGCATTTAATCTGCCCCAGAGAACAGACAAGCAGATGCTGGCACAGCGGGACTGGATACTAACGAATGGGATGGATTACTTCATTGAGGACAGTCCTGTCCATTATTTTGTGACTAAGTAGGGTACGTTGTTTACATTACTAAATCACCAGCACAACGTTAAATGGTACTATGATTGCTCATTAATTACTATATTTTAACATCTGAATTACTCATTTTCAAACTTTTCCATGATGCTAAAATATTGCATCATCATTATTTTTAATGAAGAGCAAATATTTCACAAAATATTTTCAGATTGTAAGGTGTGTATAAAGACTAATATTACATGTAGGAAATCTTTCATTCAAATTTGAATATAGAATATATAAATCACTTACACATATATATTTAAAGTATAAGATATAAATTAAATATTAATCTATATATGAATTATAAAAACAGAAGCCCAAAACACTTCATTCCCATATTTATTCTGTTACTGCCATGTGATCGCACTGATTTTCATGAGAGACACATTTAAGAATATGTTTCAGTTTTCAAGGAAAAGAGTTGATTTCCAAAGTGGCTGTATCATTTTATACTTCTAGTAGCAGGATACTAGACTATAGTCCCTCTGTTATTATTCAAACCTTGGTATAAATAGACTGAGTAACAAAGGAAGGAAGCAATAGGTACTATGTTTATTCACTTAACTAAAGTTATATTGATTTGCATGTGTTGTGGTATCTCACTGCAGTCCCTCTGTATTTTTTGAGTAAGATCTATTATCTCTAGATTTCTTTCCCAGCAGGCAATGATGCTTGAATTCAAGCTAGTAATACTTTATTTTTAATAGAAGGAATAAATTGTTTTAGTAACACAATAATAAATTAACTAAAATCTATCCCTCCATGCGGTGATTTTTGTTTCTAAGCTTTCATTATGAAGGATCCTTTATACATGTCATTCTTACATTCCTCAGACTGCTTTTATTTCTTCAAAACCCAGATAAACCCTCATGTTCTCTGTGACGCCTTCCTGATAAACATTGACTACCGCCAGCATGTAACAGCTTTACACTTCTCTTTCTCCGGTGTTCATTAAATATGTTTATTCAATTACTCTTACCTCTAAAATAATGAATTGTAATTATTTGTTGATAGCAATATTTTTGCATACCTGTTAGACTGAGTTTTTTCGGAGAACAATATTAGTAACCTTTATAGCTCTATCTCAAGAAAGTGGATGACTCGGGTGTAGAATGAACTAACCGAGCCTGACACAAGCCCCTGACTCGACATTGGAGGCCCTTCACGACTGCAGTCCCTGCAGAAAGCTGCCATGCACAGGGAAATAGCTGCTCGAAGCCAGAGTTGGTTCCAACCCAGGGGGACCCTGTGTGCACAGTGAGTGAAACACTGCACAGACCTGCCACCTCCACAATTGTTCCCCTTTCAATCTATCTGATGGAACTCCTTTTACGGCATCCGGCACTTTACCAAACATGATGTTCTCCAGGCACTGATCCCATCCTTGCCTCTAAGGAGCACTCTGGCTGTACTTCTCTCTATTTAGACACGCTCTCATGAGAGCTCAGTCTCTGGAAAGGGACGCCGTGCTTGGTAGATGGGCAGAGAAGGAAGGGAAGGTCCTCTAGGAGATGGGTGGACACCGTGGCGGCCACCAGGGGCTCAATCACAGGAACAATTATGCGGATGGCCCGGGACACTGTGTCATGGTGTTGTGCAGAGGTCACTAGGGGTCGGAATTGACAAGATGGCCCCTAACAACAACAAAAACAATAAACGATTCCCATTTTTATCCGGATCCATCTCATACCATTTGGAAAGGATTGTTTTATTGATCCAGTGCTCTTTGTCCATCGCTGGATTTCTTTTCATTATATTCTAGGTTTGACTCACTTTTCTATAGTCTCTCATTGTAGTCTGATCTTATGGATCACTTTCATTTAACACTTACTTTAAAAGTAAATCTGTAAAATACGTCTGTGAAAGAAAGGCGTATCGAGGGTTAATACATTAAAATATATATTTATTCTGTATGTGTAAATAATTTACTACTTGACTGAGTAAACAAACTAGATACAAAAAATATTTTGCCTCAGACTTTTGAAGGCATATATTAGTTGTTTCCTAATAACTCATAATGCCAAAGAGAACTTCTTGATAGCCAAAAAGCTCGTATGTCTTTGTAGGAAACTTTTCTTTACCAGTCAAGAAATCAGAATTCCCTTCATATTCTTAGGCGGATTAATTTCACTAGAGTCCATGGTTATCTATATTATTTTTATTTTTAATTAACCCGCTCAGCAAGGCAAAGTAGAGGCTCTTCTAAGTTTGAGATGCTAATCACTAAATAATACATGCTAATAATTCTACTCTTGTAGAGTTCATAGTTCATTGAGGATAAAGATAACTATAACAAGTTGGTTATATGTAAGTTAAATTTTAGTAACTAAATAAAAATTAAAAAATTTGTGGTATTTGGGAAGCAGGAATGGGATGAAAGGATTCTGTTAAATATAGTACCAATGCTAAGCCTCATTGGGAAGACAATATCGATGTAAAGACTTGGAGGTAAAGCAGGAGTTAAATAAATACATACATATTAAGTAGAAGAATTCATCAATACGAATAGGAGTGGGAGCATATTTAGGGTGATTGACTTTAATGAGAAGGCAAATGGGTTAAAGTAAGGAGGAACACATTAGGAGATGTGGTCCGAGATCAGGGGTGTGCTCAGCAGTTAGAGCCTAGCATATCGTTAGCTGTGGCCATGGCAAATCGAAGCCTTGACCACCTTGTAGACAATAGGATACCATGTCTCCTGGTCTGCATCAAACTCACAATTGCCAGCATGTCCAAGTCCGTTTTGTACCCATTGTGCCAATCGATCTCCAGGAGGGTTTACTCTCACCCACTGGCCATTACCTTAACCAAACAGAAGGTTCTCTTCCAGAAATTGATTTCTCCTAGTGACATAGCCAGAGCAAACTTATCCCACAAGGCTCTGTTGTAAGCTATATAATATCAATTGGCTCATTTATAGAAGTCATTATTAGGATTAGGTCTTTCCTCCTAATCTCTCTTATTCTGGGAACTTCACTGAAACCTGTCCACAAGGGGTGTTTCTGCCAGTACTTGAAATATGGAAACATGGCTTAGAGAATCATAGCAACATACAACCCATCACCGAATTACTAAACGTTACAAAAGGTAGTGGTTAGGCGCTTCCAGGAAACTAACAAAGAGTTGAATTCTAGTGCAGGGAAATGGAAGCACCCCAAAGCTATCACGTGAGTTGAGTCTGGGATTTAAGGAGAAAGCTGGTAGACCAAGTTATTGCAATTATTGAAATGAAAGACGGAGCGAGTCAGTTTAAGACTGTTGCGCTAAAGATGGTGAAGAGTGGTTGGATCCTGCATATCTTTATTTTGACTTAAACCCTACTAAGAAATTGTGCCAAGGAGGAGCAAGGCTCGCAGAAGGAGCTCATGCCTGTCATCAGGGTTCATGAGATTTTGCTGCTCTCCCACTTGAGGCAACTTGGGTCTACTTAGCTGTTAAATTGGTTTTCTCACTGCCTGAAAGCATGAGATATTCCTCCCAATGGAATTTCACAAAGCTGTTGAGGAAGTCTCCTCAAGTTTGTGATTTGGTAGCCAGATTCCCTGTGTCTCCTAATCCACTGTGATTTAAATGTCAAAATACTAGCAATTCCTTCCTCTCTTTCAGAAACGCTTAGTTTTTCTTTCACAGAAGCATTCTCTTTTCTTCCTCCCCGCCCCTCGCCCCAGTCCTGGCACATAGCACGGATTTTTAGTTATTTCTGTGTAGCTCTGGGTAGATGGGAAGACAATATCCTAAAATCTGACATCATTAAAAAATTACATCAAGGATTTTTAACCTTTAAAAGGTTTATCAATATATGTTCCAAAATATGACTCATTTATTCACTTTCCAAAACCTAGGTTTTCTGGATGGCACAAATTAGTACTCTCTCTCTCTCTCAAAAAGAAAAAAAAAGTCTTTCCATTCCCATTTTGCTATTGTGTCTGTTCCTACTCAAACCAACCAGGTAGGACACAGTGGAACTGCCCTGGGGGTTTTCTAAGACTCAAATATAGGGGAGCAGAAAGTTTCATTTTCCTCCCAAGCAGCAGACAGTAAGTTTGATCTGCTAAACACAAGTTTAGCCCAACTCCTAACCTACTATGCCATTGGGAGTCATTGTAACAATGATCATTTTTTACCTTTAGATAATGAATTTTTTTAATGGAAAAATTTGAAATAGATGAGGGCTAAGTGCACAAGATGATAAACCCATTTTCATTAAATTTTACATGTAATAATGTTGACACAAATATTTTTACATATATATCACAATAAAATATGAAATTTATTAAATTTTCTAAAATTGTTTTTAGTGTGGAAACCAAAGAATTATGTATAAAATAGTGATACAAAGAGTGCTCGTTTCACTTTGACTATGATAGTCTGAGAGATTAAATGGTAATATAAGACAAGGTTGATTTTTCCAAACTGAGATGCATTGTACATTTTTTAGTAGGAAAAGTTCATAAATTTAATCATTTTAGCTTAATCAATAAGTAAATTGGCTTTTGTTCATCTAAAATTATTACATACTACCAAATATTAAAGAGTTTTGAATGTAAACTAAAATATGAGAATACATAAATGTATGTACTAATAGCTTATAAAATATAATTCTGTTCCCTAATTTGAATTAAATAATAAAGGAATGACTTCTGCTTTCAAACTTTCATTTTGTTCTTTGTCATACCTAAACTGACTAAATACCTTTAACACTACTTCAATCTTCTATGAGACAGTTAAATTGTATAGAATAAATTTTGAACAGCTTTTATGAGGGAAAATTTAATTAAATTTTCAGAGCTGAATCTATAGCACATTTTTGATGATGTAGTACTTAAAACACAATGGGTTTTATTAAATAAAAATAGACAATCCATTTTGTACATTTAATCATGAAAGAAATATATCAAATTATTGCCGCAAAGTACTTGAAAGGAGTCGACGTCGGGAAGATTTTTAAAAGTAGTAATGCCCAGCCAGTTATATCCACTATTCCTGGTGTGTTTTTCTTAACGACATCAACTTTGCCAGTTCTTGTCTGTACTTTTTAGAAGGAGATCATTAGATGAACTTCTGTTGCAGCCTGCAACGTGAAGTATGAAGAAAGCAACTACAAACACTTCCCAGAAGTTTCCCTTAAAAAATTCACAGCCAGTGCACAAACCAAACGCACGCCAAGTGCTGCCTGAGGATTGCACAAAGGTTCTGAAGATCCGGTGTCTCAAAGATAGAGTGAGGGTTGACTTTGTTGAGTTGGTTAAAGAACAATTGTTCCCAGAGGTACACTGAATTTTGAAGAACTGTATTTTGAAGAAAGTGGGCAAAATATATGGGTGAAACTAAGATTTCTAGGGATTGGATTTCCACTAGGCAAGGGTGTTTTCAAAAACTATTCCCTACATATACAAAAGAATCCTGTTTTTTTGTTTGTTTGTTTCTAAATAAGAGATTTAAACATTCATTTAAAAATAAATCCGATTTCATACTAAACATAGTGCCATCCAGAGAACAGCGACTCACAGGGACCCTACAGAACAGGGCAGAACTGCCCATGTGAGTTTCTGTGACTGTAAGGTTTACAGACGTAGAAAGCTCTCTTTCACCAGCTGAGCAGCTAGTGGTTTCAAACTGCGGACCTTGCAGATAACAGCCCAACGTGCAACCACTGTGCCACCAGGACTCCTCGGATTTCCCACAGCCATGTGATAAAATGCTAATAGAACAGCTTGGCATTTCGAGTGTGCTTATCAATGATTACTACTCAGTCTACAGACCATATTTCTACCCGAACTCCCACCCCTCCTCGTCCCAGGAAGTTCTCCACGGTTGAGGGTCCTCTACTTCCAACCCCATCACGTGACTAAGCCTTGTGTCAGGCTGGGTAGACTAGAGAAACAAATTCATAAATGCACATGTATATAAGGGAGAGGTTTATATACAAAAGGAATTGAACATTGAGAAAACATCCCAACCTCCTCCAGTCCAAGACCATAAGACTGATATTAGTCCATATGTCCAATATCAATCTATAAAGACCTCTTCAGACTCATGAAACACATGCAATGAAGCCAAATACAGGACAATCACCAGCCAGTGGGTAGAAAGTCTCTGGGTCCAGTGGCATTGTAAGCATCTCAATGCTGGCAGGGGTCTCTCTCTGGCTTCTCCACCTTCCGAGGTCTGGTTGCGTCCATGTGGCTTGTCTTCTGCAATGTCTCCCAGGGAGTAGCAGAGAGAGCAAAATGTCTTCTGCCTTCAAGGAAGAATTACTAGATTTCTCAGAATTCTCAGGAGAAGGCCATGTCCATACAGAAGTCTCCTTGGTTAGCTCCAGATTGACAGCCTAGACTCCACCCCTACACCCTTTTTTTTTAATCCACTTATTGGGAGCTCATACAACACTTATCACAATCCATACATCCATCCATTGTGTCAAGAGCATTTTCACATTTGTTGTCATCATCATTCTCAAAACGTCTGCTGTCCACTTGAGCCACTGGCATCAGCTCCACATTTTCCCCTTCCTCCCTGTAACCCCCTCCCTCATGAACCCTTGATAATTTACAAGTCATTATTATTTTATCTTACACTGTCCAATGCTGCCAGCCTTCACCCATTTTTCTGTTGTCTGACCTCCAGGGAGAAGGTTATATGTAGATCCCTGTAATCGGTTCCCTCTTTCTATCACACACTTCATGATATATTTAGCATTTGACTTGATCCCATGGCTGAATAAATCCTACTCATTTGTTCTGTCCCTGGGGCATGTTATTCATAGTCTTCCTATTTAATGGTTCAAATGTTAATTCATTTTTTATATATGTCAGGACCTCAGTAAAGCACAGAGAACATAAAAAATAAGGTACACTCTTTTAAAAGAAAGTAAGTAATATAACCTTATGAAGACCACAATTTAGAAAGGAAGACAGTTTTGTCCACAGACAACTAAAATATATGATGACACAGAACATAATAAATACAGGTATAAGGTGTTGGAGACATAGATAAGCATCATTTAATTTGAACTGGGGCAGGATATAACGGACAGATTGATGGAAGATACCTATGCGGAAAAAATTATATGAGAGCTGAGCTTGCATATTGAATAATGAGAGACACTGGAGATGCTAAATGAAGATCAGTTGTAGCAAATGAGTTCTATAAATACGGACTACACATCGCTCACACCCACCACCACTGTGGTTACTTGTTTGGGGTTGACAACACTTAAATTTTCCTAAAATTCAAATTAACATCCAAATATCTGGTCGGTTGTATAACTTCCATCAGCCTGATAATATTGGATTGGCACTGTGAGGTAGGATTCATAGGAATAGCTATTCAAATGAAATGAGGCAGAAGCTCCATTAGGGTTATGTCATTCATTTACATCTCTTTCCTGGTTCTGGTAGACAGTTGATATTTTGATCCCTTCTATGGAGGGCAATATTGCTAGTTCATAAAGGATATACCCTACCAGAAAGTAAGTAAATAATGGAGTCATCTTATTAGTAATGTTTTTAGAGATAGTAGGAAGAATAAATTTCAAGAAGAAAGAAACATGCTATTTCCTAGGAAAGGTGTTGGGAGTTTGATGCAGGAGTTTAGCAGTTCAACAAGAATAAATGAGAGGTTAGTCTAGCATTTTAATAGCTAGAATGAGGCAGAGAGAAAGATGATGGCCATTTGAAAGGTAATAGCTCCCAAACTTCTTGATCAATAATAGATAAGGACTGAAGACTTGCAAAAGGGAGCAGGTTTCTTTCTAGGACGCCAGGTGTGCATAACAGTGCAGTTAAAGAAAGTCAAGGAGACAAGCGCTCTGAAGAGAGGAGTGAGGAGCAGAATCTATGCACAGTTTTGTTTTGTTTTTAATCACCATAAGTATTTACAGGTATTGTCTTGTCATTGTTATTGTTGAGTGCTATTGAGTTAAAGTGACTCAGAGTAGCCCCATGTGAACAGAACTGTCCTATGGGGTATTTTTGTTTGTTTGTTCAGTCTTGGTTTGAGGCCATATAATTAATGGAAGCCGATCACCAGCTCTTACTCCTTCAGAGTCATTGAGTGGATTTTGGCTTCCATCCTTTACATTGGAAGCCAAGGACTTACCCATTGCACAATCAAGACCCCTTAGCTATTACTTGAAAAAGATCTTGTTCATTATTTTTAATGGCTGGATTTACCAAGATGTAGTCAACTTTTCTATTTGAATTTGGCATATTATATTGTTCCTCCTATTAAAAATTAAATATATGTATTTGTGCAAAAATTCAAGAATAGCCTAAAAAGACCATAAAAATGCATTGTGGGGGGATGAAAAACCTTCTGGGTAGATAAAAATAATATTTTTTGTACTAAACTGGAAAATGTTGAAAAATAAGAGTAATTTATAATTTGCCCACTTTATAGTCGAGCATCCAGGAGTGATATCAGATGGTTTGATGCTTGGAAATCAGTGGCCGCACATGAAAGCCATCAATCAAGAAGCTCTCAAATATTCACCATAATCACCTCAAATTATGATAGAGATTATTATGTAACCAAAACAATTCAATCCCTAGAATATATTTCCTTACATGACATATACACAGTAGCTGATACAGAAATGGCAGTCCTAATTTTATAAAGTAGCAATTGACTGCAGGTCTAATATGTATGTCCTACTGTTTAAACAATATGTAATTTACATGGCATCACCACCAGACTTCAAATTCACTAGTAGAAGAAAATCATTGAATTAAAAACAGTGTTACATCAGTTTAGTTCTGGAATTCTTTCGAAATATTATGTTAATTTAAGTCACCAATTAATCCTCAGAAGCTCCAATTTTTGTGATCCATAGATTGTACTTTACCCAACTCTATTGGACAGTAAACATGCATATTCAGTACTACAGAGTAGGGCAATTAGTTAAGCATGTTCTGAAAATGTCAGCTAATACATATTTAGCCTTCGTAGAACATTCAGTCTCTATTTCCTCCATTAATCTTTATCGTCATGGTGAATAGCGCCATATGTAAGAGCAGATGAAGGAGCAGTGGACTGGATTTGAACTGCAGGCTGCTGTTTGCTCATTCCTGAAATAAGGAGCAAAGCACATGTTTTATAATTGGATGCTGTATATTTTCTAACACTGAGACTGTGATCCTATATAGAGGCTTTTACAGCAATTAAAAAATCATTTGGTCCAATCGTATTTTCTGAAAGTGCAAATATAGGCAACAATAAATTGCACCAAATATAAATTTTTCTAGATTTTCAATGAAAATAACCTGACAATGCCCATAAACGTATTCCACCCTCTATAGTTTAACCCATATGAAACCCAAGCTATAGCACATTATCTATAAGCGTCTTTCATAAAGAACTTTAAAAGGTTGGCTACTGATCTCCTGAGACTACATTGTAAAGATCCTTGGTCGCCTTATTTTGAAATGGATTTATGGAGACCAACTTGAACAGAATTGTCTGACTGAAAATGGGTGTAGCTCTGTTTTCATGGTTCCACTTGGAATTACAGTTACATTCTAGTTTTAATAAAGATGTTTACCGGAAGAGAAAAAAAATGGATAGTTCATAAGCACAAACCACAAATAACCCAAATAATGAAATAATCTTGAATGTACGGATAGTGGGTTTCTATTTACTAGAAATATCTGTGTATGCTATTTTACTACAAAGAGAAATAGCATTTTTATCATGTAGAAGATGAAATACTGTGCTGTGACTTTAACCACTATGATTTATGGGACTTATTAAAAGCGTGAAAAAATATGTAATTAGTTTTCCAGTGCCAGAGGCATGTCTGAATTTTTGAGAGGAATAAAGTTTCTTGTGTGATATACCTATAGCTGCGAGTCAATGAGAAGTAATTGATACATCTTCTTTCTTCTAGTACAGTGTGTTTTAAAAATTATTTTTTTTGTTGATTTTATCAGTAAGACATTGAACCTATTCAAGTATCTTTTTCAAAGCTCCGTATGAATTCTTGGAAAAACACAGCCTGACTGACATGCATTTAAGACCATATATAATTTAATTTACCAAGAACCCAAATGGACACAAATAAGAGAGTTTAGAGAAATAGCATTAACAATGAACTTTTTTTATCATGTTATATTTTATATTTGCCTTTTTAAAATTAGATGATCAGCTACTAGGATTTCTGTTAGAGGTAAAGCCTGTATCCGGTAAGAGGAAGCTTTGCAGATTAACACTTACACCACAGATGAGAAATGCGGAGAATCTGTGAGCCGGGTGTTTGCTCCTTCATCACCTGTGAGGCACCGTGGATTCATTGCTAGGATCCTTCTGTGAATAATCTCCACCACCATCCAAAGAACTGCAAATAAGTGTACAAGAAAAGGATTCTAATAAAAGGATCCACTTAATTCGCCACCCTGCCAGCAAGAAAGTGAGCCATCTCAGAAGTCAGCGAGAATCTCCTTATTATGAAGGAAGAAGAGCCATAAGCACAGCTCATCCAAGAACCTTGCGAGGAGGGGCAGTGGCTGGTGGGAGGCTGGGGGGTGGCTTATCCTCTAAGAGTGGGAATCTTCCAGCTGGGGGTGGTTTACTCTGGAAGAGTGGGAGTCTTCCGGCTGGAGGATGGTTTTCCCGGGAGGAGTGGGGTGTCCTGAGGGCCTTCATCGGCATGAAATGATCTTTATAAAGTTGCCTGAGCAGGGCAGAGGTCAAGGAGGTACAGTTGAGAGACTTATCAACAGAAAGGCATGTGCCTGCATGCAAGGTGACTCTGTGGACAAAGTAACTCTCACATTTCTTATCTTGACCTGCAACTTGCTAGCCAAACTTTGAAACCCGTTCTAGTGTTCTAGTGAGTATTGTGCTGTCTCTATGCCCCAGGTGCCCATTGTCATGGCTGGATGAACCCAGCAGGGAAATAGGGTGTGGTGGGAGGGGCGGTCAATGTCAGGAGAGTGTGAAGATGTTTGGAGGGTGGAGGCGTATCTGAACTCTGCTTCATAGAAATTGACCTCCTCTTCCTCCTCCTTCTCATCCTCCTTCTCCTCCTCCTCTTTCTCCTTCTCGTTCACCTCCTCCTGCTCCTCCTCCTTCTCCTTCACCTTTTGGCTACCATTTGGTGCCCAGTAGGCCATGCCACGGTCTCTCTGGCCTCAGGCTGCCATGTGTGGGTGCGCAGTCCCATGAGGTTGCCAGTATTCAGTGACTGTAAAACCTGAAACTTCTTCAGTCCTTTATAAAAACCCACTTCAGCGTGAACACAAGCCAGGCTTCAAGTGTTACAGATCTTTTAGCATTTGTCTAGCAGGTTTTCTGGTTTTCCCGAAAAACCCACACACAAGAAAAAGAAAAAAAAACAGGCTTCAGCATGAATTCTTTCTCACACAAAGCCAAGAACGGAGGTATTTTCCAACCAAGAAACCTAACACTTAAAAGGTGGAAAATTCAAACCCACCTGTAGGGACTTAGGAAGACAAACTAGAGGGTGTACTTCAGAAATATTACAGCCTTGAAAACCCCAATAGAATGGTTCTGCTCTGTATACATGAATTTTCCATTATTCAGAATTGATTCACTGGCACACACACAAAAAAATAATGATCGATGTATTCAGAAATTCATATATTTAATGGCAATTGGACCATAATTTAACTTTCTGATAAGTTACCTTTGGGAAGAGAAGACCTATTGGCACCGTGGGGTAAGCATTTCGCCACCATCTGTAAGATGAGTGGATCAAGCCCATCAGCTGGCTGCAAGAGAAACGGGGCAATCCGTTCCCATGTAAATTGTTGGCCTTGGAAAATCTACACAGGGTTGCAATGAATCAGAATCCACTTGATGGCAAGGATTTGATGCTGTTTGGGTTTGGGGAAGAGTGGGTAGAGGCAGGTCTGGGGGCAGAGCACAGAGCAATCATGATTCCCAAGAAATGGTAGCAAGCTATTTCTCAAGCTTGTCAGATGAGTGCTAATTTAAGGTAAGTCATCAAACTGTTCCTATATAGTGATGTGTCCTTTGGGATTAATTACACATTTATCACAATAAAAACTTTAAAATAATAAATATTGACTATACGACTATAAAACTATAGAAATTTTTCCCCTGAGAGCAAGGGAAAAAAGCAGGATTGTAGGCTTTTCAATAAATTAAAAATTAGACGTATTTTCTCTGGAAGATTCCACTTTTTCTTTAATATTTTATTGCAAAGTTTCTTTGTGTATATACATATTTGGTAGCATGATGTAGAAGACCCCAGCTCCTTATTAGCAACGTGTACCAAGATTCTGGTCTATTCCCTGGCTAACAATATTTTTTTAATATATATTTGTTAGTCATGAATATGTAAAGTCATGAAAAGTAATGAAAAGCAAGTAGAGAGATCCCTAATAGCAAAATTTTCATCTTTTTTTTCCTTTTAACCTCACATCCCATTCTTTAAGGAGACTTTTCCCTCTAACCAAGGGTACTCTTGATATAAACAAATTGTACTGTACTCTTGCTGCTATAAAATGAGCAACAATAACAAAAATAAAAAATCGTACAGATATAAAGTTAAAAGTATAAACTTACTTACTTGGCTGACTTTTTGCAGCTGCATTTGGTAGTTCCCTTTGAATTATAGACCAATTTAAAGGAGACATTAGCTTTCTGCAATGTCTGCAAAAATGTCTTTCTGCCATAAAACATTAAAACGTCCCACATTTTCCTGGGGGAAATATTATTTCTCAATTTGTTATTGCAATAACAGAAACCATAGCTGTGAGTGATAATCTCAGAATGGGGAATAAAATTACGGATTCTTTTCCCCCTGAAATGATAAATGCCTCAGTACTAGAGTGGCTTTATCCATTTCCAACAGAAGCATCAAGTTATTTCACTGCTTATCTCTGTCAGAAATATTCAAATGCCTCTGCATACACACTGTAATTTCAGTTTAGAGCTGCCGTGAAAAGCTCAGAGCTTTATTTAGTTCTAGCAACGATTATACAGCTATGATACAAATCCGGAAAGGTTATCCCATGATGTCTTTTTGCGTTTTACATTACAGGTTTTTCATCTCGCTCATTAAAACGGTAAGGAAGAAACTCCTAATGTTGCAAGCTGTCGCTTGTAAATATATTTGCAGGCTTGTGTGTTTCCCAACCTCCCTCTCTGTTTTACAGCAAATCATCAATGGGGTTACTAGGGCACTAAGCTGCCCCCAAATTTAAAGCAGTCTGCCACTGTCACCTTAACATCAATAATTTTAGGAATGGAAACTTGGACATAAAGATAATGGATCACCTTGTGGCAGTTTTGCGCAGTCTGAAAATCCTAAACAATTGGCAGCATATAAGTTCCACCACAGACCTCAAATGGCCTCCCATCTTCAGGAATGCCCCCTGGGATCATAAAGTAGGAAGTAAAAAAGTCTGACAAGAGATTATAGTGTTAGACAAAATCCGTCACCCTGGTAAAGCCTACACAGGGAGGCAGCCAAAGGATGGCTAGGGGACTGGTGCATCACTGCACATGGACCCCTCCTTCCAGGCAGCGTCTTGCTAAAGACAATGCAGCATGGACGTTGCCATGCACATATTTAAGGATCACCTGGGAAGACATTGTATATTCTGTTTCTAAGCAACTCCATCAATAGATTTGACTCTTTTGAGAGAACATTCTATATAAAGATGCAGACAACTATTTTATTTAAAAGTACTAGAATATTCAAGGCAACAAACGGAGTAGTTTGAAAGTCCAGAAGAAAAGCGAGAAAAAAAACCCTTTCCAGAAGGGTTTTCTTTGTTGGAAATCTTGGTCCATTTTAGCCGATATTTCCCCCCAATAACCTGACAGCAAAATAGAAGGCAAGAAGAAATTATCACCAAACTTCTATGATGCCATCATGGGGCTTTGCAGAAGAAGTAACTAATAGAATTGAAAGGGAAAATTAGACGGGAGCAGAAAGGGAGTAACTGATTACCAGGCTTTATTGGGAAAGACAGACAGGAAGTTTTGCCATCCTAGAAGGGAGAGAAAGAAACGGTGAGGGGAGAAACAGAGGTGTCGGCATAGTTCAAGAGGAGAGCAAGTCACAGCAGGACTAGAGAGTTAGCTAGAGAGCGAACACAAGAGCAAGAGAGTGAAACAAAGATAACACGTGCTAATAAACTCGGTAGGGCTGTGGTTAATAATTAGGTTGGGAGAGGCAACCACCCCCGTATCTTCCTGATTGGCATTTTGACTGTGGTGGGGGCAATGTAAACACCACGAGGCGGCAGGTTCTGCATGCACAGTGCATGATGGTGGGGTGTTATGGGGGAAAGATGCTTGTAATGACTACATGCTGCTTCACATTCATCTGGACCCATTAGGAATAAAAGCCATAGGTCAGTTTAGAGTTGAGACCTTGAATAAATGTCAAAGGGACTAATTAAGAAACGCGGGTATCCATGTTTACATGAGTTCTTATAACCAAATCCAATTCACTGCCATCAAGTAGATTCTGACTCATAGCGACCCTTTAAGGGCAGGGTAGTACATTCTCGTGCTGGGTTCTGAGATTTTAACTCTTCACAAGAGTGAAAAGCTTCAGCTTTCTCCTCATAAGCCGAGCATGGTTTTGAACTGCTTACCTTGCGGTTAGTAGTGCAATGCATAACAACCATGCTACCAGCGCGCGAGCTCTTTATACCCATATGTTTGTTGTGACCAAAGACATTTGTAATGGGCCTACATTTTTAATTATGACAATACCAATAGAGATGTGAAGTGATTAGGATTGATTTTACTAGAGTATATATATATAAATGATGCAAAATGGCTAAACAATGAAAATGTAAGGGTGTAGAAATCAAGAAAATTTCCTTCTTCACAATCAAGCATTTTATTTTATATTACAAGTTTCTAAAATTCCAAAGACTACTTCAAAGATATATAAAAACAAGGTCAGGTATTAACATATTTAGAAAGAAAAAACCTGTAAACTCATGACTGTAGTTTTACGCATATTGTTATATTTAGCTATTTATTTGAGATCTATATTAATAATTAAATATATAATTAGTGAAATGTGTGTGGCTTTTCTTCATTTGTTCTTTGCAGAGATAACTCCTATCTTAATTAGAAGTTACATTGGTTTAGTTTATTAATATCTTCCAAAACTAGTGACCCCAAACTGTATAAATTCACCAGCAATTTCTTGTTTCACAGTTCTGGAGGTTAGATGCAGCCTTCTATGGACTTCTACAATGCCATGCCTCAGCTGGTGGCGGTCTCTGATTCACTGTTCTTCCTGTGTGTCTCGTGACCTCCTCTTATGTCTGTAAGGAGACCAGTGATAATGTCCACTTTTACATAATTTTTAAAGTTCTGAAATAATTATTTTTAAATATTTATTTTATTTTAAAATCATTATTATCCACCTCTTTTGTACATTAATAACATGTGTTCAGCGGTAACAAACCCCACACTGTGAGGTAACAGTAGCACAGGCCATGATTCTCGATGGTTTGATTTTTACATAATGACGAAGTTTGGTATTCATGTAATGATGTAACTCACCGGTTTATAATGATGTGATTTGACAGTGATTCAGTGATGTAGTTATCCTGCATTTTGTGAGCTAACGTGGTCATTCTCACAAAAATGTCATTCTCCACTGGTTTTCCAAAAGCAACTAGTGTTTTGAATCTGAGGAGCCCGGGTTATGAGTTGGCATCAACTCGATGGCAATGTGTTTGGCTCTAGCTTTGATTGTGTGGAGTCTAAACATATTGTTATTGAGGAGTGAATGTGTTCTGCAGCAGTGGCACTTGAAAGGGTAAATCATTAAATTCATAAGAAAATAAGTAGTATAAGCTGAATAATTATTCATCAATTTTTATCCTAACTGAGATCCACACCTTTGTTTTAGCTTAATTTAATGCAGAATGTTACTTTTACTATGTTGCTTTCTTTGGACAAAGGCATGTGAGTTAAAATGTCCATGAGCCACTAATAAAATCACACCTATGTTCTTCCATAATCCCCTGTGCTCTTTGGTAGTGTAGCTTTTTTATCACCATGGTAAAAATTTATCTTGCATAACTACTAACCCTTCAGTCATGGCCTAAGACTGAGATAAATTAGAGATGTCCAAGTGTGGCACTTACATAATCTCCTGTCAACCTGGGAAGGGGTGCAGTCTAGCTGTCAATCAGGTCCCAGCTTGATGACTTTATTTGGAGGCGCAAAGGAGATAAATGGCTCACTGGAAGCCAGAAACCCCCATTCTCTGCTTCGTCTTCCTGCTCACAAGACACATGGAGCTATGCTATAGCTCTGGAGAGCCACGTGGAGAATCCATGCCAGTGCTGAGATGCTCCACTGCCACGGGATCCATAAGACTTTCCATCCACTGGCCTGTGATCTTCCTGCATTCGGCATCATTGCATGTATTTTGTGAGTTGGAAGAGGAATTTATAGACTGGTATCAGAAATATGGGCTAATATCAGACCTATTGATTTGATCTGGACTGGGCTGGGATGCTTTCTTAATATATAATACTCTGCTATAAAGCTCTTTCTTATACACATATGAATGTCTATGAATTTGTTTCTTTAGTCAATCCTGACTAACACACCAAGGAAATCTAGATCTGAATTCTTACAAAGCACTCAATTGAGTGCTGAGGCCAGTACAAATCACTACACTCCATGTCCCCTATCCCTTGGTGGGCATTAATGATGACTGTAATTTATAATCACTGAGTTTGGGGTTGTCTCTTATGCAATGATATTATTACCAGATACAAAAACTGGTGATATGCACCAGTGCTATAATAAAATAAGTAGATATATAGGTAGATAGATGATATATCCATAGATGGATGGATAGATAGGTGGTATATTGATAGATGATAGACAGGTACTAAGTGAAAACATAAATACATAGTACTAACTTTAGAACTAGACAATCCATGATTAAGGAAAAACGGTGAATAAATTGGAAGAGGAGACTGATCAAAGATGTGGTCAGTGCTAGGAACTGGTGAAAAATAATTGCAAAGATAGTTACAAACTCATGCAGCAAGACACAATATATTGTGAGAGAAAATAATTAGCACTATTGTGTTTTGTTGTTTGGATTCTATATTAATTATAAGAAATTAAACTTGTGGTGGGAACTTGAGGTTGGACTTCTCTCTCCAGAGTGAGCTGTGAAAAACCAAATTTCTGTTCTTTTAATCCTTGCAGTTTGTAGTACTTTGCCAAGGCCGCGCTAAAAAATTCAATAATGGACCTATTTGGAAATAATAAAATAGCATTATTCAGTATTTTTACCAGTATGTAGCATGGAATATCCATGATTTCATAAATAATGGATATAACTGTGGTATGCTGAACATTTCACCTGTAGTATAATTTTATATGAAATGTTGTTGTGAGGTGTCATGGAGTCTTCTGTATGACAGAAGGAAATACCGCCCTGTCTGCACTGTTCTCACAATTATTGCCATGTTCAAGTCCACGGTTTTAGCCCTTGTGTCCTTACATCTTGTCAAGGACCCAGCCCTTCACTGCCCTCTACTATGCCAAGCGTGATGTCCTTCTCCAAGGACTGGTCTCTCCTGACAATATATCTAAGGTACATGAAACAAAGTCTCACCATCCTTGTAAGGAGCATTCTGGCTGTACTTCTTCCAAGAAAAATTATGTTGGTTATTTTGCCCGTCCATGGTACTTTAAATATTCCTGCACTATAATTCAAATGCATCAATTCTTCAGTCTTCATTATTCAGTGTCCAACTTTAATAGGCATATGAAGGAATTAAAAATGCCATGGCTTGGTTCAGGCACACCTTAGTTCTTAATGTAACAGACTTGCTTTTCAATGCTTTAAAGAAGTCTGTGCAACAGGTTTACCCAATACAATTCTCTCCTTGATCTTTTGGTTTCTGCTTCCATGAGTCCTGATTGTAGACCCAAACATTATATTACTATATGATTGCTAAAGTACTTACTGATCTATAATGTTGTATAATTGTAATTACTTCGAAACCTTGTGTAGCTTTTCTTCTATTTAATTTTTTTAATCATTTTATTGGGGGCTCATACATTTCTTATCACAATCCATACATATATCCATTATGTCAAGCACATTTGTACATTTATTGCCATCGTCATTCTCAAAACATTTGCTTTCTACTTGAGCTCTTAATATCAGCTCCTCATTTTCCCCCTCCCTCCCTACTCCCCTCTCCCTCATGAACCCTTCATGATTCATACATTATTATTATTTTGTCATATCTTATACTGTCGAACACCTCCCTTGACCCACTTTTCTGTTGTCTAACTCCCAGGGAGGAGCTTATATATAGATTCTTGTAATTGGTTCCTCCTTTCTACCCCACCCTCCCTCCACCTTCCAAGCATTGCTACTTGCATCACTGGTCCTGAATGGGTCATCTGTCCTGGATTCCCTGTGTTTCCAGTTCCTATCTGTACCAGTGTACATCCTCTGGTTTAGCTGGATTTGTAAAGTAGAATTGGGATCATGATAGTGAGGGGAGGAAGCATTTAAGAACTAGAGGAAAGTTATGTTTCATTGTTGCTACCCTGCACCTTGCCTGGCTCATCTCCTCCCCATGACTCTTCAGGAAGGGGGTGTTTAGTTGCCTACAGATGGACTTTGGGTCTCCACTCTGCACTCACCCGTATTTACAATGAAATGATTTCAATTTTATATAAAATGCTGGCCACCTCCTGCAGATTTGAATGCTTAGTGTTTTAATTATGACAGAATTCATTTTGAAATTATTCATGTACTTGGGTCATATGTTGTTTTTATTAACAACTTTTTTATGATAGAATTCTTAATACTTTGTTTCTAGTATACATTTTAATTTTTGATGTAGAATTCCATGTTTAGGTTTTAAATATCTGTTTATCTTGTTTCTTTTCAAACTAATTTATTATGATATTGCTTGTATTTAGAAAATATTGTCTATGTGCACCAAATATTTTAACTTGATAAAGCCATAATATCATTGCAATATGATTGCGTGGCTTCTGTCTTTGATGATTACTTAACTCATTGGGTCCTTCGCACTCCTTCCTCCTAGTTTTATTATTTCATACCATTCTGGGCTCCATGAGTGTTTTAATAAAGAACTACTTCTGTGGTTTATTTGAAATAAACAAACAAAAATACTTGTATTTGCAAATTTATTGATTTATTTTCAGGATGATCTTTAATAATATCATTGTTGTATGCTGTCCTTAGTGCAAGCTAGCTCTTTATTCCTTATGTAAATCAAACATTTTCTAAGTCTGCCTGTATTTTGAAATCCATTTGCTTAATTCCCCCACATACATATTTCCTGAAAATCCATCCATTCAACAAGATCTGTTGACCACTTTAGAATTAACCAGACACTGTTTTATGAAATATTAATATAACTGTACAACCAAGTGTACCTTCTGCAAAGAAAATAAATATGCCCAACAATACATTTCTGATGCATCCTAAGAAAAATAAAGCCAAGAGAGGAATAATGCATGGGAGGAGATCTAAAGGTTGGCTGAGCCATATGCCAACTTGTGGGAAGAGTGGTCCCCTGTGGAAAGAAAATGAACACAAAGACCTTGAGAAAATGAGAAGTTTGGCCTGTCCAATGAACTGCAGAGGCTAACTTTGTCAAGTTCAAGATGTTCACAACAGAGATAACCCAGATGAGCTAACTAGATACTTAGGTGGGAATATCCATCTCTTGGTTATAAATATTAAAGCAAACTCTGAGGCTACTGATACCTGGAAATTAATATTTCAGATTAAAGTAAAATCACTTCTTTTCTATTTCTACTACTTTCGTTAGTTGAATCTCGTTCACTGCCTGAATAGTGGAGTTTTGTATATCATCAAAATCCAAACATTGTTCTAGATTTCATTTAGCATATTAAATTTTCCAATATGAAGAATCCTTTGGACCAAGAGCAGCAAGTTATTTTCAATGTAGAGGCATTTATCTTTGAGTGAAATTTTTAATTTATTTTTAAACTGATTTATTTAATTACTGGATGTTATTTGTTAGGAGTTTACGCTTCCTCCCTAATCCCTGGCGTTTCTTAGCTTCCATTTTGTATTGGTCTCTTCATTATTTTACTACAGCCATTCTGAGGGAATTAATAAAGTTTATCTTCTGAAATTTCTAGTCCTATTTCTTTAGATTTCATTTAAGGCTTTATGGCCTCCAATGAGAATTATAATCATTATTGCACCTTTTATTTCCTTGCATTGTGTTCTTAATTAAGCAAGTACTTTTCTCTTTCCAACCTGTTTCTCAGATTTATGATTTTGTGTTTCTGCTTGCTCTCTCGTTAGGTTACACTGCTTCATTTTTATGGAAGCAATATCACCTCGCACCTTATTGAGAATTCAAAGCAGTTATCTTTCCAAACTCTCTCTTACCTGTTCTTTCTCAGCTCGGATTCAGAAGTACTTTTTTCTTCAATGGCCCTTGCATGTGGAGAAATTTCCTTCGCATACGTCTAACTGCATGGCAGTATGTTTTTTTTTTAATTTTGCTTTTATTTTGTTTATAGCTTTAGATGAGGGAATACGTATTTAAATGCTTCCTTTTCATACAGAATCTCTGTTCACTTGATGCTTTGCTCCTTTTAGACATCAAATATGGTTACTCTGTGTTCGAATGGACTTATGACACCGAATTAAAGTAACCATGCACCTTCTCTACTTTTCACAAGCTCTTGGAACAAAAAGTTGGTGGTGGGCATGTTGGAAAGAGACAATGACCTAGGTGTCTGAGAATCAGAATAATGAAATAGCAGCTCCTTGAAACCATAGCAACACAAAAGTGCTAATGCTAAGAATTATATGAAGGGGTACTGTCCCCAAAACAGAATCTTTTTTTCTAAGCTATGTATTTATTTATTTACTTTTTTTAACAAAACAACCTTATCACCCTCAATGTACTCACCATTAAACTTAATACGTTTTTCAAATCTACGATTCCATTCTTGGAAACATTTTTCCAACTCATCTGCCTGGATGGCTGACAGCACTTCCCTCGTTTGTTCCTTCGCCTCTTCTGCTTTGTTGAATCACTCTCCCTTCATGTCCCTCTGCATTCGTGGAAACAAAAAGAAGTCTCGCAGAGCGAAGTCAGGTGAGTCAGGTGCGTAGGGCAAGACAGGCATGCTTTTTTTCACCAAAAAAACTGGCACACAGAGATGGCAGCAGGAGCAGGTTCATTGTCATGGTGGTAAAACCAACCCTCTTTCTGCCACAAAACAGTGTTTTTGTCACACACTGTTAACACTATCTTTTCAGAACTTCCAAGCAGAAAACTTGATTTAGCAGTCTGACCTGGTGGAACAAACTCTAAATGCACTATCCCTCTCTTATCACATGTTTGTTGTTTTGGGGTTTTTTTTGGAGGGACTACTTCCTCGTATAATAGCAAACTTTAAAAAAGAATAAGGTAAAAGTCGAATCTGTATTTCTCTCAATCATTAAAAAGTCATTCAATTAACCTTTGAATAAAATGTGACACTATTGAAAACACAATGTCAAAATAAAAAATTAATTGTGCTAGGCCAGGTTGATGAGAAACAAATTAAATGATATTCAAATATGTGTAATTACACCAAGAAGATTTATATAGCAGGAAACTTCCCAGCCCAGTCCAACTCAAGTCCATAAGTCTGGTACTAGTTCTATAAGCCTCTTTTCAGACTCATGAAGTCACAAGCAATCATGCAGTATGCAGGAATATCAGAGGCTGGTAGGTGCAAAATGGCAGTGGGTGGATGCATCTCCGGGGCTTTGGCTGTCAACAGGAAGGTGAAGGCAGAGAGAGAGGGGCAATTTCCCAGTTCTTCATGAGAAGGCCACTCCCACGAGGAGGTACCATCAGGCTGTGACCTGACTGACAGACTCAACTTACTTATGAAGTTGACATGAAATATGTAACTACCACATTAATCAAAATAGTTTGTCAAATTGATGATCATATTTAAATGCAGCCTCTTTTATTTAACTAAGAGTAATTCCTTCATTTAAATGCCACTGCATAAAACTGATAAGTAAATGTATATAAATTAAATGTAGATATATAAAACACTATAAATAAAATGTGATTTCACTGTGATCAAATCACCAGTCTGCATAATGGAAGCATTAAATAACATGAAGAAAAATCATCTTGAAAATCATCACTATTTACATGATGTTACTTTATTTGCAATACTTGTTCTGTATATATTTACAATTTTGTATAAAGAGGTTCATAAAATGTAACACTATTGCAAAATTACCTTTACTCATAATTACAAATCTTAAATAATTCTATATTCCAATATAATAAAACACAATACTCTTTAAAATATAATCACATTGTATTTTTACTTTTCAGTGCGTCAGGAGTCATGGTGGCTAGCGGTGACACGTTGGAATGCCATCTGAAAGGTTTGGTTTTCAAAACCAGAAGCTTCTCTGCTCAAAAAAAGACAGCTTTCTACCCCTGTCAACAGTTACCGCCTCATAAATTGAGAGGGGCAGCTCTAGCCTGCCGTATATAGTCGCTGTGAGTTGGCATGGGTTGTCCTTCTTTTAATACATAACCTATAATCCTCTATATCATATTTTACTAACCTAGTTATTTAAACACTCGTGTTTTCCTTAACTTTTGATATTTTAAACAGTATTCATATTTTAAATATTGTTATTTTTAAATGATATTTTTATAGGTAAGTCTTTTTTATATGCACTTATATTTTCTTCAGCAAGCCTAGTTGCAAAGTGGGCCATGCTAACCACAAGGCAAACAAGTCAAACCCATCCGAACCCACCAGCCCTTCAATGGGAGAATGATGAGGCTTTGTGCGTCTTCAAGATTCACAGCTTGGAAAGCCTATACAGGGTCACTGTGAGTCAGGATGTCAGGATTGTCTAAATGGCAGTAGAATTAAGTATTTTTTTAACATTATCATCCTGTTTGTGAGGACAAAATAAAGACCTAACAGATATTTTAATTATATAATATTTCTAAGTCATGTAGAATGCACTTAAACTGAGGTATATAATGAAGAAATGGCAACTGAAGGAGGACAACCAACTTGCCAGCCACCCTCAGGGTGGAGTTTTCTCGGGGACTGGACCCAGACTTTAGGCTCTGTGCCATAAGATTCCAATTTTGACAGAACATCAGGACTGACCCATATCTCAGAGGAAATCGCTTGTGTTTTATATGTAGCATCTAATGCATGAAAAGAACATGGTCCTGCATCAATATAGCTGATATATAAATAGAAACACTCTCATACAACTCTCTAGTGTCAACTTTTATTTTAAAAGTAGTACTTTTGTATCTGGTGATTATGTATATCTCATTGGTATTTAATAAAATCTGGGCCTCTATGAGAAGATAATCAACAGTCAGTGCTTCTTTAGTCCTAGTAGTTCCCAGAATTAAAAGACATCTTTGGTTTTGATTTTGTTTTGTTTATATAAATTTAAAGATCATTTTATTACGGGCTCTTAAAGCTCTTATAACAATCTATACATCAATTATATCAAGCATATTTGTACATTATTTTCTAGACATTTACTTTCTATGGAGCACTTGGTATCAGCTCCTCTATTTTTCCTCTCTCCCCACCCCCACCCTGTGACCCTTTATTAAATTATAAATAATTATTATTTTCATATCTTACACCAAGCACTGTCTCCCTTCCGCCATGGTTTCTGTTATTTGTCCCCCGGGAAGGGGGGAGGTGTAGTCATGTGTCAAGCATCGTGATGAGTCCCCCTTCCTCCCCTTTTCTTTCTACCTTTCCCCTACTCTTCTGGTATCACTACTCCCATTCCTGTTCCTAGATTCCATATGTCATGGGCTCTTACCTCTTAACTGTACCTCTGCACATGTTCTGGTCTAGCCCACAGTGAAAGGCAGTACTGGAATCATAATAGCGGGGGGTGAGGAATTCTCAAGGAACCAGAGGTGTATTTTGTGTTTTATTGGTGCTTTACTACACCCCTATTGACTGACTCATCGCTTCCCTGTGACCCCTCTTGAAGGGATGTCCCAGTGTCAACAGATGGGCTTTGGGGTTCTTTCCCAACTTCCCTCTCTGTCAGCAATATGTTTTTTTGTTTGTTTATTTATTTGTGTGGGATCTTCTGTTGTTTGTTTCCCAGTCATGGCAATACCTCATTATTGCACAAGCTGGTGTGCTTCTTCCATGTGGGCTTGTTGCGTCTCTGATGAATGGCAACTTGTTTAACTTCAAGCTGTTAAGACCTGAGAGCACTTTATCTTTTCATAGCCAGGCACCATGAGCTTTCTTCACCACATTTTCTTATTCACTCATCTTATCCTCAGTGATTGTGAGGGGAGGGTGATAATCACATATTCCAGGTTGTTAGATCAAAGTATGAGGTAGTTTATTGTGCCAACGTGGCCGATAAACACACATGGGGTTAATTGAAGGGTGGAGGGTTCAGTGAGCCTCGCCTTTCTAGTTCTCGGGTTTCTTGCTTTGTGATGGTTGGACCAGAGTGCATTAAATAACATGAAGAAAAAGCAAGACTCATTTCCTGCAAGACATCCCTGAGGAGAAGCTGTGTGGACCTACCCCGATGCATCCCTGGGTGCTGGAGCAGTCGTGTGGAGACCCTGCCAGAGCTGAGATGCGTACATGCTCACTGATTCAGCCTTCCTCCTGCAGTCGGCATCATGGTGTGTGCTTTGTGAGATGGACGAGGAATTTGTGAATTGGTGTTGGACATATGAGTTAATGTTGGACTTGTGGGCTTGGGCAGCACTGGGTTGGGATGTTATCTTGATTTGCACTTACCCTTTCCATAAAACTCTCTTATACATGAGTTTCTGTGTATTTGTTTGTCTAAAATACCCAGAGTAACACAAAGCATTTTTGCATTGAGGGACAGTATGATCAGAGGCCTGAAGTCCATCCACTACCTCAGGGAAATGTCATATAAATACATGTGCATAGGCCAGTACCTCTATTTTTATGCATTACTGTATTTACATATGCACACAAATATGGTTCTATCTCTACCCATAGCTTTACTTCCTAGATCGTTCCTCTGTTTTACCTTCCTCCTGCTCCACCATCACACTCACCCTTCTTGTACCTCTTCGTAATTTCTCTCAGCTAGATAGCTATTGCTCCGGCACCCTCAGGATCTATACATCCTCCATGTTTTTTATTTTAAGTCCCTAGTTGTTCTCCTGTCTATGGAGTTGTTTGCTCGCCACTCACTTCCCCACCTCCTTCTCCCCTCAGGTCCTCCAGAACCATCTGTCTCATTGCTTTCTCCTCAAGCTTGCTTCCCAAGCCCAATAGAAGGAAGCCACTTCACTCACACTATATGGGTTGAGGTACAGGCAGTTGGGAGGAGGTCGGGCCAAACCCAAGGAGGTACATGTTATTCCAACACAAAGAAGGGTAAAGGGGGCAAGGAGAAGGGAGAAAAGTATGGTGGTGGGGGATGACAGCAGGGGAGGAGCAGGCCACTAACCCACCCAGGGGAGAGCATTGTTTGTCTCCACAGAATTGGGAGTGTGTACGCAGACCCCACTACAGTGCACCCAGCCTTGAGGACGATGTAATCACGTGGAGAAATGCATAGAAAATCGGGCTTCAGGGCCTGCCCCAATCTGAGCCAAACGGACACCCCCACCCCATAGAAGCATATGCTACATAGAACAACGCTAAACTTACAAGCTGGGGTGAAGGGCCAGCGTGCCACTCCCACATGGAAATAAACCATAAAGGGAAAAGAGAAAGGGACAGTCTAGACCCCATGTTGGCACAAGCCTGGAGGACGGTGACTTCCCTGCGTGCAGCTGCTAAGACACAGAGAGGACCTTAGGGCTGACCACAGCTGCAGACATGCTGTCCCCTCACTGGATCATCCCATGACAGAAGACAATACCCTACACACACGGCAGATCAGCAACAGGAGCCAAGCAAAGCCACAAAGTCCCAAGGAGTCCCCAAAATAGACTTCAGGCTAGGAGGGGAAGCTCCTGTAATTCCCCTGGGACCAGTGGGGAGATAGTCAGAAAGGTCAGTGAGCAGAACTGGAATTATGTATCTTTTTAAAATTTTTCTTCCTTTGTCCTTTTTCTCTTGTTCCCCCTTCAATCTTTTGTTTTCTTTCTTTCTTTCTTTTTTTAGTCTCTGTTTTTTTAAAGGACATCTTTTGGTGTAGTGGATTATACTCTGGGTTACTAATCACAAGGTCAGCAATTGGAACCCACTAGAACCCCTTTCCAAAGCGCTGAGGTTTTCTGCTCTTGCTAAGATTTACAGTTTCAGACGTCCACAGGGGGGGCTTTTGGCTGGGGTCACTATGAGTCAGAATTGACCCCATGGCATCGCGATTTTGGGGAGGTTGAGGGAAAGGTTGGGATTAAAAGATCAGTCGTCTAGATCACTTTCATTTCTTTCTGTCACTTGTTTTTAAAAAATGTAGATGTCAAGGCTTGCCACATAGAGTGTCATATTTCAATGTGTATTTTAAAAATTTGTTCATGTTCAAAAAGCAGTCCTAGTGAAATAATGGTTAATCACTTGGCTGCTAACTGAACGAGGATGTTGGTTCAAACTTATTCAGTGCCTCTATGGGGGGAAGATCGGGTAATCTACACTGTTATAAGGGGGGTTATGAGCTGTGGGACAGTCAAGGTTTATTGTGCTAACCTGGCTGATAAACCCATGTGGGATTAATTGAAGAGCAGAAAGATAAATGGGTTGGTGAGCCTCGTTTTCCTGGTTCTTGCATCTCTTGCTCTCTGATGGTTGGACCAGGGTACAGCTGCCTTAGCCAGTTCCCTGCTTCAGCTTGCAAGGCTCACTTCCTGTGAGACATCCCTGAGGAGAAGCTGCCTGGACCTACCCTGATGCAGCCCTAGGTGCTGGAGAAGCCACGTGGAGATCCCTGCCAGCGCTGAGATGCTTACACTGCCACTGGATTCATAGACTTTCTACCCACTGGCCTGTGATCCTCTTGCATTCGGCATCATTGTGTGTGTTCTGTGAGTTTGAGGAGGACTTTGTAGATTGGTCTCAGACATATGGACTAAGTCGGACTTATGGGCTTGTACATTCAGAAAGCACTTACCCTTTACATAAAACTCTCTCTTATACATATATGAGTTTCTGTGGATTTGTTCCTCGAGTTTACCTAGACTAACACAAGCTGTTATACATTTGGTGGTACCCAACACCACTGCCTATGTTCAAGCAGTTTTAGTTCCATATTGGATGTTGCAATCACATACAACATTTCTAGGCTAATATTATATCCTAATATAAATCAAGGGATCACCCGCCTAGATTTTTTAGGTGCACAAATAAAATAGAATACAGGATTGAAATATTTCAGAAACAGATTTTAAAGCATATGTGAGATCGTTTGCCACTGCTTTGGATTAGCTGAATTAAAATTATACTTCATTAATTCAGGCAATCAAATGTTGGAAATATTTATTGATATTGATGTCAAGAAAGGAGAAATATAAGTAGATTTCATTTTCAAAATAAGAATAAGTTTATAACAGATCTTTGGATATAGAATAAAAGGAGAAACTCATTTCCAAGCAAATATATTAGTGAACGGCCTGGTTGACAGTTTTGTGTAAATGAGATCTACATACTACTTCTTATTTGAATAATAAGACCAATAAACTTGAATCATTAATTCAGTTCCAAATTTTTGTAGGTAGTAATGAAGAATATTTGTTAATACAAAACCCTCTATGCTACAGCAAGGCTAAGGTCAAAGTAACAGCTGTCGTCCACTCATTCCTGATTCTGATCTAGAACCTGTGAGAGTGACTTTGAAGAAAATGAATTTTCTTTTCATTCTTAAAGGGTTAATAGGATACCATTGAAAACTAAAGAAATGGATAAAGGTCATTCTAATTTAAGGAACCAAATCTAATCTTTTCTTCTTTATAGTGGTTATTGACTTTTTTAAAATATACGATTGGGGGTTAAATATGTCATTACCTATAATTAAGAAAATAATTTCTAATTTCTAATTTCTAAAAATCAAATTCAGAGATCATTTGGATTACTTTTTCCAAAATGGATCCAATCAAATTTACACAATAAACTCTTAATCTGTCAAGAGTTTAGGAATCTAAGCTTGTGTTAGATGAGTTACATGTGATGAAATATTATTTGTCAGGAAAAGGAACTCTCAAATTCTTATATTTGTACTCATTGATCATGTTCTCTGAAACTGAATCTGGGGATTCCTTTAATCCCAGCCCCATGGATGGTTATTGACTTTGGAGAGTAAATGAACACTAATTAGATAAGATTGCTCCTTGTGGTAAAACAATAGCTTGAGGGGGGAAAACAATGCCTAAAATACTTCATGGAGAATCAGAAAATGATATTATGCTCTACGTTATTTTATACTCATATTTCAAAATTTCCCAAGCAAGGAACTAATAAAGCTGTATGTGCATTTTCTGTATCCTAATATATTATTATGGGTTAATTGTCTATTGTGTAGTATTTTTACTCTCTTTGATTTCCTTTTAAAAATCATGAGATTATTAATTTTATTGTTGTTCATTGCTGCAACAACATTATACTAGATGTCTAAGTGAAAAAAATGAACTAACTAATAAATGATCTTTTATCCTAAATTTGAATTGTGTTATTAAAAACAATGAAGCAGACGGCATTAAATGCTTCACAGGTTGAATTGGTAAAACAGAATTATACTCTTATTTTCTTGATATCTAATGTATTATCTTATTGTATATAGAATTTTTCAGCTATAATGAGTTTTTTTAAATACCATAATTACCTTAACCTAAATTGAAGTATTATTGTAATAATAAATTACAATTTTTCTTAAAATAAAATAAATGTTAAAACACAATATAGATGATTTTAATTTACCAAACTTTTCTATAGTGTTAAGAGGTAATTTGGCTTCCGCCCCCCAAAAAAATGGTAATTGTTGACATGATGAAATTAATTAATGTCACTAAACTATACATCTGAACATTGTTGAGATGGTATATATTTTGTTACATATGTATTTGTCACAATAAAAAGATTTAAAAATGAGTTATAGAAATAGATATTACTTAATTTTAAAATTGTTTTATTCAAAGATGACTGAAATATTTACTGTTTTGTTGAAAGATTGGCTCCCAGGTCTTACTCTTTTCATGTAAGGAAAGCTTTGAAAATTTCTACAAGCAGATTTGACTATTCCTTGCCAATATTATCATTTTCATAGTAATTTGATAATATTTGCATTTAGTTCTACACATGTGCTCATAATGTCATATGATGATTATTTATATAATGATGTGCACCAAACTAAACCCAATTCAAGCTTACTTAAGGAAAAAGGGGAAATTATAAGCATCAGAAAGGGAGAGATACAAGCTCACTACTATCATCATTCATTCTTTATCTCTTACAATTCTTCTGTGCTCTTTTGTCCTCTTGTACACAACATTGGGTTTATTGTAGATCTTCTTCATCCAAATAGAATCATGTTGGTTGTACTTAGAGAGATATTTGGTTGCACCATTTGAACAAATATGCTCCAAAGGAAAGAAGGAGATTCTCTTCCCAGCACTTACACACAAAATCCAAAGGAAAGGTCCCATTGGTCCAATTTGAGCATTGTGCTCATGTCTAGATCAAAGTATGTGACAATAAGTTATAAGGTTTCCCTGGACTTCACCCTGAGTCTATTACTGTGATTATGTAACTGTAAGTATAAAAATACTGGTTGGAACAGTAGAGATCCATAAAATATTTATTTTATCCATAAAAGAAATAGTTATATTGCCAAAAAATGAAATGATATAGAACCATTATGTCATAAAATTTACTGTCCTTTGTTAGAAGTTTTGTTCACTTGCCACTGAATGCACATAGGTTATGTTACTGGTAAGATTATTACTCAATAGTGTTCAAATGGAATCCTAGTAGGGCAATGGTCCCCATAAGGCTGCTAAGCTCGAGGTCAGCATTTCAAAGCCACCAGCTGCTCCAAGAAAGAAAAAGGACTTTCTATTTCTTTTTGTTTTGTTTAAAATCTATCTTCTTTTTAACATTTTATTAGGGACTCATACAACTCTTATCACAATTCATATATATACATACATCAATTGTATAAAGCATATCTGTACATTATCTGCCCTAATCATTTTCAAAGCATTTGCTCTCGACTTAAGCCCTTTGCATCAGTCCTCTTTTTCCCCCTCTCTCCCCGCTCCACTCTCCCTCATGAGCCCTTGATAATTTATAAATTATTATTTTGTCATATCTTGCCCTGTCTGGGGTCTCCCTTCACCCCCTTTTCTGTTGTCCCCCAGGGAGGATGTCACATGTGGATCCTTGTAATCGGTTCCCCCTTTCCAACCCACTCACCCTCTACCCTCGCAGTATCGCCCCTCACACCCCTGGTCCTGAAGGTATCATCCACCTTGGATTCCCTGTGACTCCAGCTCCTATCTGCACCAGTGTACAACCTCTGCTCTACCCAGTCTTGCAAGGTAGACTTCGGATCATGGTAGTGGGGGGGAGGGAGGAAGAAGCATTTATGAACTGGAGGAAAGCTGTATTCTTCATGAGTGCTACGTCGCACCCTGACTGACTCATGTCTTCCTCTATACCCCTCTGTGAGGGGATCTCCAGTGGCCGATAAATGGGCTTTGGGTCTCCACTCTACACTTCCCCCTTCATTCACTATGGTAAGATTTTTTTTTTTTGATGATAACTTATACCTGATCCCTTCGACACCTCATGATGGTACAGGCTGGTGTGTTCTTCCACGTGGGCTTTGATGCTTCTGAGCTAGATGGTCGCTTGTTCACCTTTAAGACCCCGGACACTATCTCTTTTGATAGCCAGGCACCATCAGCTTTCTTCGCCACATGTGCTTATGCACCCGTTTCTCCTTGGCGATCATATCATGGAGATGTGCAGCCAATGATGTGATTTTTTTGTACTTTGATGCCTGATAACTGATCCCCACATTTGCTTGTTCACCCTCTTTGGCTTCAGCGGTTGTGTCGGGAGGGTGAGCATCATAGAATGCCAATTTAATAGAAGAAAGTATTCATGCATTGAGGGAGTTCTTGAGTAGAGGCCCAATGTCCTTCCGCCACCTTAATACTAAACCTATAAATATAGGCCCATAGATCTATTTCCTGATCCATATATATATATGCCTTTGTCTAGACATCTATAAATGCCCCTTTGCCTCCTAGCTCTTTCCTCTATTTCCCTGGACTTTCCTCCTGCCCCACTATCATGCTCTGTCTCCACCTGGGTTACAGCTATACCTCTTCGTCTTCATTACATACCTTACCTTTGATCATTCCCTACCAGGGCGCCACTCCCACCTCACCACCAATTTGGATCCCATGTTGTTTCCTTGTCCCTGGGTTTGTTAACACCACTTCCTTATGCCCCACCCCAACCCTATCCCAACTCCCCCTGGAACTGTCGGTCCTGTTGTTTTTACTCCAGATGGTTCATCCAGCCTGTCTTATTTAGACAGACCTACGGAGATAATAACATGCACAAAAACAACACAGAGTAAACCAAAGAAACAGTATACAACAAAATAACAACAACAAGCCACTAACAAAGAACCAAACAAAACACATCAATAAAGAAAAGCTTGTAGTTAGTTCAAGGATCATTTGTTGGCCTTTAGGAGTGTTTTCCAGTCCAGTCTGTTGGGGCACCACGCCCTGGCCCCAAAGTCCACTTTCAGCATTCCCTGGGGACCTTGTTGCTCCATTCCCTTGCTGTTCCACTGCACTCCCCCAGTGCTTTGCCTCGGTGTGGTGGGATCAGGTCAGGCGCAATTCCCACACTGTTTCTCCGGTGCTGTCCCCTGTAGCGCCATGGGTCAATGAGGGGCATCATGTCTCATAGTGGGGCCAGCCATGTTGTTCTCTGTGTGGACTGGCTGCTCTAATCAGGAACATCATCCTCACGGTCTAGTGGGCCAAGCTGTACTCCTCTCTCTTCTCCCCTCCCCCCCTTCATCTGCTCCCGTGTGCTCTGATCAGATATGCCCCTCTCCCGGAGAATCAATGTCGTCCTTTGAAACAAATTCTTTTGGGGGGAGGGGCAGGCATCCACTTAATATTTGGTACTAGGGCCAACCTCCCAGACCTCTCCACTGGTTCCCTACTCCACACCGGAATGTTGCATTCACACCTTGAGGCACTGGGTTGAAGTCTGGTCCCTCTTTCCCTGTGGAGATATAAACAATGGGTTAGTGCCCCATGCCCCTGCTCCCCTTTTCTTCCTTATATTCATCCCTCCCCCCCCCCACCTCCTCCCCAGTTGTCTACCATGTGCATCCCTGGATTTGATCTGGTCTCTGCCATATTACGCAGTCCTCAACCCCAAAATGTTTGTATAGAGTAGCTTTTTCCCTATGCCCCTTTTGCATTTTTAAAAAAAATATTTACCTCAGCTGGATCATGTAGTACTTGTCCTTTTGTGCCTGACTTACTTCACTTAGCATGATTTCCTCCAGTTCTTCCCATGCTGCTATGTGCTTCATACATTCATCACTGCTTTTTAGCGATGCGTAGTACTCCATTGTATGTATATAACACAGTTTTTTTAATCCAATCATCAGTTGATGGAAATTTGGGTTGCTTCCAACTCCTTGCAATTGTGAACTGTGCTGCAATGAACATTGGAGCACAGATGTCTGACCTAGGTTTGTTTCTTGCCTCTTCTGGTTATATGCCCAGTAGGGGAATTGCTGGATCATATGGTAACTCTATTTCCATCTATTTCTGTAAAGAGTTACATTCTCGAAACTCAAAATGTCAGTTATACCCTGTCCTATAGGTTCACTAAAAGTCAGAACTTATTTGATGGCAATGAGTGAGTGTGCAAATGACTTAATGGCTTTATTTACTTAAAAATTCACACTGTTGTTAGTAGCCAATTCAAAGCCTCTACCTAAAATATGAAGTCTAAAATGTTTATGTTTTTTGGAAAAGTTACTTAGCCACCCTGAGCCTTATTTATAATGGAAATACTATTGGCTCCAAATGAACAGCTTTGTCATTAAGAATAAATTTTTAAGAAACACCAATATAGAAGATATTTGGAAATAAAATGTTAAGTAAGTTTCACTCTATTATCAATATTGACATCACAATATTTATGCTGCCATGTCTTGGCCATGGACTCAGCTATCATTGTCTCATGAGACAATTGTTTAAAGATTTTCATCGACAGGCAAAAGAAGAGATGTTCTCCTCTATTTAGTCGTCTGCAGAAGAAAATCTCTCCAACTATATGACTGTCTAGTCATCCTTCTTATTCCAAGAGGTTGTGTCAAACTCACACAGTGAAGGAGAATATTTTAAGAAGATTATCTGAGCAGAAAAATGCAGACAAGGAGAGAAGCTAAAACATACATTAGAGGAATCAGGGCAGTAGACCCATACCCATTAGATTATGGCTCGCAGTGGCCCCTGAGGGTTTTCGAGTCTGGAAATCTTTACAGGAATAGAAAGCCTCATTTTTCCCCCTGGGGAATCAGGGGAGTAGAAAGATATATTGACCATTTCAAAGGGGCTGGAAAGGGAGGTGAGGAGCCAACAATTTCATTAGATTTCTACATTATTTGTTCTTGAGTGAAAGTAAACACCGATAACTATTGAATCTTTACAATTCACCTTAATCACTTGAGAGAAAGTGGCCTTTGCTTCAGAAACTACCTGAAGAGCCAAACTGCTTACATGTTTTCATCCCCCCGTCACCGTGAGAAGCCAAACTAGTCATGGGGACTGAGTGTGCATTCGCATAATCCATGTCCTGATAAGCTAACTTTGAGGTTTTCTCCTGAAAGATCAAAAGTACCTTTCACTTCCCAAAATCCAGATCAAATATTAACACTTTCCACATCAGTGCACCCTAACCATGCGCATACACAGGAAAATACAAACATCGTGCTTAAATAAATGGGTACGAATATTTCAATTAAAAGTGGTTTGGAGAGCTCTGGGATTGCGTTCCTACAGTCCTGTTTCAGAGGATAAGGCTGCATTCCAGAGCAAGTCTCACCCAGCGCAGAGATGGCACATTCTGGGGCCCTGCCAGCACTGGACACCCCCAAGGGCATCAGAGCACATGTGCTGC
This sequence comes from Tenrec ecaudatus, assembly GCF_050624435.1. Classification (NCBI taxonomy): domain Eukaryota; kingdom Metazoa; phylum Chordata; class Mammalia; order Afrosoricida; family Tenrecidae; genus Tenrec; species Tenrec ecaudatus. Next base: position 29,216,249 of record NC_134539.1, read on the forward strand.
AGCTGCTCTTCCATTGTTTCTTTGTTTGAGCTTTTGCTGTAGCTTTTCTGTAATTGACTAGGTTTATCAATGAACAGAGAGACATCCATCACACACACACACACACACACACACACACACACACTTGGAGTATTCTGAAAAGAGAATAATACAAGGAACTATAAGCCTGACTATATTACTAATTACCTAATTACCTCTATGCCCCTGAGAAACTTATTTGATCTCTCTGGTACTCAATTTCCTAACTGTTAATGAGATGTGATTGCAAAGGGTGGTCTATAATAAATTCCCCAGCTCCTCCAATCCATGAGTTAGCTTGTCAGGCAACAAACATATGTGATGATACTGAGGATGTTATTATGTCTAACATAATTTTATATCAGGCATTTTTGAAACTCAAGCACCATGTAATTGTGCTCTGACTCCTTGACATTATGCACAAGTCTGGCACTGATCTGAGATGTGGAAAGTTCACTTACACATTTCATTGCTTGAAAATGGGCATAGTGTTGCCTGACATATATTCAATTATTTATTCATACATTGTGTTAGTCTGGGTTGACAAGAAAAATAAATTCATAGACACATATGTGTATAAGAAAGAGCTTTATATACAAGAGTAATTGTAGATATTTTTATGGTAAATTGCTTATTTCATCCCATATTTTCTGAAAATTTTCTTTTTATGACATAAGTTGTTCATAATATTTAATTTTTTCATTTTGAACAATATTAATATTTACTATAAATATAATTAATTTCACTTACTTGATGTGTGCAATACAATAATGTCTAATTTTAAATGAGGAATATTGTCTAATGAGTCCTGGTATTTAACTACTATCAGTACGATCAAGATATAGGATCGTCCCTGACACTAACTGATTTACTCCTGTCTATGTGTAGTCTATTTCCTTGCCCCACCTCTTCAGCCCAGAAAGCCACCAAACTGCTTCATTTTAATACAGTCCTATGTTTCTGAAATTTAAATTAAATGGAATCACAACATAAGGTTTCTTTTTTGTCTGGAATATTTTACTTAGCAGGACACTTACTTTTAACTTACTTATATGTGTTTTATAACAATACATTTAATTTTTACTTGACTGATTATTTCATTATATGGATATACATCATTTTGTTGAGTTTCATATGATGAATACTACCATCTTTCAGATGGTCTTAATTTGGGTCATTATGAATAAAATTGTTTTGAACATTCATTTAGAGTTTTTCATGTGGGCCTAGATGTTCTTTCTAGTAACATTGTGCATATGTTTAATTTTATTAGAAACAACATCCTGTTCATTCAAACAGCCATTCTACACGGCATTTTCACTAGAAACATATGAGACTTTCAGATATGCCTCATCTTATCCAAATCGGCCTTTTGCATTTGAACCATTCTGTTGGCAGGTAGTAGTATTCCATTATGTTTTTCATTTGTATTTCACTGATGTTTGATAGTAAAAAGTTTCTGTTTTAATGTTCACAGGAGCGTAAGTGTATCAGATTGCTAGAAAAAATATCCCTAATCATTATTCTAATCACTGCACAACCAATAGGACTTTGAAATTCTCCCATTAACACATAGAACTTATTTATTTATTCCTCTGATTTAGTACTGAATATGTAATCTACTTTAAGCAATTACCTATTTATAAATGAGATAAGAACTATAATCATGCTTGTACACATATTTTGAATAATCTAATGGTTATTTTTGTGCTCCCAATTTATTTTTCTACGACCACCATTTGTTGTATCTTTTATTTTCTTTCAAAATTTTGTAATCTTATAAGCTTGGACTTTGAAAGCATCATACTAGACAAATGTTCTGTCTTCTGGCCTTTCTTTTTCAATGTTTACATCCACAACTGTTTAAATCTGGGGGGCACCAAGATATAGCTCTGTCATTTCTTTATGAGTACCAAAATGCACATTTCCTTCTTTATGCATGTGGGCTAGATTCCTATTTGCTGTCTACTTAACATCCCCATTTAGAGACCTCCTTATTTTCTAAAAGTTATCACATCAAAACTTAGTTCCTAATAATTTTATGAAACTTTTTTCTCATGCAGACTTTAATATCTAAGTTACTAATTTCAAAATATCCTTGGAGCCATATTTGATCCCTTCTTTCATCATGTGTCCCATATCCAATCACTCATCATATCTGAGGGATCTAATGTTAACATTTATAGACTCCCACCACCTTTCAGTTACAATCCTACATCAGCCCTAGCCAAAATCACCAGCATCTTTACCTGTGTTCTTGCAATAAACCAATAACTAATCTCTATAATTTAAGTTTTGTATCTATCAACCTATTTGTAATATAGCAGTCAAATGAGCCTTTTAAACCATGAGTCATATGATGCAGTTAGTATTTTTGCAAGATCTATACAGTCTGGTTGCTCCTCACCTGTTTGAATTCACCTCTTATTTAACCCTTCTGCCTTCAGATCCATATTACTTTGCAAGCCCCCAACACATTGTAGCATAATTGATTTTGATAGGTTTTTACTTTCGTTTGAAAAGCCCACAGGTATCATCATGGCTCATTCTTCCTTGGGTATTTTTTATTCCTTTAAACATTTCTCAGTGACTTTGCTCTTTGACAATCTAGGGGAAAATACACCTGCTGCAAATTCTCACTATCTCCCTTTTGCCTCATGTCAGTTCTTCTACCACTTATCATTCCCTAACACAGTACTCATGAACAAATTAGTGATTCCTGCTGTTAGGTGCTGCTGACTTGGCTTTGACCCACATGACCCTACATACAACAGAATGGGACACCACCAGGTCCCAGGCCATCCTCACAATTGTCCTTATGTTTGAAGCCATTATCTCATCCACTCTCTCAATCCGTCTTTTCGAAGATCTCCCTCTTTTTATAATAAAAAAGTATGTGTGAAATATATTTATGCATTATGTAAATCATATATTGTATATGATATATTTAATGTTTAATGTCACTTATATAACATTGTGATATATATATAAACAAACACATGATATTGTATTGTGTTTACATTATAAAGTATGATTTCCATGATATCAGGGATATGTGTGATCACCCTTTAGGTACTTCGCAAAATGATAGGTCCTTGATAAACATGTTTTCAATAACCAAATATATTAATGAATCTAAATTATACTTTTGTAGCTACTGATGTCACAAAAGAAAGAATTTACTTTCTGTTTGGCTTAATTTCCAATGATGTGACTATTTGAAAAGCAGAAGCACAAAAATGTATCTCTGATTTTCTGTGAACCATAAAATCTTTCAAATAATGCAGCGACTGAAACTACCTCGTAAAACTTACTGAGGCAATTTATTGCTCTAAAATTACAGAGGATAAGTGAAGAAAATCAGATTGCTGAAAACATTTCAACAAAATGAGCATAGAAAAAACCTAGCCCACAAAAATGTGTGTATCAATATTGTATTACACCTGCTGTTCAAAACTAAACACTTCAGAGTTGAAGGACTAAACTTCCATCGCATAACATATATTCATAATGACCAAGTCAAAACACGAACAGTGGTAAAAACTAAGTCACTTTCACATACTTTAATCAGACCCAAGGAGATGGATGTTGGCATTGAATGAAATTCTACTCAGCTCACTCTCTGACAGCCATATAATGGATTATCATTATAGGGAACAAGTAAATAGTAATCCAGAATAACTTCAAAAGAGCTTTCTAAATACATTCAAGCATGGGGGACTATTTCATCTTATCTTGTCAACTACAGCATGCTGGGTATAACCTAGACCAGTTAAAAAGAACTTGTGGAATTGGCTGAAGTGAGGGCAATTGAAAGATGGAGATGGAGAAAGAATGGAGAAACTATTTTTTCACCTAGTAATCAGTTTAGAAAACATCATTTTCCAAACATGAAATATTAGAATGGGTTTTCTAGCTAGATAGCAGAGTAAATTTGGAGTCTGAATTAGAAAGTATAAAGCAGATATACTCATACTAGAAAGGAGGCCTGTTGGCATAGTGGATCATGCATACGGATGCTAAGTTCAAGGTCAGCAGCTTGACATCAGCAAGCCAATGCAGAAGAAAGATGAGGCTTTCTTCTAGAAAGACAGTCTCCTGAATTCCACTGAGGCAGTTCTGCTTTGTCTCATTGGATTACTATGACTTGATCACACTGAGTTAGTGCTCATGTTGGAAGAGACCTGTAAAGTTTAAATTGCCTGTCCTGCACATGTGAAAAATAAACAACTAAACAGTTGAATACTTTTTCATATCAATTGTTCAAAACATGTGACAGACAAATTATGTAGCAGTGGGCCAGCAGAGATTTAACAAGGCAATGAGTCCATTCAAGCATCTTCTTGGCAATGGTTTCACAGACAGTAATTTTTAAGATTTCTTCTCTCACTGATATATTGAAATGAGGATGAAGAAATAGATGTGGAATGTTTGGAACAATAAGAACAAAATGCATGATGTGTTTGAGGCTTTTTTTTAGTTGAAAGTTAAAAAATTAAGTAAAAATTATTAAAGACATTGTAAAAATTCACAAAGTGGCTAGTCAGTTTAACTTTAAATATTCCTAGACACAAATGCACGCTCACACACAGGCATGCTACATGGTTAAGCATGATTTTGTTAGGTGCTTTCTAATCAGCTCAGCATCACAGTGACCCTATGCTAAGCAATACTAAACACCGCCCAGTCCTTCGCATATCTTTCTCAGTAAGTTAGTATCGTCCTCCTGGATTTCAGCCAGCAGGATTTTTTTACATGAACATCACAGGTTTTTAATGAGTCTTATTCTAAATGTGATGCTCTGTTTTCACATCGCGCCAATCCTCAGACTATTTGCTCAGCATATGGATTGTTGAAGTATGGTTAAAAGAGGAAGTACTGACACACTTTTTCTCATTGAAACAATGCAGCGTCCCCTTGTTCTGTTCACACAACTGCCTCTTGGTACACGTGCAGGATCCAGATAAGTGACGATGCGTTCTGGAATTCTCACTCTTAACAATGGTACCCATAGATTGTTATGATACACAAAGTTGAACACTCTGGCATAGTCAATGAAACAGAAATAAACATCTATGTTAGTCTGGGTTGACCAGAGAAACAAATTCATAGACACTCATATGCGTGTAACAAAGAGCTTTATATAAAAAAGCAATTTATATTGAGAAAACATCCCAGCCCTTTCCAGATCAAGTCCATAAGTGTGATATTAGTCCATATGTCCGATACTAGTCCGTAAATTCCTCCTTAGACTCACACAGCACATGCAATGATGCTGAATGCATGAAAATTGCACGCCAATTGGGTAGAAGGTCTTGTGGATCCAATGGCAATGGAAGTCTCTCAATGCTGGGACGAGTCTCGATTTGTCGCCTGCAGCTCTCAGTGTCTCAATAGCAGGAAAGGGAAGGCAGAGAGGCTGAGTCTGGCCTCCAGTGAACTATTTGTCCTCTTGTGCTTCTAAGTGAGGTCATCAAGTTGCAACCTGATTGACAGGCTAGACTCCACCTCTTCACTCAAGTTGACAGGAGATTATGTAACTGCCACAACATCTTTCTGGTCTTTTGTGCTTTCAGCAAACATCCATCTGCAGTCAGTATTGATATCCCTCACTCTATGCCCACTTCTGAATCTTAATTTCTAGCAGCTGCAGTTGATGTACTGCTGCAGCCATATTTTCATTATCCTCAGCCAAATTTTACTTGCATGTAATACTGATGATATGCAATATTTTCACATTATGTTGAGTGAGAAATTTTTAGAATGGGTATAAATATATATATGTTTTCCAGTTATTGGGTAGTTGTGTTTAAAATTTCTTGTCATTGACTAGTAAGTGTTTCTAGCATTGCATCAATTTATTGATACTTCCTATATTATTCAATATTTTACCCATATAATTCTTCAATATTGGAATTAAGAGCTTGAAAATTTTCTCCAATTATTTCAGCTTGATGCATGCTGAGTGTGCTCTTCTCTTTTGATATTTTAACTTCCAGATGTTTCTCTATTTCAAGATTCTTTGTCTTCTCAAACTGTCTTTGAGGTAAATCTTAAGTTCAGTTCTTTAATTTCACTAGTCTTTCATTTATATGTGAAAAAGTTACAGTCTTTTATGAATCCTCTTTGGTATTTTCTTTCCTATCTTTTCAATGACTTTTTCCTTTCCTCACATATGATATTCTTGATAAGATCCACACCTCCTCGGGTCTCCAGACCTTAGTGTTCAATGCATGAACTCTAGACTTGGGTTGGTCTCCAAGCTGAGTTGGTATGTACTCACGGTGCACTGTCTCCACGGAAGATTATTCACATGGTTGCCCTGCTTGTGTTTGAAATACCAGTGACAAATCTACCATCATTACAATAACATACAAGTGAACATACAAGTGAGTGATGAGTGGTAGATGCTTAAAAATACAAATATTAAAAGTTTTTGTGGTATTTACACAATTTCATATCAACTTGAAGATACATAAAAGGATAGGGGTGGTATTCAACCTGTCAATCAAGTCACAGCCTGTGGCCTGCTCATAAGGAGGGTCCTAGGAACCTCCCTCCCTTTCTGCCTTCACTTTCCTGCAGGCTGGCCCTGATGGCATCCAGGGCCCGAAACACATCCACCACCATTGGATGCACAACCTTTGCACCCATCACCCTGTAATATTCCTGCAATCTGCATCATTGTTTGTGACTGTGTAGTTTGAGGAGGGATTTTTGGACTCGTACCAGACTTAGGGACTTGAGATGTTCTCCTTATACACAATTTCCTTTGGATATAAAGATATTTCTTACATATATGACTGTCACTAGATGTGTTTCTCTAATAACCCAGACTAACACAATTTTCCATATATAAAACATCTAATGATATTGATACAATCAAGTTTTATGAACAATTGATATTTCTTAATAAACTGATTTCAAACATTGGAAAATAAGTAATTGAAATATAGGTAGTCATGTTAGGAAACATAAACATTAGATAAGATTGCTTTGCTACCATCTAAACTCTTCATACTAAGAAGAAGAAAAGGAGGAGGAGGAGGAGGAGGAGGAGGAGGAGGAGGAGGAAGAAGAAGAAGAAGAAGAAGAAGAAGAAGAAGAAGAAGAAGAAGAAGAAGAAGAAGAAGAAGAAGAAGAAATTGTACTTATAAAGAAAGTGGGTTGAAGAAATCCTGAGTCTCTTCACTGATATATCTCAGCTGGAAGTCAGGTTGTTTACACTCTGAAAAAGAGACCAAAACAACGAAAACCTCAACTGAGATAAGAGACCTGTTGTTCAATAGTTTCCTGGGGTTCCTGAATTATTAATATATGAGCTCAATATGCATGAGATATATCGGAAAATTCAATATCTGGACAAAAAAGAGATGAAAGGTAGTGCAATATAGGCTGATTGATGGAGGAATATCACAAAGGGCAAAGACCATTAAAAAAATTCCCAAGGTAGAACACCAAATAAACAGAACTGAAATAAACAGATGTTCAGGAGATGTTGTAAACAGAGATTTGAGGGAAATGAAAGAAAATTGAAATCTCTTTATTGAAAAGGTACCTCTTAAAAGAGAAAATTTTGTCAGAGCACAAGAACTGTATGGATCTGGATGGGTGCTGGCCTGAAATGTGTCCAATGATAGAATTATTTAAAAAAAAACACAATTATAAATGCCTGATTAGGCATGGAATTCGAAGCTGTGATAGGGGCCATAGAGTCAGTTCTGACCCACTGCTACCCTGTGCACAATAGAAAATATAGCATCTGGTCCTGTACCAATCTCATATTGGTTTCTATGCTTGACCCTTTGCTGCATCTCCTTTGCCAATCCTTTCTGTTAAGAATCTCCTTTTCAGTGCACTCCTACATCACCAAGCATGATGCCCTTCTCCAGGGCTTGGTCTCTCCTGGCAACCTGTCTGAAGCAAGTCAAAGTAGCACCATCTGTGTCTGTAGGGAGCATTCTGCTGTACTTTTGCAAGATATATGTGTTTGTCTTTGTGGCAGTACATTGCACTGTCAATGTTCTTCATGAATATCACAGTCAAACATATTGATTCTTCTTTGATCTTTCTACTCAAATGTGTAAATTTCACATTCATATGAAAATATCATGGCTTCATTCAAGCACATCTTAATATTCAAAGTAATCTCCCTGTTTTTCAATACTCTAAAGCAGTGGTTCTCAACCTTCCTAATGCTTTGACCCTTTAATATAATTCCCCATGCTGTGGTGACTTCCGAATGATAAAATTATTTTCATTGCTATTTCATAACTCTCATTTTGCTACTTCTATGAATTATGCAACCCTTGTGAAATGGTCATTCGACCCCCCCAAAGGCGGCATGTCAAATCTGCTCTTGAGATGTTCTCAAAATTCAGGCGTGATAGATGTGATAGAATCCAGTTCGTATTTTGGATCTCATGGATTTGTTTTAGTGTTCTTCTGCTTTAACCTCAACTTACATAGGAGCAATCAATGGTCTCTTCCATAGTCGGCACATGGCCTGATTTTATCTGTTGATACAAAGCTTCTTCATTATCTTTCCCATAAGTGTTATCCATTTTATTTCTGTCTATTCCAACTTGGGAAATCCCTGTGCATAGTTGTTGCTTTTATTGTTGAAAATAATATGTTTGCCATGAATAAATCGTTGCTCTTGAAAAGTTCTATCATGTGATGTACAGCTTGGTTTCTATCCCCAAGAACATACATCCTAACAATTGTTCCTTCCTCTTTGTTTCCAACTTTTTCATTCCAATTGCCAATAATTATCAATGTAACTTGATTGTATGTTTGATCAATTTCAGACTGAACATGTTGGTGAAATTCTTCAAGTGCTTCATCACTAGTTTTATATTTGGGGCATAAATTTGAATAATAGTTGTGATAGTTGTACCAGCGACAGAATTTCCAGCATCACAGCAATCCAAAAGCCATCGCAGTACGTAAAACTGACAGACAAATGGTGATATGAAAGTAAATACTTCATTACATTTAAACCTAATCTATATTTTGGAATTTTACTAAAAAATCCATTCTTAACATAAAATTGTGTTCTGAGAATAAAATGAAAGCCAATGGGATAGAAGTGGAATTATGGAATGAGAACTATATAGTCAAAATTTAAATAAATAATTCAATATAAAATAAAGCAGTCTAGTCATTGGGGGTGGAGGGGAGGGCAAGGCACTGTAGACAAAAGTAACCACAATGGATATGTGCAAGAAGATGGAGAATAACAAAATAGATCAAAGTTAAAATCTATTTAAGTAACTAATATCTGATGAATCAAGTAGGAAAAGTAAGTGGGAAATATATATGCTCTTATATACTCATGCACATGTGCATATATTATATGATACTGTTGATTAGGTGCTATTGAATTGGTTCCAATGCATACAAAACTTTTAAAAACAAAACACTGCATGGTCACACTGCACTCTCACAAGTGTTGACATATTTGAGCCAGTTTTTCCATATCCTGCGCCTATCTACCCTTTTGAGAGTCTTCCTCTTATTTGTTTACAATCTATTTTACAAACAATGATATCTTCTTACCATCTATTTTACAAACAGCGATATCTCATTCCTTCCTGATATATGAGACAAAGTCTTGTCATCTTTACTTCTAAGGAGTTTCCTTAACTATAGTTTATCCAAGATAGATTTGGTCATTTTGTCCTAAAAGTCCATGGTGTATTTTCTGTATGGGGCCAACATCAAACTACAAAGACATAGATTCTTCTTTGGTTCTCTTACCTCACTTCCTACCTTTTGCAGATACATGAGTCATGAAACACTTGAAAATGCCCTGAGTATTTGAAAATGGCCTGCGTCAAGCTCACCTTTCTCTTCAAAATGACATCTTTACCTTTTAACACTATGAAGGGATATGTTGAAGATTTGTCCAATACAAGAAGTAATTTGATTTTTGACAGCAATTTACATGGGTGTTAATTGTGGATCCAAGCAAAATTAATTTCTTGAAAAATTCAAAAATTTCCCCACTTATAATGTCATTTCCTGATTCAATTGAGGTTTTTTGTTTGTTTTTATTAAGAGACAAAATCAATATTGAAGACTTTATGTTTTTAAAATTTTAATCACTAAGTGCTATAAGTCCTCTTGACATTCAGTATGCAAGTTTGTATCATCTGCATAGATTAGATGTTACTTTTTGCAAACGTGATGTAGTGTTCTTCTTCATATAGCCCAGTTTCTCATATAATCTCAGCATATAGCTAGAATAAGTATGATGAAATTATACAACTCTGGTACACATCTTTCCTTTCATTAAAACAGGCAGTATTCTTATATTCGGATCAGGAAACCACCTTTGTGTCTATGTAGAGATTCTGCCTGTGCACAATCAGAAGTTTTGAAATTTTCATTCTTTGCGATGTCATTCATAATTTATTGTAATCCACAGTGGTAGGCCATTGTATGGTCCATAAAGCACAACTAAACATCTTTCTAGTATGCTTTTCTTTTAGTCCAGATTCATGTGACATCAGTCTATGTCCTCTTCTGAATGCAGCTTGTATGCCTGAAAATTCCCTATTGATGCAATATTATGACTTTTTTATATTATCTTCAGGTAAACATTATTCACCTTTGATATCAATGATATTGTTCAAAAATTTTTCACACTGTACTAGTTTGTCTTTATTTGGAATGGACACAAATATGGATGTTCACAGTCAGTGACCAGGTCTTCAACAGGTGAACAAGAACTTTCACTCATCCCATTGCAGAAACATCTCAGTTAGTATTTTGTCAATCCTGGAACCTAATTTTTCCAAGTCTTCAGTGAATCCTGCACTTCCTTCATTGATATGATCAGTTATTAATAATGTAACATGTCCCCCAAAAAGTTGAAAGTCAATTATGTCGTTTTGGTGTATTCGTAACTGTGTATTCATTCCATCTTTTAATTTTTATTTACTTTTTATTGTGAATTAGATAAACATTTCACACATTTTGTTTCAACCCATCCATTGAAATCCTTTACTGTGCCTTGTTTATTCTAATTCCTCTATGTGTTTCTTGTTTCCATTCCTCTTGTTCTAGTCCTTTACAATTTATCTTTGGGTAAACGTTGACCTTTTGCTCTTAAATGGTTGGCTTTGCTAACATAGGGAGGAGTTCAGTTCCACACACCAATGATGGCCCAGGATCGTGATGTCGGATGTCCCACCAGTTATCTGGTCACTAAGGCTTGTCTGTTTTATGATTCGTGGATACAATTCTGCATTTTTCAGACTATTCCAAGATCTTCTAATTCATTAATTTTCAAAGATGTTTGTATTGCCACTTTTCTTTTGGCCTCAGGATTGTTTGGTCAATTAGACCATTGGATGAACTGGGTTTTATTTGTATGAATGTATTTAATCTTTGCTGCAAAACTATCCCTGGATATTGTGGAGTATACAGGGGACAAAGTTATGGAAACTTAGACATAATCTAACACCTTGAGGGAATGAGTTGTTGGACTTTGGGGGGTCAGGCCATAGCCTCGGAGGAAAGGAAGTACAATTAGCACAGCATAGTTCATGAAGGCACTATTCTACATCTGACTGTAGTAACAACTGAGATTATAAAAGCTGAGAACTGCCTACAGCTCAGCTGTTGTTTTCTCTCCATTCGTAGGCAATAAGAGGCTTGAAAATTCTTCCATGCTCTGTTGATGCTTCTGTGTTATTAAATATTTTTGTCCTGAGATTCCTACAGTATTGAAATTTCAGGCTTCAATTTTGTCTTCAGTTCTTTTTTCTTGAGGAATGTCCGTGGTGTTCTTCCCTCTGCCTTTCTAATGCCAGAACTTGACACAATTTATTACACTTTGCTTTCTTGAGATGACTTTTAATATCTTCTATTTAGGCCTTTTGCTTCATCACACATATGCATGTTTTTGCAAATATAGCTCCTTAATGTACTCTATGTCCTAACAAAGAGTCAGTTTAAGAATATATTACATCATTATTAAGGTGTTACATTAACATAATCAACAACCAAATCAATGGATAAATCAACGTATCTCTTAAGAAATGAGTGCCGTAGGGCTATTTGTCATACCAACCTTGAACATACCTACCTTGAAACTGAATATATTTTTGCTTCAGAAATAAGCAGTTAATTACAAAAATAACTTTCTTTACTAAATTCAAATTTTGGCTGAACTATTCCAGTCAATTTAGAGGAAAACTTATCATCCAAATTTTTAAGAAACATTGAGGATAATGCTACAATTACATTTAATGTGAGATTTTACAGTGATTCACATTCTAAGATAGTTTCAACATTCAAAAGTCTTGCTGTATTTAAAGTATAAGCTGTTAGTCTTCTTAACTTAATGCATTCCAGCGTGGTCCAGCAGTACAGTTTGGAAGAGATTTTTGTTTGCTCTAAAGTGTATCTGTCAAGGTCATAGTGAAAGGAATGGTAGCTTGTAGAGTGATGTTCATTCACAGCTATTCTTGGGAATAAACAAGAGCTTGGAACATGTGATTCAACATGGATTGAGTTTAATTGACCATTAAAAGTTTACTTTCTTGAGGAACCTATAGGAACAGCAAGTATAAGAAGGGTTTCAGGGCAGTAGGCTGGTGATGGGGGTGGGGTGGGGGTAAAAGGGAGATGATGTCAAGGAATCCACTAGGAAAAAATATTTAAAAACATTATGGTAGAAATTGTACAATAATGTTTGATGTGATTGAACTATGGTATGATATACATATTAGCTCCCAATTTTAAAAAGAAATTACTTTCCTGGTAAGCTTATCCAATCAATATAGCTTTGAACATTCTGATTATATATCTCCATCTGTCTATCCTAAAGAATAATAAAATATTTGGGAAATTGATCAGAGCTACTGTAATCTTTAAGAACCTAGGTGCATAGTGACTAACTAATCAAAAGTTAGCTAACCAAAGTTTCAGAACTCTGAACTCCCAGTCACTCCATGGGAAGATGTGGCAATTGCTATCACGTAGGTTTGTAACCTGGAAACTTAATGGGGCAGTTGTACTCTGGTCCCACTCCCAGGGAGTCAATTCCAACTCCTAGTGACTCTGCATAGGATTTCCTAGACTGTACTATATGTTCTGCAACTCATTCTGTCTTCTTGGTTTCCTGTCAGAATTAGTCCCTTGGTTTTATTTGTGTATGCGTATGTATACTTCCTAAGTTTTTCTCTGTGCTTTGTTTCAAGTGAACAGATCCTTCTTCCATTGACTGCTAATGTTAATTAGCAGACAGAAGACAGAGAAGGGTAATGCTGTAAACAAGCTTACCTAGAGATAAACTATCTACTGTTTACTATATCCCATCTCACGACAAACATGGCTTTATTAATCATCATCAATGATTTTTCAACTTAAAAATATATATAAACAAATTTTGGTACAACAGAACACACAAACACAAATCAGCATCTGTTACCTCGTAGAGATTTCACAATTTTACTTTAATCAATTAAATCAAATGCCTTTTTTTGAGATTGTACCTCATATTTAAACTGAAGACACTATACTGACTTAATTAATGAACTCTAAACATAAATTAGTGAGGAATGTCATTGGAAAGCCATCTCGCAGCACATTGCTGCTGGAAACATACATCCCTCGATGTGGACTGTTTTTTAGAGGAAGTGAAGAATTGCTTGTATCCCATGAAATGCGAACTTTGGAAGTTTCCTTGAATTTGTTGCTCAGTTCGGTCCAGTTTCAGCAGGTCACATCTCGAAATAAGGAAATGCAGGAAAGGGCAACCCATCGTATATATCTAAATGAATCGACTTCATACGTGATCAAGTTTGATGAACTACTTTCTCGCAGAGATCAGTTAAGTCTTGTTTTAAGAAACTTTTCTCTCGCAGATGGAAAATTTGCTGAGCAATTTATCACATTTACTACCTTAACAAAGCACACGGGTGAAGAGACGGCTCATTGTGCAAAATGGATTTCCTACGTGCACAAGCAGGTCCTGTGGCGATGCTGCCGAGAGGCCAGTGTGAACCAAAGGCATGCCGCAGGAAACTGGAGGATGTAATGAATCTGTCGTTTTCAGACCCTGCCCTGGACAGTCACACACTCTTCAAGAGTGGAGCGCTGAAGAGAGTCCACTGGGGTGTTCTCCACTGACGTTTCCTTTTTTACTGCTCAGCTATTCCACACACTTGCTTTTCTTTTCATTTTTTGGCTGATTCTCCTCACTGATGAACCCCTCTTAAAGCATCGTTGGGCGACCGTCACGCATCAACACGCCTTTCCAATACAACTGCAACGCTCCTGCTGCAATCCTGAACGCGCTGCTGGAATCGTTCCATTGGCTTCTCGATGCCCCAGAAACCACTGCTTTTTCCAGAGCCTTCTTACTCCCATTGGCTTCTAGGGAGACTCCATGGGCTCAGAGCCCCTCAGCACCAAGGCCAGGGAGAGGCTGGAAATGAGTCTGAGGAGCAGGAGGCCGTCTGCCGCTGTCAGGCCAAGGCCAAGGCCAAGGCCAAAGCCAAGGTCAGGCATGGGGAAGCTAGAGCTCTGTGCCAGCAAGGGGTTGTCATTATGGCCAGGTCCTGCTGGAGCCCTGCCTTGCCCCCACCTGTTAGGTAGGCTAGCGTAGGGCTGAAATGCCATTTTTTTTTAATGGTAAACTCTGAAGGTTATTGGGGAACGAGAGCTCTGAAAGTTCTGTTTCTTGTTTTGACCACATGTAGGAGGAACTGTTTGCAAATATATCTGTTAGTCAAGGAAAACCCAAAGGGATCTGATGGACACTAAATTGGCCAAATCGGGTGTCTCCAATTACCACATATATTTATTGATTAAGATTTTATATAAAAATAGTGTTTCTACTTCTGAAGATAAATTATCTCAAAACAACTCCAAATATGAGAGAGTCTAATAAAATTAGACAGGGTCATCTTCAAAATCATAATTGTTTCTTTTGGTAAGTTGTGGAAAAATTGTACCAAAATAATAAAACTAAGAGGTTGTATGAAATCACTACCATAGTTTAAGAAAGACATGTTAAAAAAAAAGATTAGCGGCATATCTTGATCCTGTTATTCCAACTTGAGTCCTTAGTCTTTTATAGCAAAGTCTACAGGTATCAGTAATTCAATTTAACCTAAGAAAAAGCACTTACTTTAATAAGATTCAGACTAGAAAAGGGAAATGAACCCAAAGTGTTTGAGCTACTTAAATCATTTTTATCAGGCTATCTCCCTAAAGGAGGGTAATTTAATTTGAAAAGATCAGAGTATTGACTGATGCATAGATCCCAAGGTACTTAACAGATAAATGAAACCGATTAAAATGAAACCTATCCAAAGTGATAACATTGAAAGAGGATATTTGTATTTAGGACTCATTTTCTTAGGATAGTAGATTATTTAGAACAAAGTACATTTCGCTGTGTGTATTAAGAAAGACTGTAGAAATACCCACTGCCATCCATGAACTCTGATTCATAAGAAAGAGTAGTTATTAGATAGGCAGTGACCATTATTTATTACCTAATCTCAATGTGCATCCTTCATGTTGCATAAGAATGTACAGATCTTTCTTCACAGGTATACAAGACTTGACTCTTAATAGGGTGGACTCTAAATTCAATGACCCTGAATGGAAATTTTACCAACTGAATAACTGCAATGTATATATTGTCTCTAAGCCTCAACTACT
This sequence comes from Tenrec ecaudatus, assembly GCF_050624435.1. Lineage (NCBI taxonomy): Eukaryota > Metazoa > Chordata > Mammalia > Afrosoricida > Tenrecidae > Tenrec > Tenrec ecaudatus. Next base: position 29,231,954 of record NC_134539.1, read on the forward strand.
TCATTTACAAAATGGTGGTAATGATCCTGTCTACCTCAGAGTGGTAAGATGATTTAATGATTAAAATGCATCTAAAACAAAGTAGCTGTCAAGTAAATGTCTACTAAATATAATATATAGAAACATATAAAAATAAATACTAAATATAAAAGTCAATGTTTACCAAAATTCATGCTATAGGCCTTCATCAAACTTAAACTATTTGAAAAAAAATTATATCCAAGGTATCCTTAATCAAAGTTCTTTTTAAATTTTTTGTTTACTTCTGTTAAAGATACAGGTTAATAAGTAACTTTCCATGGTAATCAGTTCATTTAAGTAATAAAGATTCTATTTATGCAAAAGCCTTGTAACTGCTCCCTAGGCCTGTCTTCCCTACCACAGCATTGATTCATTCTTTCAAGTATTTTCCAGCATTCTCTACCGAAAAGATATAGGACAAGTCTGATGCGGTTAGCCCTTCAATTAAGGTCTTCAAATACAAAGGGCCTAGGAAAAGTCCAGCCTCCAAATGCACAAGGTAGAAATGGAAAGGCCGTGAGGGTTTCCAAAATTCTGCCGACCTTGTTAGCAGCAGCAGAATGTAATATGAACCAGACCATTCTTCCACAAGTGCTCCTAGTAGGATTTAGAGGGTTCTTGCTAAGGAAAGAATGTGTGTATTCTAATAATTCAGAGTTTAAATTTAGTGGTGTCTAGAGTGGTAATAAAACAATAATGCTGGAATTGTCTGAAGGTAAAAGTAGAAATAAGACTTAAACTAATATTAAACATAATCTTTCAAACTGGAGAGTTGAACTGCTCTCAGTGGGATGTTCAAAAAGTTGTGCTCGCTTATTTAATTCCATGTACGTTTGTGGTCTGACCCTAAATATCAGTTTATGGAGCTGTGGAGCTTTTGATATGAAAAATCAACTGCATGAATGAACACATGAGTAAAAGAGAGGGTTACTGAATTAGAAAATGGAAGGACAGAAGGGCAAAGACACTGAAGGTTTTTGGAAATAGTTGCTTAGAATGATAAATCATTGAATACAAGGAAGACATGGAAAGCAAGCGTAAATTGATTTATGAATGGAAAGAGACTGGTGATGTCAACAAACTTAAAAGTTGCTACTAAGGATAAATTATAGCATATCATATATGAATTTATCTTTTTAAAGCTAAAAAAAATCCTGGTAATTCAGAAGTTAAAAAATATTGACATGAATTAATATTGTCAATATTAATATTGACATTAATTAATGCTGATACTGACATTTAAATTGGAGACAGTATAAATAATAGAATAAAGTGAATTTTTTTTGAAAATTAAATATTGCTGTATCACAAATTGATGATTGTTTAAGGATTATTTTCCAATAAAGATAATTTTATAAAAATAAGGTTAATCAAATTTATATATTTGGTACCATCATTACATTACCCCTACAGTATATACGCGTGGATAAGTAGAGTTTTTCAGCACATTTTTATGCAGTTTTTGTGGTAAAATTAAGTGCCTCAGCTGATATTCGCATCGGCTTATACTCGCATATATACGGTAATAGTTATTTCCCATCAAATTACTAAGTACATTTATCTACTATGTTGTGATAGTTAGGGTTCATGTAGTTAGTTTTATGTCAGTTTGGTGAGGCCAGAATTCTCCCTGTTCTGATATAATACAGTGTGGTGTAGTCAGTCTCATGATGGGATCTTCTGGGAAGCAGTCAAGCAGTCGTGGGGAGAATCACTCCCCTCATTCTGGTCATAGCCTTGATACGAGTGGCTTAGTCTTAGTATAAATTGACAGTACGTGCAATCTAGTTCACATCTATTGCTGGATTTGTATCCCATTTCTGGCTTGATAACCTCATGATATACCCCCAGTCCAACCGTCCAACCAGAAGCCATCTGAGGACCTTGGATCCACTTGGCTTATCTAGGATTCTGTCCATTGGGCATCTACCAGGCTGTGGTCTTCCTGCTTCATTCTCCTGATTCCTACTTGTCAGAGAGTGCAGGTACAGTATTCAGAAGAGCCCTTTAACTTACATCTGTCCCAAGGACTGGAATTGCATGAGACCTACCCACTTCTAAAATTATGTGTCATTTCTTGATATAAATCTTCCTATATACATATACATACAAGTGTCATTGGTTTTGCTTTTCTAGAGAACCCAACCTAGCACATATGTCAACACTCAATATATTAAGGTTAATGAAAATTCAACATCTATTTATACTATTTTTCCATTACAAAGAGTTACGGGGGGGGAAAGAGTACATATGTATACATATATATAATCTCTACAACCCAGTTTAACTAGTATGCATGCTTAATTTTTGAACTATATAAAATACTTAATGTTATGTATTCATTAATTACAAGAGAAAACATGGTTAGATGAATCAGAACTGTGGATATCAACTGTTAAAATAATTAAGAAACACAGTCACTGATACCACCTGAAGAAAAACAGGTTGTCCAAAAATAAAAATGAAAAATTTTATAAATTCCATTCACCTGCAAATAGGAAAATATTTGATGTCCTCTTTTTTGCTAGCATATATAAGGAAAATTTCGGTCTACCATGACAAAATGACTGCCTGCAGGACAACAGTGTTGTAAAATTGTGACATAAATTTATGTTTCATGCAAAAGTGAAAAATCTTGGCAGGGAGTTGGCGGAGAGAAAGGAAAAACTCCAGAGCCAAGCTAATAAACGGACGAGATGTGATAACTAAGAAGACTTGAGTCGCTGGGTTAATTCATAATACAATGAGAAATCCTTGGCAAGAATGCCAATTTGGCTTTTTATATTTTGTAGAGTTGCTTGTTTTTTTTTTAATCATTTTATTGGGGGCTCATACAACTCTTATCACAATCCATACATACATCAATTGTGTCAAGCACATTTGCACATTCATTGCCCTCATCATTCTCAAAATATTTGCTCTCCACTTAATCCCCTGGTATCAACTCCTCATTTTCCACTCCCCCTCTCCGCTCCCTCCTCCCTCATGAACCCTTGATAATTTATAAATTATTACTATTTTGTCATGTCTTACACTGTCTGATGTCTCCCTTCACCCACTTTTCTGTTGTCCATACCCAAGGAAGAAGGTTATATGTAGATCCTTATAATCGGTTCCTCTTTTCTACCCAACCTTCCCTTCACCCTCCAATATCACCACTCTCACCACTGGTCCTCAAGGGATCATCTGTTTTGGAGTCCCTGTGTTTCCAGTTCCTATCTGTTCCAGTGTACATCCTCTGATCCAGTTGGATTTGTAAGGTAGAATTGAGATCATGATAGTAGGGGGGAGGAAGCATTTAAGAATTAGAGGAAAGCTGTATATTTCATTGTTGCTACTGCATGCTGACTTACTCATCTCCTCCCCAAGACCCTTCTGTCCCATTACCTACAGATGGGCTTTGGGTCTCCACTCTGCACTCCCCCTCATTCACAATGATATGGGGTTTTTTTGTTCTTTGATGCCTGATATCTGATCCCTTCAACACCTTGTGGTTACATAGGCTGGTGTGCTTCTTCCATGTGGGCTTTGTTGCTTCTGAGCTAGATGGCCACTTGTTTATCTTCAAGCCTTTAAGACCCCAGACGCTATATCTTTTGATAGCCGGGCACCATGAGTGTTCTTCACCACATTTGCTTGTACTTTTATATGCAAAGGATAGAATAAACCATTTCATTCTTTCCCTGAGACTGAACACTAAGAAAGCACTTGGACTTGGCAGGCAAGGTTGGGAGATACGGTAGAGTATTTTCGGAGACCTACCAACACTCACATACTGGTGAGTTGCCATTTAACCTATTCTAAATTGTCATTTCATGTGTCAGAGTCACACTGGGCTCCCTGGACTTTTCCAGGTTTGATTATTAGGAAGTACAAGATCAGGTCTGAGGAGCCTGTTGTCGGACTTAAAGCTTCAATGTTTGCTCAGCAGTCAACCACAGTCCCTACCACCCAGGGACTTCACTGACTACAGTCATACATTATTGTTGTTGTTGGGCACTATGGTCCAGTAGTTGCTGACTCATCGAGACCTTACATATGACAGACCAAACCCCGTCCGATCCCACGCCGCCCTCATACTTTTCTGCTGCTTGATCTCATTGTTGCAGCCCTTTGTTAACCCATCTCGTCAAAAGCCTTCTTCTTTTTAGCTCCCCTTCCATTTTACCAAGCACGGTGTTCTATTTCAGAGACTTGTCTCTCCTGATGGCATGTCCACATGAGCGTCTGATGGGTAGGAAGTGCTGACGCTGAGGTCAGAAGCCCAACCAATATCACACTATGCCACTAGGGATCCCTGTTGTTTAATTAAAAAAAAATACCACTGGCATCGAATCAATTTGGACTCGGAGCAATCCTTTAGGGAGGGCAGAACTGTCCCCCAAGCATTTCTGAGACCGTAACCCTTCACAGGAATAGAAATCCTCACCGTTCTCCTTTCTGGGGACTACTGGTTCCACACCGCTGACTTCCTGGGTAGCGGCACAATATACTGCATAGCCACTGCACCTAGTCCTTGCTGCTAGATAGCAGTGCACGGTTACGGATTGCTAAAACAAACTGCTAACTGACAACATATCTCCCATGCAGACGTTACATGCAGGATAAGAAAATAATAATGGGAGAAGTCATTGTATTTTCTTTTGTATCAAGGACAAGATAATGCAAAACAACTGAAAATTGTTTTTCACTCTGAAGAGCATCAAGTACAGCAAACACAAAACGTTCTGAAAGAATAAGAAAATCCTACTGAAGATCCTCTGATATCTATTCAAATGGAAAGTTCCCTACCTTCCTTCACTAGAGAGCGTGCACATATGGTAGATGAATTTGAGAGTACTGTTAGCATTAAGAAAGTATAAAGGAGAAGAGCTCATCTCTCACATAAGGTAGTACTAAAAATCACAGATAACTATTTTTTTTAATTTTAATGGTTTATGCCCCACCCCTCTAAAAAAACACCTCTAAAGAAAATTTTTCCAGATAACTATTTACCGTTGTGATCAACATCTCCTAAAGCAATATGCAGGTTGAGCAGACTAAGAAGGAGTTCTTTTCTGGGTGTTGTATGCAGGCTTGTCATTCATCTGTGGCTTTCACTGGATTGTTCCCTGGTCCATGAGAGAGATGCACACCTATGAAATGCTTCAGGAGGGAGAACTATCAGGGGTTAGGGGAGATCCTGATGTCCCTGGTCAGGGCGGCAATGGGGGAAAAAATACTGAACCTACTACAGTTTCTAAAGCCACTTTCAGATTCATTGGTGTTTGGGTTTCCATTTTTCAATATTTGTTGCTAGATAAAGTCAGTAAGCAATAAGCATTACAGAGCACATATTTGCCTACATCATTCTTTCTTTACCTGTACATTGTTATAAAGCTTGAGATTTCCAGTTGGAAATATAGTTTGCTATATAAGTACAAAGAACATCAATCTGGCTCTGGTAAGAAAATAGCTCTTGTTAGCATAGTTATATATTTTCCAAGCTTTCCAGTTGATTCAGCTTTTCTATATATGTGTGACTTTTTTATATTTTAAACAGGAACAGTATTTGCTTTGCCTGACTAGATTTTCTATTTGCACTGTAAGTTATGTAATGTAAAGCTTTGGACTTTTAAGAAAGAACTTTCCAAACACAGCCTAGCCCTCACTCTGCCAAAACTCTAAGCTCCATTTTTCAGTTTTCACTGGTGTTAGTTTGAAAGCACTGAAAGCTCCCCTGGAGAAGAACTGGCCTTTCTACTCAGGTGTAATCACAGCCTCAGGAACCCACTGGGGTCCTTTGACCTTGTCCTGTAGCGCGGTGATGACTTAGCACCCACTCAGGACAGTGGGTTTGATCTGGTTTGGTTTGATGTTGTAGGAGTCCTAGTGGTTACATGTAGTCCGAGTGTAGCGGTTACTAGGAGTCCTGGTGTAGTGGTTACATGTAGTCCGAGTGTAGCGGTTACATGTAGTCCGAGTGTAGTGGTTACTAGGAGTCCTGGGGTAGTGGTTACATGTTGGGCTGCTAAATGCAATGCCAGCAGGTCAAACCCACCAGCAAGCTCCACACGAGAAGGACAGGGATTCTACTCCCGTAAAGAGTTACCACTTAGGAAACTCACACGGGCAGCTCTACCCTGTTTTATGAGCCCCGATGAGTACTAATTAATTCTGTGTCACTCCATTTTAGTGTTTTTGATGCCCCTTTACAGAGAAAGAGATTACATAGTGCATAGATAATGCACTCTCATTGTATTCATTTTCAAATTATCTTCTTTAATCAGTTTTGGTTATTCTGATGTGTTACTGCCAGCCAGGGGGCAGCTTTTCTAATGGGGGTTCATCTGCACTTTATGGCGCTGGCTGAAGCAAGAGCTCAGATAAGAGCCATAACAGCAAGTCCCACGATTACTCTCTAAGTCTAAATAGTCTAAACGGTAGTAATTGACTTCAATCTTCTCTGTTACCTTCTTTACTTTAGATTGAAGATATATGCTTAATCTACTATATGGGATACAAGTAAAAGTCAAGGAATTTCATTGGTGATTCATAATACAGTGACTTCATTGATGATTCTACTTTACTGCACTGAAGGACAGAAAATAAATAATAGAAGCTCATGAAAAATATTTGCATATCTATGACTGTATCAGCAACGTGAAGAAACAACTTACAGACTGAGAGAAACATATATCAAATAAAGTTTAATATCAAGGATATATAACAACCTATAAAGAAAAAGACACACAAGTCAACCAGGAAAAACACGAGAGATCTGAATAGACATTTCAACGAAGAATATATACAAATAACCAAAAAAGATTCTCAATACCATTAGTCATTGTTGTTACTAGGTACCATTGAGTCATCCACGGCCCATATCAACCCTACACACAACCAAATGAAACAATGCATGGTCCTTGGACACCCCCAAGTTGTTTCTCTGCCTGAGTCTACTGTTGCACCTAAGGGGTGAGTCTCTCATTAAGGGCCAACCCCTTCTTCTTTTTTTTTTTTTTACTGTTCTTCAATCATCTTTATTTTTTGTTTCAAGAAAAGAAGAGGAATGTGTTACCAATTTGGGCAAAGAGACCAAGTATGGGGAGGTTAGTTTTCTTACCATCTCTATTTTTGGATCAACTATTTTTTTCATCATTTTATTAGGGGCTCATACTACTCTTATCACAGCCCATACATACATCAATTGTGTAAAACACATTTGTACATTCATTGCCCTCATCATTCTCAAAACATTTGCTCTCCACCTAAGCCCCTGGCTTCAGTCCCTCATTTCCTCCCTCCCTCCGCATTCCCCCTCCCTCAATGAACCTTTGGTAATTTATAAGTTATTATTTTGTCATGTCTTGTTCTGTCCGACATCTCCCTTCACCCACTTTTCTGTTGTCCATCCCCCATCCTCATTTCCAACCCACCCTCCCTCTACCCTCCCAGTATCGCCACTAGGGATCATCTGCCCTGGATTCTCTGTTTTTCCAATTCCTATCTGTACCAGTGTACATCCTCTGGTCTAGCCAGAATTGTAAAATAGAATTGGGATCATGATAGAGAGAGAGAGGAGGAAGCATTTAGGAACTAGAGGAAAGTTCTATATTTCATTGTTGCTACATTGCACCCTGACTGGCTCGTCTCCTCCCTGAGACCCTTTTGTAAGGGGATGTCCAGTGGCCTACAAATTGGCTTTGGGTCTCCGTCTGCAACCCCCCCCCCCCATTCACTATGGTAAGACTTTTTGTTCTGATGATGTCTGATACCTAATCCCTTCGACACCTCGTCATCTCACAGGCTGGTGTGCTTCTTTCATGTGGGCTTTGTTGCTTCTGAGCTAGATGGTGCTTGTTTACCTTCAAGGCTTTAAGACCCCAGACTCTACATCATTTGATAGCCAGGCACCATCAGCTCTCTTCAGCAAGTTTGCCTATTCACCTGCTTTGTCTTAGTGGTTGTGTCAGGAAGGTGAGCATCACAGAATGCCAATTTAATTTAAGAAAGTATTCTTGCATTGAGGGAGTATATGTGTGGAGGTCCAATGTCCTTCTGCTACCTTAATACTAAACCTATAAATATATGCACATAGATCTATTTCTCCATCCTCATATATAAATATATTTGCATATGTACATGCCTTTATTTAGAACTCTATAAATGTCCTTTACCCCCTAGTCCTTTCCTCTATTTCCTTTGACTTTCCTCTTATCCCAATATCATGCTCAGTCTTCATTTGGGTTGCAGTAATTCCTCTTGGTTACATTACCCTTGATCATTCCCTACCAAGCCTCCTACACCATCCTCACCACCAATTTGGATCACTTGTTATTCCATTGTACCTGAGTTTGTTAACACCACTACCCCCCACCCTCCTTCCCAGAAATTCAGTCCTGTTGTTTTCTCCTCCAGATTGTTCATTCAGCGTATCTTATATAGACAGACCTGCAGAGATAATAGCATGCAACTAAAACCAAGCAAAAATATACAACAAAATAACAACAACAAACCAATGACAAAAAAATAAAACACAACAAGAAAGAAAAGCTTGTAGTTTGTTCAAGGACTGTTTGTTGACCTTTAAGAGTGTTTTCCAGTCCAGTCTGTTGGGGCACTGCGCCCTGGTCCCAAAGACCACCTTCAGCATATCCCGGGACCTTGCCGTTCCATTCCCTTGTTGTTCTGTTGCACCCTCTTGTTGTTTTTGCCTTTGTGTGGTGGGATCAAATAGGGCGCAATTCCCACACTGTGGCTCCAGTGTTGGCCCCTGTGGGCTATGGGTCAGTGAGTATGTACCTATTCATATATGTGTATGCATCTATATACATATGTGGTTCTGTTTACACCTACATATCTTTAGAACAAAAGATATCTATGAATCTTTCTTTAGAAAAATAAGAAAGTACTTCAAAATAAAAGAAATGTAGTTTATGCAAATTACCAATGTCCTTGTGTAACATCAATAAGGCTATATCAGTTTCCTTAGACACCTTTTAAAGTGCGGTCTATTAGGACAGAGTATTTTAAGTATATTGGATCTTTCAGATGGATGACAAAGTAGAGGCTAAAGGAGAAACTCGGGACTACCTTGAAGGTCATTTTCTTTTTAATGGGAAAAATCCATTTTGTAACAAAATCACATAGTTCCATGATTTTATATATTACAGAAACAATTAAATGTCTAGACTCATTTTGGAAGTTAAACTGCAAAAAAGAAAAGTTAATACATCTTAATTTTTGCTGCCTCTATACCTTTCAATTAAAGGCACATTAAGTTTATTGGAAAGTTCGAATGTCTATTGTGGTGCAGCTTGTTAAAGTAAGCGATGGCCTGCACATCCACAGCTGTACCTGGGAATATTAAAAGTGTTTTAGGGAAACATATCAACATAATAGTTATGTAAACGTTCAACTTCTAAAATGATCTGGTGTAAACGTGAGACTATTAAGAGTGAAGGGGTGGAGCCTATCATGTCAATCAAGTTGCATCTTGATGACCTCATTTGGAGGTGCAATGGACATAAAGAGCTCACTGGAGGTCAGACATACTCTCTCTGCTTCATCTCACTGCAAGACATTCCTGTTGACAAAACGCATGGAGCTATGCTGATGGAGCCAGAGCCCTGGAGCTGGAGAAGCCCTGTGAAAACCCATGCCAGCACTGAGATACTTCCACCACCACTGGATCCACAAGACTTTATGCCCACTGGCCTGTGATAATCCTGAATTCTCTGTCATTGCATGTGTTTCATGAGTCTAAAGAGGAATTTACAGACTGGCATCAGATATATGGGCTAATATTGGACTTATAGACTTGATCTGGACTGGGCTCAGATGTTTTCTTAGTCTACAATTATTCTTTATGTAAAGCTTTTTCTTATACACATATGGATATCTATGGATTTGTATCTCTAGTCAACCCAAATGAACACAAGCCATAAACCAATTAACTGTAACTTGGAAAATTTTAGAATTTGTATTTAATTATATTTTTACTAAATGATTATACATTATGTCAGTTCAGATACTTCTGATTTATTAAGTTAAATTCTAACATTAAATTGCTTTACCCATTTGTAGCTTGAACAAGAGTTCAATTTTTAAAATTTCACAAATATAAACACAAATTATAAAAATGTGGTTGCTGAGGTGAGTAACCACTGACAACATAAGTGACTATTGGCTATTTGAGTAATTAACAATAAAGGTTAATTTATTATATCATTGTCATTATCATATTAAAGTGTATTTACGCATGTTCTAGAAAAAAATTCATTATACAGGTTTAATGTGCTTTGAAACTAAAATTATCATTATTAATAGAAATCTATTCTTTCCCTGATATTCTTAAAAAACATTTTTCTCTCCTTTGATGGTATGTATACTTCTACGAAAGTTTAGTCATTTGCTATTTTTTCAACTGACAATATTACTCCAGAGTGAAAACCTTTAATAATCCCTTAATTAATTTTTCAAAGTATAATATTCTCTTTATTAATCAAATGATAGTCTCTGTAATTTTATTATTTTGCCCAACCTAATTTTAGAACTTGAATTGTTTCTGCTAAGCAATGACAGCAATATAATAAAACTGCAAAAACTTCATTGCTACTTACTGAGTGGGTGATTTATTAGTACATTTATTAAAATTCAAAGAGCGCTCACGATTGACGACACTTGCTGGATTTTACTACAAGTGCTCTCAATTGAGTCTTGTGATGATGAAGCATGTAAATGTCTTGGTCTTTTTATCTGTATGCTATAACCTCTGAGTTGAATCTCAGATTTAATTATATTAGTTATGTATTAGGATGATTCTGTTACAGGAATGTTATGTGGATTTAACAACCGTTTGTGGGAAACAGAACCAGGAAGAGAGTGTATGTGGATGGATTCTCTACACTCTGAGTTTACAGAATCTGGGAGGCAGAGACTCTCATAGGGGATCCCTTCCCATTTGTGGGCTGGAGATCATCCCAGTCACATTCTATTAAGAAAAAGTTATTCCCCATGATGTGTCCCCATAATAATGCCAATCTTAAGGTGCTGCTTGAAAGCACTTGGTTGCTTACTATCCTCTTGAAGGTTAGCTGCTTGAAGTCTATTAGCCTGAAGGTTGTTTGTCATTGAACGCAGTCTGACCCTATTGTCTGGCCCACCCTAAGTAGGACTCAGTCCATTCTGATGAGCGTCATAGGTTGTTTCCCTGGAAAGGAGCTCAGGAGATTTAAGGTCAAGCCATCTCAGGGACAACCAAGGTTCCACCGCCATGTTAACCCTAAAACCTGCCCATCTTGTTACATAAGTACTTTCCTTTCACATGAGTTCCTCTAGTTACTAATGTGTGTATACCTCTAGCCCGTCCTGTTATGTGAATGCCTCTAATACAGCCCTTCTGGTTATGTATGTGTGAGACATTGCTTGCATGTCTGAGATTATATAAACTTGTGAGATAATACATTCCTCCCACACCATGGGTGAAGTGAGCCCTTGAATGCCTTGTCTGTCGTTTTTAATTTACCCTTCAAATATACAACCACCCCTTGGACCCATTCAGTTATGGAAGCTGGTCTCTCAGATCCATTGAAATACCAGTAAAATCATCTTAATTCATGAGATGGAATATTATATTCCTTTGGTAATATGTTAGATGAACATAAGCCATTAAATACACAAATAAGAACCTTCACCCTTCCACCTCACAAAAATATATTTTAATGTTCTCTAAAATGACATTGTATATTATGATGACTCATTCTCATTATAAATAAAATATATTTCTATAGTTAAGTATGGTTAATATGAGCACATTGCATAGACAACCACTGTATAAGATCCTTCATTTAACAATTAAAGAATCTGGAGTTCCATTATTGATAATATGGGGTAGTGAGAGATGTTAAATTAATATCTAGATTTAGTGTTGTGCTCAATTTTATTAAAGTAAATCAACATGTGCTTTTGGATTTTGGAGTTCTGTAAGATTATTGACTACTTACTTGTCATCATTGGACAACTATGTAATTAATATGATTAATTAGATATTGCGTGCGTAAGGAGCCTGGTGGTGTAGTGGTCACTTGTGGGGCTGTGACATGCCTCACCAGGTGAGCTTGTTTGAAACCACAGTGGATGCAAGGAAAGAAAAGGCTTCCTGTTCCCTTAAAGAAGCATAGCGCAGGCAAAACCAAGGGCAGTTCTGCCCTGTCCTCTAGGGTCATGAGGAGTCCAATCGACTTGATGGTATAGTGTGAGAGGGATAACAGGTCCAGTAGTTCCACTATTGTTTCATTGAGCTTCAGTTCATGAATAACATAGGTGCAGCCAAACAAGTTTGACGAACGATAGGGTACTAAATTCCCTCTTAATAATTTTCAATATGCATAAGCACAATAAAAATACCATGAAGGCCTGAAGTTAAAAATTATCTTTACGCTTGAGCAAACAAGAATCTTATGTGTCCAACATAAAACATTTTTATCTGCAAATTGATTCATATCACTCAGAGCAGTTGTCTCTTAACCATACCTAGATATACTGCTGATGTGTAACATTTACAGGGACATGGATTTATACCTTAAACAAAAATTGAAAAATTAACACAGGGCTTTTGTTAAAATATCTAAATCAATTAAAAATGAAAATAACCACACATTTCCAACTCTGTCTTATTCTCCATACCTAAAGGGAATAATGTTTTCCAAAATAGATTATGAAAAAATTTCAGACATATCAATTTTTTAAAATTTTTACAGCCAAATGCTTTTATGTCTACCAACTTTGTGTGATTATTAATATGCTATGCAAGTTAATAACTAGGATCTTATATTGCTCTATTGTTTTTTGTGTTTTGCTATTTTTATGGAAGCCAATTTACATAGAGAAAAATATTTCTGATATTTCTTCATGATGGTATTGAGGTACCCATTGTTAAAGAATTATGTATCAGAATTTTTCTAATGTTGCAATGTATTTATGGGTACCTGATTCCCTCTAATCCTTGCTCTTTTTTTGGTGGCCTTCTATGTTATGCAGGGTTCTCAAGAGAATCAAATTCAGGACACATGATTTTATATATATTTATATAGCTAGATAACATAAGAAATAAACAGCTAATTAAAGAGCGGTACAAATGGCTCAGTGCAACTCACTTCTGTGATAGAGACAATACACTGACAGTTCTTCAAGTCTTGAGAGCTTCTGGATGCAAGTCAAGGAAGCAGACAGCTGAGTCCTCTGTAGAGCAATTCAGACTATCTGGCCACAGGCAGCAAACAGCAAGGAAGGTCACCAACAATTAGCCAGATGACAGAGTGTGACAGCCTCCAATTCAAGCGATGTATACTACAGTAGCATGGCAAGCAGGCATTGAAGGAACCTCAAACTACAATGACACAGTCCATGGGTTAGGTGTCCCACAGGTAGTGTAGCTTGAAAATTGAAGCAGAGAACAAACTAAGGCAGCCGCACACTGGTCCGATCATCAAAGAGCAAATTACAAGAAAGGCGAGGTTCACTGAGCCATTTATCTCTCCGCCCTTCAATTTAATCTCAAACCTACCTATCATGCCTTCCTGTCAGGAAATAAGTCTCAACTACTTGTTCCTCCAAGTTGTCTGGTATGTTTTATCATTTTTCTTTTAAAATGTGGATTGAAATGTTTCAACCTACAATATCCATTGGATTAGCTTTCTTCTTCAAAGGAAAGTAAATATTGCACATAATACTGTTTGTTTACCAAGCATAATGTGTTAATTCTAGATTATCAGCCACTGAGTCTTTCCATTCACTTCCTGGCTGACTGGTCAAGGCTAGAAAAGACAACAAGAACAGGAAGACATGGAAGACTTGGATGAGAAAAGAAATAGAACAATAAAGGTTTTCTTATTCATTTAGAAGATATAAGACTATCTTATATCGGGTATTTTAAATAGATGCATGGATTATTTTCTTCTGCTCTCCCTTCTCCCTTCCCAATGCACAAACATACTACTGTGGTGAATTGACATTGATGTGGAATGGCCCTTGTACCCTTGTCTCTGAAATTCCCAATAAAGTATTGCACAGCACCTTTCAAATACAACATGCAAATCGCTGAGAGAGGAGATGGGTCATTTTCCCATTCCACTAGGTAAACAAGTGATCCATCTCAGAAACAAGAAGAGAAAGAATTCATGATGATCTCATGAGCATCAAGCCCCCAGCAGAGTGCATGACAGCAGGAGAGATTAGAGAGGCCCCAGCACTGACATCTTGAGACCCAGCAGATAAGAGGCACTGAGACCATGAGGCAGAGTGGTAGGTGGGCTTCCTAATTCACAAACAAAGCAGAGACCAAGGGAGCATGTGATGGAGGGATCAAGGATCAGAGAGGCATGTCTGGCAACATGTCTGAGAAAAGGTGTGCCACACAAAATGACTTTATCATTTTGTCATCTCTTAGTTTCCTTAATAATCACTTCACTGGTGAGTATTGTCTGAGAGTAGAGTTGCCATTGCAAGGAAAGATCAGACTCAGCATGGAAGCAGAGTGCTGTGGAAAGATGCTTGGTATCACAATAGGGCAAACAAGGAAGGGGGAGAGTGTGGAGGTAGACATGGAGTTGATTCCATTTCCTCAAGTAAACACATATGGGAATATCAAGGGATAGTTATCAAAGGTATCTGTCATTAATTTAGCTCACAATTTTAACAACGGTACCATTGGATATGCAATTTTAGAATGAGGTCAACACCCGATAGCTGTTGAAAGAATGGCTGCTCACTATATTTGACAGTGAAGGTCTAAAACTTTACAAAATAAACATCTTCTCCAACTACTACCAGTGCTTATTTTAGTTTGTAATCTTTATCTAGGACTAAGCTCCAGAAGGATTCCAAAATGTGTAATGGCTCAAACATATTAGGGATTAAGCACTCATTCACTTGACAGTCAATTCTAATATCTTTTATTGGGAATCAGCTTGATTCTTAAAGGTGTTTTGAGGACTCGGGTTTATAATTCTGGCATTTCCAAGGACCTCCAAGTTTTCTTTATATAGCTGACAGAAAAAAGAAAATGCACCATAAATTCAAGTGATTCAGCTAGCTGTGGTCTAGAAATGGCATACAAAATTTCCACTGGCATTTTATTAGCAAGAGTCATATGTCCTTACCTAACCATGAGAGAGGATATGAACTGTGTTCCTGAGTTTCCATTAATAAGATGAAATGGATCATTGACAGGAGTGTCTTGCAGACTAACCATTGTCAACTTATCTTAAACCTTGGAGGAGTAGACATCACGGGATATTGGGATAATGAGATTCAAGGACTTTTATAACTAAATAATGGTCATACTACACATTTGCATTCATTGTTTTTGGGTCAGGCATATTCTAGATAATGAAAAATTATATTAAAAACGGTGTTTTATTCCATTGCAGTCAAGCATTGGTAATTGTATTCATAGCAATCCACTGAGTTCTGAAACATTGTTAAAGCAGACAAAATTAGATTCTCTTACTCTGAAGAATCTTTAAGATAATGTGTGATCTCCTGAGGATTCTGACCATCTGTGGAAGCTGAGGCAGGGACATCTGAGTGACACTGAAATGAGTTGTTGGAAGATGTCCAATTTTAATTAAATAATAATTGTTTACATGCCACATTCTCTTTTCTCTCACATCCTCAGATGGGGCAACATCACAGGATCCAACATGCTGTGTTCTTTGTCAGATTATTTTGGGAGTTTATGCAGCTAAATTTATGATCGTCAACTCTAACTTGTTGGGTGAAGCCATTAAAATACCATGGGGTATATAAGTTTTGTTGTTAGCTTTAAATACATAATTTTTTAACTCTTTGGAATCTTGACTTTGGCTGTTTTATTAGCATTTGAGAATAATAAATGAAGGCTCAAAAAGGGCTGCGAATTTTACAACTTTTTGAAAGAGTACATTTAACTGAGTACTAAAGATCATAGAAACTTTGACTTCACCGTGGATTAAGTGTTCTGTATGAAAAGAAATCCAGATCCCCAGGAGTTACCCCCACATATATTCACCATCCTCTGATCCCTGATATTCATGACATTAGGCACAGAGAATGGAAGAGTGAAAACAACCCACCATTAGTCTTATTAAAAACCCAGAGGCTAAGGAGTCCCATTTAATAAGGTAGTGCTGACTCATTGACATTTAAGCAGAGATCTGAATGAAGAGAGGCAGTAGTCAGGGTGCCGGATCAATGGGAGAATATTTCCGGCGCTAAGTGTAGAAGGCTCCGTGGCTGTAGAGGACAAAAGAGAGGGCAGCCTGGCTAATGTGGAGTGAGAGAAAGGGCAGGCACCAGGAAATTAAATCAAAGGAGAGCCAGAGGTCAGACATCAAAAGCTTGCAGGTTTTGGTAGAAAAAACATTTTATTCTAAATATGGTGAGACATTTTGGTATGTTTTGATCAGTGAGGGGTATGATAATATTTACTTTAAAAAGACATCAATGCTTTGCAGGAATACAAAATTTAGAGACAAAAACAAAATATAACAATTACAATGTTTAACAAAGCTTGTCAATGGGAGGGCTGAACAATAGGAACATTGCAACAGAGAGAAAAAAATGAAACAAAACCACAAGATTAAAGTCTCACGCCCACCAAATATACTATATATTGGCATTCTCATCTCCCTACTGGAGATAGATTAAAATACATTCAATGCTCCTATTTGATTATTTTACAAAATATACTTTCTATTTCCTTACTCTATCTTTATTGATGTTATATTGTCCTCATGGCTTCCTTGAATTATTTAGGAATATGTTGTTTCAATTCATTGAAAATATTTATAATAATTACTTTAAGGTCTTTGCTAAATTTAAAAATAACTGAGCT
This sequence comes from Tenrec ecaudatus, assembly GCF_050624435.1. Taxonomy (NCBI): domain Eukaryota; kingdom Metazoa; phylum Chordata; class Mammalia; order Afrosoricida; family Tenrecidae; genus Tenrec; species Tenrec ecaudatus. The sequence goes on from NC_134539.1 coordinate 29,248,833, forward strand.
CCAATAAAAGCCATCTCTTACCTTTTCTTGGTGGTGGTTGGCCTTGGGCTGGTATGGAGATGGATTTTCCTTTTTCTTTATGTGGTCAGATGAGGTCAGATGTGACCTATGGTCACTGCTTCTTTCCCTTTTTTTCTGTTTCATCAGTTTCTATGTAAATGACTGGTTAATAAAGGAGTAACATGAATCAGAAAGGAAAAAAAAGTCATTTCTACTGCCTGCATGTTTTCTTTTATATAGGTTCTAGTTTATTATTTCTTTGCAAGCATCAGGATTTCTTTTATCGAAACTTTGAAATTTTACTTAATATAGTGTAGGAAATCTGGATACTGACCCCACCCCTGTGGTTGAGTTAATCCTGTTGATGTTGTTTCCTTAGACAGTATCTATTTACTGACTTGGAGGCACTGATTCTATGATACAGTTTAAATATCTAGTATCCATGATTGTCAGACCACAAATTTCTGCTGTTTTAAGTCATCTAAGTAGGAGTCTTTGTTGTGTTGTGGGCTTTGTGTTAGGCTGCTAACCCACAGGTTAGCAGTTCAAAACCATCTACCATTCCACTGTAGAAAGATGAGCCTTTTTACAACCATAAAGAAGCAGTCTCTGAAATCATCAACATTAACTTGTGTTTATCATTGACCCTGGCTACCCAAAGGTCACCTCTTTGTCCTTGGGTAAGCCAATTCATTCTGCCTCCACAGTCAGTTATTGTATATGTGTGTGTTGTACATGTGTGTTGTACATGTGTGTGTTGTACATGTGTGTGTTGTGCATGTGTGTGTTGTACATGTGTGTGTTGTGCATGTGTGTGTTGTACATGTGTGTGTTGTACATGTGTGTGTTGTACATGTGTGTGTTGTACATGTGTGTGTTGTGGTGGGAGGGAGTCTCCAGATTGTTTCCACAGTTCAAGAAGGTTTCCATTATGCTTCACATCCAGACACGGAACGACAGTACCTCCTGGTTCCCACTCTGCTGACTACTGAGAGCAGCCCATGGTTGTTTGGCATGCCCAGTCCGGAGTGAATCACCTTCCATTAAACCAACTGGAATGATGGCAATCAGGGTCCAGTGGTCTCAGCCCAATCCATCCAGAATAGAACTTTCCCCCGACATGGAAAGAGTAGCTTGGGGAAAGGAGATCCTATAACAGAGGGAATGGAAGATGAGAGATGATGGTAGCTTGCTCTTCTTAGAGGTAAACAACAGCCATGTACTGTGTCATGGGGAAGATGGAGACTTCTCCAGTTGTCCTAATCAAGAACAGAAGGACCTTTTACCAATGTATATACTTCTGTCTAGCAGGATTTTTAAGGTAGAAATGAGGTCATGGTACTGGGGGCAAGGAAGCATTCAAGAAGTAGAAGACTGTTGTGTTTCATCAGGGCTACATTGCACCCTGGCTGAATTGTCCCTTCTGTGTACAGATAAGAGTTCCCAACACATGGAATCCAAGACAGATAAAACCCCTCAGGAAGAGTAGTAGAAGAGTGCCATCATGAGGGGCGTGGGAGAGGAGGCGGGGAGAAAGGGGAAACCAATCACATGATGGATGTCCATTCCCGAGGGGGCCAAATAACAGAAATGGGGGTGAAGGAAGACAGTAGATGGTATAAAATACGAACATAACAACAATAATATATAATTGAACAAGGATTCACAAGGGTGAGGAGGGTGACAGGCAGGGAGGGGGAAAAAAGAGGAGCTGACACCAAGGGATCAAGTAGAAAGAAAATGTTTTGAGAATGATGATGGCAACATATGTACAAATGTGCGTGACATAATTGATTTATGGATTGTTATAAGATCTGTAAAATCCTCCAATAATATGATTACTTAAAAAAAGAACACATGGACCCATCACTAAGTTGATGTAAAAGTACCATTTTGTATTAATTCCATTTTCCATGCCTTTTTCAGCCCCCTCATAGTTTCCATACTCACGGCCGTCGATTCAATGTTAACTCACAGAGACCCTATAGGTGAGGAGAGAGTTGCCCCTGTGAGTTTCCCAGACTCACTCTTTCCAGGAGTAGAAAGCCCTGTCTTTCCCCCCATCGTCTCCATCAAGGGATGCTTTGTGAAACATGCTGCAGGCCCTTTGCTTTAACTGAGATTTTGTAGACTTTCTTAAATGAGTGTTGCTTGATTTGCTATGCACCTTTGGAGAATGTCCAGATATGCTCAGTGATTGGATTTTTGTTTGTTTTGCTTTTATAATTATTTCAAATTAAGTGGTTGCTTTATTTTGTGGAGTGTTTGCTAAACTCTTCACTCTACTATTCTACAAGACGTTTCTCCACTAGAATATACAAGGGAGGATAAATATTAAGATACAATTTCTAAGTATATTAGTGGAAAGTGTAAAATAATATTAGAACTTTTAGATGGCATATATAAATCTTGATATTATTTTTATTACTTTCTTAATTCATATGGTGAGTTGAAATGAATAAATCAATAATATTTTTCTAACTTTTAAACCTTATGGATTTAAATATGCCCCATTTGCCTTTGTAATTTCAGTTTCTGGTACATCATAAGTGTTCAATATATTACATATATATTTGCCAAATAAAAATGAATGAGGGTGATTATAGTATAATAATTTTGAGTGGTTACTTTAATAGCCTAAAATCACATGAATGTAATAAGCATATCTGTCTTACATACTTGCTACATGCTTAGTTCCTGGATTGGTTTTAACACAGAGTAGAAGCACATTGCTGTTCATTGGATTGTGAGTGATGGACAAGAAAGGCGTCATATGTAATAGAGATGTACAAACATGTGTGACCATGGCAGATCCTCAAAATTACATTAAAATTTCTACATAGCACAGCGTGGCTGATCTACGATTAGACATTCATTTTAGAGAAGCAGCACAACAATTAGTGTTAATCGTCGTCAAGCATGTTGTCTTTGTCGGGTGAATACTACAAGGTGATTGTCACATTGGTTTAGCCCAAGTTTGAATTCACTGAACTAGATGGAAGGAAAAAGGTGAAAAGAAAGGTCCTCGCATTCCTGAACCAGGACTAAGTAGAGTGCCAATTCTTAATTAAATATTAAAATTTGTGCTTATTGGAGCAAGACTTCAAAATGAGGTTTTTTTTCTCCCTTCTACATAAGGCACGGATAAGTTATCAATGAGAAAGTAAGAGAAGCAAGCATGCCCTGACTCAAAAATAAGATGCCCAGCTACCCAACAACCACAAAACCCTCAAGCTCACTGCCATTGAATCAACTCCAAGCATAGCAGCCCTTGCATACAGGATAGAACGCCCCCTGTGAGTTTACAAGACTGTGACTCTTTATGAGAGAAAAGCTTGTCTTTCTCTCAGTTTTGAACTGCCGACCTTGAGGTTAGATCCCTGACATGTAACCAAAAGGAAATGATAAGTCTTTTTTTGCAATACTTAGCTAGCAACAGCTCGAGGAGTTTATTATGGATAAAAATTTCTCCACTTTTTCTAGTCATGAAGAAGGGGGAAATATCCATTACTGTTGGGAAAAGTGTTAAATCTTTTTTTCCTAGAGCTATAGTCATGAGATTTGTTTGCGCCTCCACCTGTCAGGGCGATGGCTGTGGTTCCAATGACACAGCTAAATGGTGGGGTACCATTTTCATCCCAGAACGCTGAGTGACTGGCAATTTGAAGTTCATCATCCCTATACAATGGACTAGCACACTAAAAGAAAAATAATAATTTGCTCTATTCAACCAGTGATAAATAATTCTGATATATTAACAAAGCATAATATTTTTCCTGATCAATACTTGTACAAAAGACATGACTGATTTGAAAGCAAAAAGGAATCTCATCTAGGAAGGACATTTATTAGGAGAGAGAGAGGGAAGTCTCTTTAATTCAGCTGAGAGGACAGTGATAAGAAGGCAGTGAAGCCCTGCCTGTGTCCCCTGAGGCTGTCCTGGGGCAGAGCAAGTCAGTAGAAGAACGTGAGGGTTTGGCTGAGCGATCAGGGACATCAAAGGGTCCAGGCTCAGATAGATTTCCAGAATCAGGAACACCTAAATAAATGTACTCCACCTACAGTCCAAAGAAAATTTGGGTTAACCAACTAAAGTTAGCAACTTCAGAATTTTGAAAGTTAAGCAAAGTCGGAAAATAATCAGCAAAGAGGCTAAAAGAAGCTACTTACACTGATTTGAATAGTGTCCTGCCAAATCCCATTGCCTTTTGGGGACATGAGAGTGCCTATTTATGTAAAAACTGGGTAGTTGCAGATATAATTTAATTTTTTTAAGCAAATGTGGTCAAGAAAGCTGATGGGGCCTGGCCATCAAAAGATATAGCATCTGCGGTCTTAAAGGGCTTATAGATAAACAAGCAGCCATCTAGCTGAGAAGCAACAAATCCCACATGGAAGTACACCAGCCTGTGTGGTCATGAGGTGTCGAAGGGATCAGGTATCAGGCATCTAAAACCCAGAATAAAACTATACCCAAGGTGAAGGTGGAGGGGGGAGCGGGGGCCATGGAGTAGAGACCCAATGCCCATCTGTAGACAATTGGACATCCCCTCACAGAGGAGTCACAGGGAAGAGATGAGCCAGTCAGGGTGCAGTATCGCACCAATGAAACACACAAATTTCCTCTAGCTCGTTGGTTCTTCCTTCCCCCCACTATCATGACCTCAATTCTAAATTACAAATCGGATTAGACCAGAGCATGCACACTGCTGCAGATAAGAGCCCGAGACACAGGGAATGCAGGGTAGAGAAACTCCTCAGGGCCAACAAGGAGAGTAGAGATCCCAGGAGGATTAGGGGAGGGTCAGGGGAGAGTGGGGGAAGCAATCACAAGGATCAAACTAGAACCCCCTCTCAGGGGGACGAAAAACGGAAAAGTGGGTGAGGGGCAATGAAGGACAATGTAAGATATGGAAAAAATAATCTAAACTTATCAAGGGTTCCTGAGGGAGGGTGGGCGGGGGACAGAAGGCAAAGAAATGAGGAGTGGCTATGAGGGGCTCCAGCGGGAAGAGAAGGCTTTGAAAATGATGATGGCAGCATATGTGCAAATGTGCTTGACACACTGGAGGAATGTATGGATTGTGATAAGAGATGTAAGAGCCCCCCCAAAAAGTATTTAAACAAAACAAACCAAGAAAGATTTAAAGTCTCAAACCCCCAAAGGGACAGTTCTACTCTGCCTTGCTGGGTTGCTATGAGTTGCAATTGCCTAATGGCAGTAGGTTTGAAGGCAGATTGGATTCTGCCACAAGATGCTAGAATTCATCTTTGCTAAATATTACATTGAAATGTGCAAATGCTAGGAATTATACAAGGTCGGAGGAAAAAAAGTCAAATTAGTGTCTACATTAATTCCACTTCTACAAGGAACACTAGAGAGGTGGTAAGGCTGCACCCTGCCAAAGGTTGAAAAGGTTTGAGACCTTGACCTTGAAAAGCAAGACAATGCTAGTGTTCCAGCTATCTCAGGTTTTACCATCGATGTCTTTGTGTGAATGTTAATATTGTTGAATTAAATAGTATTAACTAAAGCCTTTTTTCTTTAAATTACCTAGAATATTTGTTTTAACAAGTCATACAGGTAATGTATTTTATTTAGTTATAATTATACTGGCTTAAAAACACAGTTCTAGGAGATGTGAATCACAGTTATTCTTATTTTTAATAAACACACATATAAAAACAAAAAGGGTGAAGTGGAGGAGAATGGGCCCTTAAGCTAGCATGATTTTTTAAAATCATTTTATTGGGTTCTTACCTTCAGTGTGAAGGTTGAGATAGCTGCTTTCTCACCAGATCAGAAATTCTGAGGGCAGTCTTTGCAAGAGCACAATGAAGATCATCATCCACAACAAGTTTACTTCTGTATTTAGACTTGATAACCAACAAGCTGGAAAACTCTGTTTCACAAAGATATGTCGTTGGAAATGGAAGGAAGAAGGCACAACACAGTCTAAGACAAAACAGGATATGACTGCAAACACTAGATCCAGAATTTTGTAATTGGCATTGTAGAGAAATCAGTTATTGCTGCATTGCTATTAATAAGTTCAATGAGCTCTTCTTGTGCTGTCTCAGCAACATCTTCAACTTTGACTGTGAATGGGCTTCTGCGAATGGACAGTAGCTGCTTTTTAATAGAGTAGCTGCTTTCAAGACAGCAACTTCTTACTACACAGTAGCTGCTCTCTACAAAGTAGCTGCTCTCTACACATGTATAACTGTCAGCATAAGTACTTTATGGTGCTAACCTTGACACATATACCTGTATTTGTACAGGATACAAGGTATACATTATGGCATTGATGTGATGATCGGTGCTTGTATGTGGGCATATCTGCACATGGGTGGACCCGCCTGAAGATGGATAGAAGAATGGTGTCTCAGTTCCTAAGACCATCAGAAATATGTTTTTCCGATGGTCTTCAGCAAACCCTGTGAAAAGGTTGTTCACTCCCAAAGGGGTCATGACCCACAGGTTGAGAACCGCTGCATTAGATTAAGCCCATGCTTACCTGGGGTCATTTTACCTGAATAGAGAATAAGATTGTTAAATGATGAAAAACAATTAATTACTTAATAAAATCTCAGCAAAATGACTGTGTACATATATGTACTTAATTTCCTTTGTGAGATAAATCATCTGATAAATATTTGTGTGGTGGACATTTAGTATGCATACACTTTATACTGCCTTGGTGATGATCAAAGTCCAATTTGGAAGCAGCATTGTGTTCCCTCGCAGTATTTAAAGACTATGTTTCATTTGTGGACACAAATCAGTATTCTGACAATCTGCCGTGTGACAATTAGATGAAAGACAACTGGGAAAGGCTTGTTTTATGTGTTATATTTGGTGTCATTTTCTATTTAAAAAAATGATGCTTGTATAATTAAGGTATCATTAAAATCCAAATTTAGGAAGCCAAGATATCCTCAGTAAGTGACTTATTTATGTATTTTTACATTGGAGCTTGACTTGGAAACCATCACAGACATGTTTACGATCAGCAGAGGACACTTTCAGAAAGTAACTAAATATGGAAGGGTACAAGACTGGCATTAAAATATTGATATGACTTTCCTTGCGGCGAGAGTAGAAAATATCGACTTAAAAGAGAGAACTGCAGCTATTGATTTCTCTCCAAAGAGAAGTATTTAAGTTTATGTTCTTTTGTTCATCTACAAACACTTAAAAGTCTGAATCCTGAAATTTAGAGCTTGAAAAGAAAACATGAAAATCAACACACAATAACAAGTGCACGCTTTTATTATTATCATTAAGCGGCCTTTTTCTTCAGGCTGGCAAGTCTCTCCAATATTATTAGTCTGACTGAGCTGCTGAGCCGGCTACTCTTTGCCGCTCATTATTTTATTTTATTTGGTAAATCTCTATGACAGTTTTATTGCAGGCTGAAAGCAGAATTGATCTTACCTCAAGTTTACTTAGGCCAGCTTTTCAAAGGATACAAATGTCCCCCACAAACAGCAACGTTGAAGATAAATGAAATTTTTAAAAAATCATACTCCAATCCCAACTTCTCTTTCTCATAGCAATTTCTTTCTTTCTTTTTCTTTTTGCAATTTCTTCTCTCATTAAGCAGTATCAACTCAATAGAGTTTGGGAAACCATTAGCAGAAAATAAAAAATACTTATAATAAACTATTAAATATCTCATTATTAACTGCAAACCTCAAAATTATTTTAAATTTTCAATCTATTTCAAACTGTGTAATAAAATACCACTCTAAATGGTACAAAATATTCAGTGATTAACACACTGTGATAGTGACAAAATCTGTTGTCAATTTGGGACTTGTTAGGCTTAAGGGTGGAGGGGTGAAGTCTAAACTGTCAATTGGATCATAGCCCATGAAGCCTCTGTGAGGGCATGGCTTTCTCCTGATAATTCTGGGACATTTGGGATTTTCCTCCTTGGAGACAGAAGAGACACTTCTCTCTCTGCTCACTCCCTGGGGGACATGTAGCTGACAAGACACATGGAACTACATTAGTGCTTAGAGCTGGAGAAGCCACATGGATCTACCCTGATGCAACCAGACCTCTAAAGCCCAAGAAGCCACTCAGAGACTCCTGACAGCACTGAGATGCTTACAACACCACTGGATCCAAAGATGTTCTCCCACTGGCCTGTGATTGTCTTGCATTCGGCATCATTGTATATGTTTTGAGAATCTGAAGAGAACTTTATAGATTAATATAGGACCTATTGGTTAATATTAGACTTATGGGTTTGGACTGGACTAGATTGGGATGCCTTCATAATGTACAATTACTCTTTATATAAAACTCTCTCTTATACACATATGAATTTCTACGGATTTGTTTCTGTAGTCTACCTGGAATTTGTCTATGTCATTTGCGGGCAGGGTTCGTATCCTTTTTTGCATGTTATGAAATATGTCAAACCTTTGCATTGCTATAGGTATCGCATGGTGGTTGTTCTTCTTAAGTGCTGACCAATAGTTTTTAACTCATACCAACTCTCATTGAAACAGAATAAGACATAGTCTAGTCCTCACACATCCGTAGAATTTTTCCAGTGTTTGATCCCATTGTTGCGGCCATTATGTCACTCTCCATTTCGTTGAGGGTTTTCCTCTATTTCATTAAACCTAAGCTTCACCGAACATAATATTCTTTGGAAAGGATTGATAACATGCCCAAAATATGTAGTGAACTTTCACCATCTTTAATTTTAATAAATATGCTAGCTGTACTTCTAAGAGATATTTGTTTATTCTTCTGGTAGAGCATGGTATATTCAATATTCTTCACCAACACCATAATTCAAAGACTTCATATCTGCATTTGTATTCTATATTCATTGTCTACCTTTTGCATATATATGAAACAATTGAAAATGCCACAGTTCAGGTCAGGCTTACGTAGATCTTCAAAGTAACATCTTTGCTTTGAAACAGGTGTAAAGAAAACCTTTACAGAAAAGTTACTCAGTGCAAAAAATATTTGATTTTTGGATCGCCATTCCTTCAGCATTGATTGTGGAACCAAGCAAAGTGAATTCTCTTAACAACTTCAATTTTTTCTCTACTTAGCATGATTCTGTTTATTGGTTCAGTTGTGAAGATTGTTTGTTACCCTACACTGATGTATAATCATTGCTGAAGGCTGTGATCTGGGGGGGTCTTAGAGGGGAGGGGATTTGTTCCTCAATTTGTATTTGCAAGTACATGAACTCACTGTCAGCATGAAGCTTTTGTCAATTGTGTAGTGCAGGTTGTTAATATAGCTTCCTCCAGTCCTCACCTGGTAATAATCCTTACGAAGCCCGTCCTATTTTGTCTGGTATAAATTTCTTCAGGTTCAACTGAACTTTCATATGAGTAACTGTCTTTATTTTAGCTAATTATATTGAGTTTCTCTTTTGTCTCTGCTCATAGATGTGGTGAATTTTATTCTTGTGTATTTCATCTGCCAAGGTCTATACATAAGCATGACAGTTTATATTGTTGAAAAAAGGCATTTTCAATTAGATTTTCAATTAAAAAGTCAAAAAGTGGACTGCATTCTGGCCCAGAACCCTTGAGGATGATACTCCTACTTGAAGATGCCAATGCACAGAGAGGACCATAGGGCCAGCCCCACCATGAGACACAGCTTCCCCTAGCTGACCCAGAGCACTGTGGGAAATAAAACACTGGAGACACAGTGTGGGAATTGTGCCCGCTCTGACTCACCCACACCAAGGAAAAATGAAGTCCCCGAGGAATCCCCAAAATAGACTTCTCGGCAGGGATTGGCACCTCAACAGACTTGATCAGGAAACATTCACAAAGTTCAACAGACCAACAGACAGACCTGGAACTGGTTGTAGGCTTTTTAGTTTTTCATGTCTAGCTATAATAGATACACAGGATAAACGATCCCAAGGAGAAAACAATGGGACCGATGGTTCCAGGGGCATGGCACAGGAGGAGGTGATTAACTAGAAGGGAGCAAAGGGAAGCAAGTGCAGAGTGCTAATGCTTAGAAGGCAGCAAGGCATCTGAAAGAAGGAAATGGAAATGATAATTACAGAGATGATATGAGATGAGCATCTTTTCATTCTCAGAACTACAATTGTGTCACAAAACAAGTGACATTTCTGTAGTATAATTTTTTTGTTTAATAACTTTTTTATGAACTTTCTCTTGGATTATACATACATGCACATATATTAATACTTCTGTGGGGAAAAATAAGAATGGAACACTGAAAGTAAAATCAATATTTATGAATTATTGAGTGAAAAAACAGTTTACTCTGTAAGTATTAACTCAAATCACAATAAAAAGTTTTTTAAAAAAGTAACACAAAAACAAGGTGGCGAAGGACCTTGGGCCTCTACTCAAACACTCCCTCAATGCATGAATACTTTCTTTTATTAAATTGGAACTCTATGATGCTCACTCTCCCGACACAACTGCTGAAGCCAAAGCGGGTGAACAAGTAAATGTGTTGAAGAAAGCTGATGGTGCCCGCCTATCAAAAGAGATAGTGTCTGACATCTCAAAGGCTTGAAGGTGAACAAGCGGCCATCTAGCTCAGAAGCAAAAAAAGCCCACATGGAAGAAGCACACCAACCTGTGCGATCACGAGGTGCCAAAGGGACCAGGTATAAGGCATCATGCAAAAAAAAAAAAAGATATATGTAGGTGTATATGTATATATATATATGTATATGTGTGTGTGTGTGTGTGTGTGTGTGTGTGTGTGTGTGTGTATATATACCATATTGAATGAAGGGGGAAGTGCAGAGTGGAGACCCAAGGCCCAAGTGTCGGCCACTGGAGATCCCCTCATAGAGGGGTTAAGGAGAGGAGATGGGTTAGTCAGGGTGCGAGGTAGTACCGATGAAGAACACAGCTTTCCCCCAGATCCTGGATGCTTCCTCCCCCCAACTACCATGATCCGAATTCTACCTTGCAGGATTGAATAGGGCAGAGGTTGTACACTGGTGCATATGGGGGCTGGAGGCACAGGGAATTCAGGGTGGATGATACCTTCAGGACCAAGGGTGTGAGGGGCGATGCTGGGAGAGTGGAGGGTGAGTGGGTTGGAAAGGGGGAACTGATTACAAGGATCCACATGTGTCTTCGTCCCTGGGAGATGGACGGCAGAGAATTGGGGGAGGGGAGACTCCGGATAGGGCAAGATATGACAAAATAACAATGTATAAATTACCAAGGGCACATGAGGGAGGGGAAGCGGGCAGGGAGGGGAAAAAAAAGAGGACCTGATGCGAAGGGCTTAAGTGGAGAGCAAATGCTTTGAGAATGATTGGGGCAGGGAATGTGCGGATGTGCTGTATACAATTGATGTATGTATATGTATGGATTGTGATAAGAGTTGTATGAGCCCCTAATAAAATGTTTTAAAAAAAAAGAAAATACATAAACTATAGGAACATCAACCAGGAAAATTAAAAAACATTGGAAATTAAAAAAAAACAAGTCTATCGAGATTCTGATAGTAATTGTAATTCTAAAGAATGTAAAAAAGACAGAGAGATGGTGATAATGCTAAATCCTTGAGATAAAATATATGCACATATAAAAATAAGATAAATGTGAATATATTTTCAATTACAAGAGAAATATGTCTCTGTAAGTAGAATTATATATCAGTAGATGACTTTATTGACTAATACAGTAAGTATGAAGGAGTTTGGGCAGGTGTTTGGTGTGAGTAAAAAGTGAGACCAAGAGTGAGTATTCCATTAACTCAGAAAAAAAGATGACAAGAGAAGGAAAAAATGTGTAGCTCTTCTAGTTTTCATCTTCCACTTTGACAACAGTGTGTTCCCTTTGCTGACTTTCTCTTGTGTTATAGATATAGCTCTACAAATGCTAATAGTTCTTCGATGGGAAAATAACAATTAATTGACTCTGGTAAAAATGAAATTTTAATTTTGATTCTCATTTGTTATAGAAATATAAATAAGTCATCATAGCATTTTTCTGAGAAGCGTATTAAATAACATTTCCTTTATGTTCATTTTTTTCCTATATATTTTTAAATTATCCACATCACCTTCCTCAGTCCATGATTCTTTCTCCTATGTTTGTCAAATCAGTTTATTACTCAGATAACCAAGCCCATGAATGGAGCTATCATGGACTACAACTTATGTTGATACTCAGTCACACAATTTTATCACTTGTTTGTATGTTTAATATCTCATCAATTCTGTCCCTCCCTTGTATCTACATTGTCATCACTTTGGTACAGATACTACCTCTTCCCATTTTGGGGTTTCTGTCCCATATCAAAGATCAAAATAAAGCCTAACTGCCATCGAGGCCATGACAATTCATTGTGAACCTATAGGACAGGGTAGTACTGGCCCTGTGAGGCCTTCCAAGATTTTAACTGTTTACGTGAGTAGAAATCCCCATCTTTCTCCCATGTTAAAGATCAGCTAGCTATAAATGCGTGGCTTTCCTTCTGGGATTTTAATCCTCTCTCCCTGGTCTCTGTGTCTTTATACGAATATTAGTTGTTTTTGTGACCATTACTGTAGAGATGTGTGGACAGTGGGAGTGTGGGAGCATAGGTCCTTTTATTCCACTCATAGTTGTGCTTTGCTGGAATCTCCTTCCTTTTCAGGTAAAACTTGCAAATTGTTTTCCATCTCTTTAACAAATCATATGGAATCTGGATCAGGATCACTTTATTTTTAAAGGGTAGTATTGCTTTATGTATAGATATTTATACATAGATATTTATAGATAGAGGTTAGTAATGACATTTTCAGAGTTGAATGTCAAATATAGTGTTATAGACTTACCTTACCAACTGTTAGCCATCTTGATGAAAATAATGATAGTTTTGAGCAAGTATTAACAAATAATTAAATATATAAAGCAAAGTTTTAAACTAAGATGCAGAAAAACATTAAAATTATATAATACAGTTCTATAATAGATGTACAAAAACATATTTCTTGCTTTTTATAGTGATACAAGTTTAGCATTGATATGCTTGTAAAGCCCTCCACCCCCCAAAATCATGGTGACGTGTCCAAAGTCAATTATATAATAATGTATATATCATCAAACTGTAACATATATATAGCTTGGAAGAGTTCGTGTTTTCCTAACTACAGTGCAAAAGAAGAGTTTATTTTTAAAATAGTCATTTTTCCTTATAACAAAATTTTGCATTTCCTGAAAAGCAACTGAAGAAAAGTTGAAGTAGATAATTATTTAGCATATCTATGTCATTCTGGTATGTAATGATTTTTAGGGTACTGAAAAGTGTGTTTATTAATAGAAATTCGTATTGCTTATTATAATTATGCACTCAAATGCAAAAGCCACAAGATAAAATGGAGTCATTAACTTATGAACTTCCTGCTTTAATACAAACAATCAGGGAATTAAAAATATAATTAAATTTCATTGAAAAGAACAAACCCAACTTATTTTGCAAGTGGGGCTAAATATAGGAGGTGAGTTGTATTCTCTTGGTACTAAGTATGATAGTGCCTTGCTTTTAACCTTTGGGAAAATGCAGTAATGCATAAATCATAACAACATTTTAAAGGTTAACGTACAAATCTTCAAACCTAAAAGGGTTGGATGGTATCATATTACTTTCCAGTCTTGAAAGATTCACTATTACAAATAGACACAACTTCTTATTGGGAAATCATTTAAACTAAACAAATGGAGATATTCTATAAACATAAGATGAAATGATAAATTCAAAGCAAAACCTATTTTATATGAAATCTGCGTAAATTACATTCATTAGCATAGTAAATTTCTAGGTTGTTTTCAAATTCCAAATGATGGCTCAGATTAAACCATGTGCTTTCTTCTCATTTTAATGTAGTCTGAAGACTGGAGTAAAGATGGCCTATTTAGGGTCTTATGAAGTTCGCACGGTAAAGTTGGTAAAGCTTAGAATTTAGAAGATACAAATTCAAATAACTGTACAGGAAATACATCAAACACCAAAATTTGAAAAGTGTAAAAATGAAATATGTTTACATAATATCTTAACATCACCGACATTTCTGAGATTCTGCATATATAATATCTCATTGTAAAGATTATGAGCATGTAAGTGAATGTCATGATAAATCACTTCACATAGATAATTCTTTTTATCCATAGGACAAGGAATAACTAACTCCTTTTTGCAAATTTCTCTTTTTAAAATCATTTTATTGGGGGCTCTTATAGCTCTGATAGCATTCTATACATCAACTGTATCGAGCATATTTGTATATATGTTGCCATCATCATTTCCAAAACATTGTCTACATGAGCCCTTGGAATCAGCTCTTTCCCCACCTCTCCTACCCTTCTACCTTTGTGACTCTTGATCAATTATATATTATTATCATTATTTTGTATCTTACACTGTCCTTTGTCTCCCTTCACCCACATTTCTGTTATTTGTCCCTGTGGGAGGGTGTGGAATTTTCTATTGTCATGTATTTCCTAGATTTTCTTATAGTGCTAGATTTGAAATTACAAATATATTTATAAATGTGTTAACATTTTTTGTTTAGTATTTACTTCCAAATACTTTTCACTTCCTTCTATCCACATCATTTATTACTTAAAGCAAAACAAAGAGCAAAAAAGGCAGAGGGAGCCCTCATATCACAAGATAGGTTGATAACCTATTGACACTGGATAAGTTTTTAATTGGCATCTAATTGGCTTGGTCTCATAATAAATTTATGTAAAACAAAATGTAGCATTGCTTAGTCCTTGGCTACTTTTTACATAAACACACACACACACACACAAAATCTGGTCAAGGACATAGTTTCTGAAGTCAGACTGCTGCTGTCTTGGATCCACAATCCAGGATGAAACTTCAAACTTTTCTCCATTTAAAAGTACATCACCAATCCGTGCAGTTGGGAGGATTTTTGTGCTCTTTACCTTGAGTTGTAATCCGCACTGCAAGCTGCAATCCTTGTGCTTCCCCAGTCAGTGCTTCCAGTCCCCTCACTTTCTGATGGAAAAATCATGCCGAAACACGGATATCCAGGAACAGCTGTATTGGGAAGCAATGCCTGCCAGACTGCTCTGAAAAGGGTGAAAGTAGCACCACAGGTATGAAGGAGGTGCGGACAGATAGACCCTAAGGGGTGGAGACTGGTAGTTAAAGGCAGGAGAGCACCATGTCTCGTCCTGATTGGCCAGTTTGCATGAGGTGGAGCTGAGGAGCCCTTTGATGCCTGTGAGCCTTTGGCCTCATGCTGGAAGGTGTAGGGGATGGACAGAGACTAGGGCTTGACCTGGAAGCTTGGAGGAGAGCTGCTCGAAATGGCCAGATGCCATCTTACATTCAGTCAGACCTATTAATACTGCCTTTTGATAGTATTAATACTGCCTTTTGATAGTAGCCCATGTGGCTCCGTGTCTCCTAACTCCTTTAGTCAGTGTTGGATTTGTTCCCTAGTTGTCTTACTGTGGCAGCTACATAATCTGTCAACTTGCAAAGGGGTGGAATCTAGCCTGTCAAACAGGTCACAGCAATGAGGCCTCTGCGTGGGCATGGCCGTCCCCCGAGGATTCTGGGAAGTCCTAACTTCCTTCCTGGAGGTGGAACACACAGACTTCCTATGAGACAGTCCTGTTGTCAAGTCATGTGGAGCTACACTGATTGAGGCACATGGAAACCCACGGCAGCACTGAGATGCTTCCACCACCCCTAGATCCACAGACTTTCCACCCACTGGCCTGTGTCTTCCTGCATTCTGCATCACTGCATGCATCGTGTGAGTCTGAAGAGGGATTTACAGACTGGCCTTGGACATATGAACTAATATCGAGTTTATGGACTTGATCAAGAGGGGGCTGGGTGCTTTCTTAATATACAATTACTCTTAATATACAATTTGCTCATGTAAAGTTTTCTCTTACTCATATATGAGTGTTAATGTATTTGTCTCTAGACACTAGTCAACCCAGACTAACCTACTTACCTTTTGTGTAACTATGCCTGATTGGCTAACAATGTAACAACCTTCCTCTCCTAGGAAAAGATGGGTGAGGTCAATAAACATATGTGGGGTTAATTAAAGGGCAAGATAAATGGCTCTGTGAGCCTCACCTTTCTAGTTCTCAGGTTTCTTGATTTCTGATGGTTGGATCAGGGTGCAGCTGCCTTAGCCAGTTCCCTGCTTCAGCTTGCAAGGATCACTTCCTGTAAGACACCCCTAAGGAGAAACCACGTGGACCTACCCTGATGCAGCCCTGGTTTCTGGAGCAGCCGTGTGGAGACCCCTGCCAGTGCTGAGATGCCTACACATTCACTGATTTGGCTTTCCTCCTGCAGTCGGCATCATAGTGTGTGTTTTGTGAGATGGAGGAAGACTTTGTAGATTGGTGTTGGACATATGGGCTAATGTTGGACTTGTGGGCTTGGGCAGCACTGAGTTGGGATGTTTTAGTGATGTGCATTTAACCTTTATATAAAACTCTCTCATACATGAGTTTCTGTGGATTTGTTTCTCTAATGTACCCAGACTAACACAATAGGTTTACCCTTTTTCTGCAGTTTGGGAATTTCAGGACACTGGCATTGTTTTCCAGGGCAGAAGGAGGCAAAGAGAGTGTCTGGTGCGCTTTGTAAAAGAATCAACCAGTTTGGAGCCTGGGAGTCCCCTGATAAATGAAAAGTTACTACTGTCTTGAAATTAGGAAATATCTCTGCCCAGGAGGAAGATGGGGCATTGTGGGATGCCTGGAAGCTGGTGTAGGACTCATACATTATAAAGGCTCTGTAAGAGTGGCCACGTACTGAGGGGGTCAGAATGTATCTGAGACTCCTATGACAGTAGTGGGGACTAGGGAAGTCTGTCCTGAATCTGCAGGTAGCATTGAATAAGTGGCCCCTGTGTCCAAATGGAAACAAAGAGGCTTCCCTGAGATGAGGATCATTACTCTGGGCTCGTGATGGGTTATCTCCATGGGGTCTGTCGACTCAGTACACCATCAGTCCTCTAAGCCAAGCCCAGAAGTGCTGACGGTGAGCCATCTTGAGGTGACTGCTCTGGAGGTCTTATGGAACGCTATCCGTTTTGGGGAGGGGAGAACCGTGGATTCCCCAGTGTCTCCTTGTTTGCAGTGCGGACATGGCTGCGGCAGAGAATGAGGACTGGGGCATTCAAGTGCCCAATGTGCCGTTGGGAACTCCCTGTTCGTGCCCCAGTGTTTATTGGTTTGGATTCACACATATCGCCCTGCAGGATGTCAACCAGCATCTGATATTTAGCTTTGTCTCTTTCTAGTCTAATTTTTCTCTTTCTCCCTACTGTTGAAAACCTTAGAAACCACATTGAGAAGGTCTCCTTGTGGAGTTTGAGGTCCTTCCTCCATTTCTTCCTCATATTTTTATACACCATACTGTAATTTTATTTCTAATACTCTACGTTGTAGTCTGAAAATACTTTTCAACTACACAGATCGAAATGTTTACGAGATGAGAAACAAGAAATTTGTGGCTTCAAGTTAAGTAATAATATCAACTATTTCCTCCCATGAGTAGAAATCAGGAACGCTTTACATTAAACACAGAAAATGATCCACTAACAGATTTTACAGTTTTACTGGGACTGCCCCCTGAACCGAGCCTTATGCTAAATATTGGAGCGTGCACTTTCCTCATTAAATTACCTCAGCGGGAAGTATCACAGTTTCCCTGGTTTTCCACCCCTGACGATGCCCACAAGATGACATCCTCCACTGAGCATGCGTGTCCCAGCCTTGCCCTGGCGTTTTGGCTAGTGTGGGGGCGCTGTGGGATGAGAGCAGCTTTCACTTCTCCACAATTTGACGGAGTACAGGAATCGGAAAGCCGGAATTGCTGCCCCCAAAACGACAGATGAAGCCTAATCACAGACAAATCAATAGGCACAGACACCAAAAGCAGCCGTGATCTAAGTCTGCACTAAAGGTGGGTGTTTCCCAAGGCTCAGAAGGGCCCTTCCAGTCCTAACTGCAGGAGGGCGACCGCAGCCTCCTCCTCTTCCTTCTTGGCCTTCTCCTAGTTGATCTGCACCAACAACTGGAAGAGGTTTGGGGTTGGTCACAGCTGCCTCTGGATGACCCTGTTGTGGTTAGGTCTTCCTATTCAAAAGCAAAAAGTGGCTGTGTCACTGGGCCAGTTCGAGGCAGAAGACGGCATCCTTTGGGTCCAGGCAAGTTAACCCAAATGCCTCAGTTTATAACAGATTCAGGAGGGCAGGAGGACTTGGCACTAGCGGATGCATGCTACAGCTGCATCAGTAATAGCTCAGAGAGCTTGCATTGGCGGATACCCTCGCTCATGGCTTTTTGACTGGCAGCAAGGGTGTGTTCCACAGGGCCCGACATTCCTTTAGAACAGGGGTATCAAACTGTTGGCCCGCAGGCCGCAAGCGGCGCCCAAGGTATTTTTTTGTGGCCCGCGATGCTTTCGACTATTTAGCAGCCCTGAACTATGACGTCTGAGACTGGATCATCAGCAGGTGAACCTCAACCCGTGCTGCCGGCTGACGCCCATTTTCAGAGACTATGGGAAGCACCTTGCTGGCCTGAGGCAGTACTATGGTGCCACCACAGGGAGGGCAGAGGGCCCGCAGCGCAGGGGGTCGGGCATGCGGAGTTAGGACGGAGGCACCCTTCCCCCTTCCTGTGTCCTGGCAGTCAGTCGGTGGCCCTTCCTCAAAAATTTTAAGCTTTTTCTTAATGTCGGGCGTTGACTGTGAAATACAGTGCGGGTGAAGTGAAGTGGAGCCAGCTGGGGTGGAGGGATCAACCCGGGGGAACTTCTGACAAGCTTCCGACTGGTGGGATAAAAACTGGGCAGGAGTTTTCTTTTGGGTCTGGAAGGATTTCTCGAATCCTGGCACAATTGACTGCTATTGTCATAGAGTGTGGTCCCCATGACCGAGTGGATCGTGCCAGTTGTGATCTCCTCGGGGAACTGCAGCAGCGCCCCCCAGCTTATTCTCTTCCTGGGCATGAGTTTCATTGCCTTCCGGTGGGGTGGCCCGCAGACCCACTCGCTCTCAGGATAATGTAAATGGCATGCCAGGTAAGCGCGTAAGGCTGAGTGAGAAAGCTGAAGATACCTCTTTAATATGTGTGTCCGGGTCAGAGGGTCCCTACCATTTTTCAAGAACCCACGGGTCAGACAGAGAAAAAGAGTCCTTCAATCCGGCCACCTCGCGGAGAGGGAGGAATGGGGCAGGGTCTGAAGGGGGATTCGGGGATAGATTGCAGAGGATTTTGAGCAGGAAAGGGCTGGGGGGAGAACAGGTGTGGGTGGATAAAATGGCAGCAGCTGGGAGGAGGGAGATTCAGTGGGAGAGGGTGGTGGTGGGAGGGAAGCTGGTAACAAAGAAGGCGAGGGGAAATGACAGGTCGGAAGTGGGAGGAGATGTTGGATTAGAAGATGGAGGCTAGGAGGAGGTGGAAAGAGCCAGAGGGGCTAGGACAAGACTGGAGGTGAGGAGGAAGAGGGGAGCGCGATGACGCAGAGAGAGGAGGAGGGGTGGCAGGCAAGGGTGTGGGTGTGGGCGAAGGCTTCATGACCGAACGAAGGAAGATTCATTATCTGTGAGAGAGGACTTCTGAGCCAGTAGGAGCTGGGGCATGGGGCAGTTTAGGCACAGAAAGGGGTGAGGGTGGAGGAGAAAACACACCTGAACAAAGGAACCGTCTAGGAACTTGCCGTTACATTGAGAAACATTATCAAGGTCCTGAGGGACATTAAAAGCAAATGGGCAGTGTTCTGACCTTTTTGAGTCATTATCTAGTTTGTAATGAAGACAAATCTGATTGCAAAATAGGATTAGGTGTTTAGGCCTATGCGTATGTATAGACTCAGAGGGTTTAAACTTAGCGAGTAGACAACTCAGAGGCAGATTTAGGAGCGGCCTAGATTGGGTATTTCCCGTAGTGGGAGAGTGTGGAACTTGAGTCCCCGAGGAGCAAAAACGGGCACAAGGAGCAGACTTACTGAATCTGTCAGACTCGGAACTCAGATCTGGAAGCAAGTCAGGAAGGTGTCTCCCACCCCCACAAGCCCCTGAGTGGAACCCAAACCCCAAGGGCTTAGAGTCCTCTAACCCAATACCATTCTGTTGAGAGGCCTCCCTCCGTTCTGAAAGGCCCCATAGAGAACCCACAGAGGGCTTGAGGAAAGGAACCCGTAAGCCCCCCACAGAACCAGCCGGTGTGTGGGTGCAGTCTGGATTGGCAAGCAGATCAGCTCTCTGCCGATACCTGCTCTGGCAGGTCCAGGAGGGGAGGCCGGGAGTCCAATCTACCCAAGGCAGGGTGGTCGCTGGCACTGCACCCTCCCAAGTTTTGGTACCAAATGATAGAAAAATCAGGCCAAAACATGGGTATCAACGAACAGGCTTTATTGGTAAGCGAAACCTGCCTGAAGAGAGTAGAGCTCACGTGAAGGAGGCACGGGCAGATAGACCCTCAGGGGTGGAGACTGCAGCCAGAGGCAGCAGAGCACCACGTGGAGGCTTTCTGATTGGCAAGTTTGAATGCAGCAACGAGACGAGGGTTTTTGACTTGTGGGAGGCGTTTGGTGCAGGTGGGAAGGTGTGAGGGGTGGAGAGCGCCTAGTGCTTGACCAGCAAGCATGGAAGTGAGCTGCTCGGATTGGCCAGGCACCGTTTTACGTTCCGCCGGACCTCTCAGCGTCTGCAAGCGAAGTTATGCCGTCTGCATATCTAAAGTTGGGAATAACCTATCCACCAAACCTAACGCCCCATTCTTCAGTCTACTTTCTCTGATCGTGTGTTCAACCTATAGATGGTACAAGTATGGTGAGAAGATACGATCCTGATTTTATTCCACACGGTATTTTCTTTTTAAATTCAAACGAATGCCTCTCGATCCATGTACAGATTCTATATGAGCAAACTGAAGTGTTATCGAATTGCCATTCTTCTCAAGGATAGCAGTAATTTGTTATGATCCAGGTAGTCAATTGCCTTTGTGTAGTCCATACAACACAGGTAGACGTCTCTGCTCAGTGAAAACCTATCTGGTGTCAGCAAAGAGATCTTTTTCCAGGCTTGTTCCTGGCAGCTCTCTCTATGCCGACCAATCTTCAATGACCTTCAGCCAAAAATCCCTTGCATGTCATATTAATTGTTGGCTGATGATTTGCTCATTGTGTTGGGTCACATTTCATTGGAATGGATACAAATATGAATCCCCCCCATCAGTTGGTCAGGTATCTGTCTCCTCAATTTCTTATCCTAGACCAGAGTGTACTTCCAGTGGTCCATTAGCTTATCAAAAGATTTCAATTTCTATTCCATCAATTGCCAAAACCTGTTTCTGAGTGAGTGCCCTTGGGGCAGCTGAAACTTCTTTCTTCAGTGTGAGTTTCTTGATCATGTACTATTTCTTGGAATGACTGAATGTAAGACAGCTCCTGCGTCTTCTTTTTGCGGTAGTCAATTTCCTCCTTCTCTGCTGCTTGTCTCTCCTTTTATAAGATAAAGAGTGATACAATCACATCCCTGGGAAACTCTCCTTACATCAGATTGGGGCTGTGCCCTTAGGATGCGTATTGCATCCTACCCCAACTTCCTGAGAGCAGACTGTTCTCTCACCAAGATCAATTCATGAACGATGGCGGCATCATTATATGACGGCCAAACGATGAAAAAATCACAGCTCTGCCAAACGGAAACAATTGTATCCATGACGAAAAACATTTTGTTTCTCACGATAAATTATTTTATACATAGGAAAAGAGAAAGAGAAGAATTCTCTTTCTTTTTTTTCATTAAAAATTATTTATTTATTATATTCTCTCACCCAGAGAATACACTTGATAAACATAGATCATTTTAAAATATTGTAGCAATAGTTTCTTGAAAGGTAGTTTGATTAGTAGAGTTATAAACACAAAAAGAGGAAAGGGAAATAAGGCATTTTAAACAAAAACTCAGGAAGATCTTGATTATTAAAATTCCTTTTCTCTTACAAGTTTTGCACATACAGTTTTCTCTCTTCAGAGACCTTTACTAATAAGGCCCCTGCAATAGTCAAAAGCGTGCTAGTGCAGCCTTGGGGAGCATCTCTTAGTGTTGTCGGATGCTTCTCTGACAAAGCGCACAGTTAGCCCAGACAGACAGTCCCATATTAGTTAGGTACGTCCTAAATTCTACAGACAACTCAACTGATGGACAGCAATAAAATCACAAATCCTTCAATTAACCAGAGCAGCCTAAACAAACTTTCCAATAACATTATCCTTCTTCTACTGAAATGCTTACAGTATATTTTAAAATATGAACTCTATGGGGAATACAGAGGATTGATCGAAAGGCATTAGCTAAGCTTTACTGTCCATACTTCAGTTATAATAAAGCTTAGTTTGAAAAGTAAACTTTGGTCTTTTATTTCCAACCAATAGAGAGCTTTAGATTTCTGAATGCCACCAAACGTGAATGAAGGAAACTAACACTAATATCAAGAATCTTAAGAGCAGATGGTGTCTCTCTATAGTAAACATTTTAGAGAGTACCTGACAATCAAATAATGATCTATAAAATAATTCAATAATCACTAATTGATTAAACCACTGAATGTATATGAAATTCTTAGGATTTTAAAATTTGTTTTAAATGGAAGGATGCTGAGCAAGCTTCCAAATAGTAGTTGATCTCTATTAAGACCTCTATTCTAACATAAGTGAATTCTACTTAAATATCTCAATGGATCGGCCCAAATATTTCTTTATTCTTCCTAAGACTCATAAAGAGCATAGAAGTTTTACCACATTTGAAATTCATTCTTCATTGTTTACTGTAGAATACAGAGAAATGACTGGAAAGATATCTTTATATCACACAAAATAGTTTCTGCTTAACACTAATTCTAGTGTATAATTAATGGTGCGAAGGATGATTTGTCCTGAGAAAAATGGGGATTTTTACTCCCATAAAAAATAACAGACTGAAACCTCTCCTATGAAATCACTGAGTCAAAATTGACTTGTTGGCATTCGGTTTGGTTTGCTTAATTTGATGAAGGATGATGATGATGATGATGATGTATATGTAGACA
Source organism: Tenrec ecaudatus (assembly GCF_050624435.1). Classification (NCBI taxonomy): domain Eukaryota; kingdom Metazoa; phylum Chordata; class Mammalia; order Afrosoricida; family Tenrecidae; genus Tenrec; species Tenrec ecaudatus. Next base: position 29,271,924 of record NC_134539.1, read on the forward strand.
AGCAAATGGGTCATATTTGTGATTATATAAGTTTGTAAAAGAGTAGAATATTAAAGTTACATTGTTAACTCAATGGGGAACTTGTAAAGACCTATACTTTTATTATGCAATATGACTGTCCAGGATAAGTTTAAAACGATTTTATTAAGCTAATATGACTAATAGTGTATATCAAAGTGTGTCTCTTTTGATACTTCCTAGGAATCAGTGAATTTAATAGGTCATCAAAATGCAAAGTGAATAAAGCAAGAGCATTCTTTCAAATATTAATTGGGAGGCACATGATTTTACTTTTGCATATAAAAATACTGCCTGATCATGTCAAACATAAGATAATTTTCCCCAAAGTTGATAATAAAGTGAACAGATTCACCATGTCCCTGAGCTTGTGTTGATATAATCAGACCTTAGTTATTCTTCATAAAAACCACTGTACATATTCTTTCCTTGCCATAACATAAGTTTCTATAGGAATGTTATCAGGAGAGCAAAAAGCCAGATAACAAGAATCAATAGCCATAGCCACTCCTCTGGACAGGATTCTTATATCCTGACTGGAGTTTCTCCTATGTCATCAATCAAAGCTAGACTATTTTTCTACACAGTATCACAGGAGCGCCATCAATCAAAAGGGAATGTTTTGTGGACAGCCAAGTATCATAAATGACTCACCTGAGAAAACCTTTTATACTATTAGAGACACAAAAGACCCCACTGAATTTTTCTCTGACACAAGAGTTAAAAGATCAAGACTTCCAATATCTCTAAAAAGAGTGAAAGGGTTGCACGTCACAGGACTTTGAACCTCGTGGACTTTTATATTTATGACTTATGGCTATATTTTGAGACTTATCACAATCAACACCAAAGACAAAAAAGTATAATTTGTAATATTTTATTTTTGTGTTCTATATTTAAGTATATATAAGCAAGTGTTTTGTTGGTAAATTACATTTGGCTTGTGATAGCAAAAGAAGAGCTGAGGTCAATTGTTAAGCGTTTTGTCTGAGTAATAAAAATATGCTGCTATTTATTAAGTTTTTATGGACCTTTTGAGAAGTATCATGTTTGGGTTGGGGTATTTAAGGCTTTTCTTTTGTCACTAATATGGTCACTCACTGCCATCGAGTCAATTTCAAGACTTCGGGCTTCTGAGATGCTTTGGACTGCTAGCTGCAAGAACAACAGTTCAAAATCACCAGCCACTCCTGGGAAAAAGACAGAGCTTTCTACACCTGTGAAAAAGAGTTACCGTCTCAGAAACCCAGAGGAGCAGTTCCACTCTGTCTTGCAGGGTCATGATGAGTTGGCCTATCAACTAGATGGCAGTGAGTTCAGTTTTGAGATTTTTTGTTGTTTATTTTTAAGGAAGCTCAAAGGCATCCCAGTAACATGGCATGTGAGCAATTATCTAGAAATACGGAATTATCAAAATAAGTCAAGTTTGGAGATATTTTTTTGGCCTTAACAGATGACATATGCTATTTAAAGCAATCAAGTGGAATAAACTTAATTAGGAAGTGTATTTCAAAAAGAGACGACTGAAGATCAAGTACTGTACCATTTATAGGTGAAGGACATGTAGAAGAACCAGGTAAAAGGAACTATCATGAGATGCCTCAGGGCAAGAGAGAATCATACAAGGAAGAAAGGTGGTCATGTGGGTATATGAACTCCATAGAGCACTACTTACACATCAACTCTAATGAGATCAGAGATTGACCAATGAATTCGAAGCATGGAAACTATCACTGACATTTACAAAGCAGTGGTGGAGACAAAGCCATGATTGGAAGTGTTAATAGAAAAAGAAGAAATTATAGACATCATGATTGCAATTATTCATTCAAGTATTTTAAGTACTTCAGAAATGTATAAGTTAGGACACAAAGTTATGACTAAAGGGAGAACCGATCTCGGAGATCTATGTGTAACCTCCTCCCTGGAAGATGGGCAAGGGGGAGGCGGGTGAGGGGAGACGCCGGGGAGTGTAAGATAAGATATAATAATTATTTATAAACTATCAAGGGACCAGGGGTGGGATCGGGGAGGGAGGTGGACGGGGGAAAAAAAGGGAAACCGAGCTGATTCCAGGAACCCAAGTGGAAGGTGAATTATGTGAATGACGAGTACAACGAATGTATAAGGGTGCTTTGCTCAATTGATGTATGTACAGACTGTGATAAGAGCCTTATGAGCCCCAATAAAAAGATTTTTTTAAAAATAAAAGAAAGACTACACTGAGAAAACAATGTGTTTGTAAATATATGTGTTTTTTGGTGGTGGTGGTATGAAAAATGTTTAAGTAGGTTAAACTAAAATATAATAACAAAAATTGCGATATTCTCTTATTATGCATTAGGATTTTTTAGTGAGCTAATTATAAGGAAGGCATCTGTGCTTGAAAGAAAGGCAATGCATCTCTCTCTCAAGAATAGTTGCAAGAAAAGACAACGTAGACATTGGTTGTGAATCCTGTTTCCATTGATGCCAACCCAATCTCCTTGTATCTTTGTTTTAAGGATAAAGGGAGGTCTTACTACTATACTACTGTAGCTAACTTAGTGTTGTTTATCATGTCCAAATGAAATATTCTTGAGTGTCACATACAACTCATTTCAATGGGGCAATGGTGGAGAGATTTATTATGTGCTCCAGAGGATAGTCTAGCGAGACCAGAAAAAAAAATGGCTTCTCTGAATACAAGGGTCACTCATTCACTACTTAAGTTAATTAATTCTGACTCCTAGGGAGCCCATAATACAGAGCAGAACTGTTCCTGTGGGTTTCCAAGACGGTAACTCTTTAAAGGAGGAGAGAACCTCATTTCTCCTACAGTGTGTCTAGTGATTTCAAACTGCTAACCTTTTAATTAGTGGACCAACCAAGAACCACGAAGGTTCCTTGAGTAGGCATAATTCATGTTTCCCACTGGATGTGAAGGATTCTGGGAATTTCACCGTGAGGATTTTTCCGTTTCTATGAAATGGTTTCTGATGCAAGGGATTCTGGGAAATAGAGTCCAACTCACAATTAATCATATTAAGAATTCCTTTTACCTCAGTGAAAGTGATTTGATGGCAGTGACTTGAGTGAGCCCTGTCTCAAAAAGAACTAGGAACTTAGGACAAGCAAAGGCTCTGTCAAAAATATTGACCAGACTCCATTCTTTTTTCTAACTTATTCTCAGAAGTCAAAAGCTAGCTTATCTCAGGAAGTCTGTGTGAGGCCTCTTTTGTTTGCCCTTCCTCTCTGCTCGCATCTAGGAAGAGGAGGCATCAGACTGGCCCTCAATGTATCTGTAGGTTAAGTTGTGAGATGACTGACATTTAATGATTAACTGGATAATGCTAAAGGGGTCTCACCATTGTCTTGTGTTGGTTCAGGAAAGATATTTTTAATTATCTACCACCCAGAACTTTATTCTTCTAAGTTTTCTTGAATTAAAGCTCATTGTGGATGGTTTTGTTTCCTTGAAAAACTTTTACATTTTCATAAAAATTTCGGTTTGTTCTTTGACAACCCCAGATTGTTTTGATGGCAGCAGGACTATGTTGGACATTGACTGAATGGTTTTCATTCACCTTGCCTATGACCACGTTGCTATAGGGAGATAGTTGAATTCTGATTTAGAAGACGGTGAAAATGAAGTCTTGCTAACCAGTTATTATGTTTCTGTTTCATCTCTCTGATAAGAGAGAATGTTGCTCAATGTGTCCTTTAACATTTATCGAAAAGACTAATATCCACTGAATTCTATTTGTATCTTTGCCTCAAGTCAATAGATTGTCAACATGAGAGTTTATTTCTGGACTCTTAATTCTATTTCATTGACAAATATATCTCTACTTATGCCAGCACCACACTGTTTGGTTTACTGTAATTTTGTACTAAATTTGGAAATTGGGATCTATGAGAAGTCTTACTTTGTATTTTATTTTCTATATTGTTGTAACTGTTTTAATTTTTTTGCATTTCCCTATACATTTTATTGACTTTTCCATGAAAATTTAACAGCAGTGGATATTTGTAGAAAGCATTGTAATATGTAGATTAAATTGGAAAATATGGCAATCTGAAGCATATTAACTTTTCTCTCACTCACTGCCATCAAGCGTATTCCTACTCGGCACAGAGTAAAATTGTCCCTGTGGATTTCCAGGACTAAATCTTTACAGGAGTGGAAACCTCATTGTTTACTCACAGAGCGGCTGTTGGTTTCAAATGTTGACCTTTCAGCAGAAAAAGTAGGAGACTCTCATGTAGGTGGATTGACATATTGGTTGTAGCAATGGTTCAAACATAACAATGATGAGAATGGCATAGGATTGGCAAGTGTTTTGTTCTACAGTACATAAGATCACTATGTCAGACGTGAGCCATTGAGACAGAACTAACAACAGCCTATTAAGAGAGTAATTGTATCCATTTATTTCTATCATATTTAGTCTGAAGTCTACAGAGGCAGTCCTACTCTGTCGTACAGGATCAATATGAATCTGAAACAACTCCATGGCAGTGAGGTGTTTTGTTTTTATTCCTGTAGTTGTAATCCATTTGGGATTTGATTTTGTATAATGCTAATGAGGTGATAGGTAGCGTGTGTCTTGAATCAGTCTCGTTCAAGATATACGGATTGTATTAAGCATAGAGGCAAGCAAGCCAGAATTTCAGGAAATTGCATTGGGTGAATCTTCTACATAAGACCGCTTTAAAGTGTTGACAAGAAAGGATGCTATCTTGAGTACTTAATTGAACCTGACACAAGCCATGGTACCTTCAATCACTTTATGAGCGTGTGAAAGTTGATCACTGAATAAGAGACCAAAGAGGAATTGATACATTTGAACTATGGTGTTGGTACAGGCTTTGAGGGAGCATGAACCAGCCAACATGCTGATCTTAGTCTGCCAGCAGCCAGTGTGGTCAGAAAACAGATTCCTGCTGTTTCAAGTCATCTACGTAGGAGCACTGGTGGTGGAGCGGGTTTTGTGTCAGAGCGCTAACCAACAGATCAGCAGTTCAAAACCATCTTCCATTTCATGAGAGAACGATGCCACTTTCTACCACCATAAGGAGCCAGCCTCTGAAATCCACAAGCGGCAATCACTATGGGTTGTAATCAACTAAGGGCAGCCAGCCTGGTTTTGATTTGGGAATTTGTGGTAATTTGTTATGGCAAACCCTAGGACATGAATACACTGTTAAAATTTGTAATGTAACAGGAATGGTAAGATTTAAATTTCAGGATATACCCATATTGCCGTTCAGGAGTATAGCAACCCCAGATGGTGAAGAATCTTACTTCTAAAGGGAAATGCGGAGCTCATTGAGAGGTCTATTAAAAGCACCGGGTCTTGCGCCTAGTCATTCTTTTGTCCAAACCTGCGGCTTCTGGAAAAATCTCGATTCTCCTAATTTGGTGGCTATTTGATTTGGGTAGGGGCTCAGGTCAGCAGGTAAGTAGTCAAACCGCAAGGAAATACCCGAACAATGTAACACTGCTGACAGCATCTCAGATGAAGAAATTGTGGTATCATTTGTGGTGAGCAAAGATCTTAGCCAGATATTTAAAGGAAATTTCAGAGAACCAGGTGACAGAAAGGACCACTGGAGAAGCTTGACGTATATTTGTGGATCGAATCAACCAGCAGGAAAAAGAGAAAGTAAAGAAAACCCATAAAAAGTGTCTCACAGGGGCCCTAGATTTTAGACTAATCAGAAAAAAATTATTTAAACCAGCTGTTATATTTTTAAAAGTAAAGGAGACTGTCTAAGGCATTAAAGTATGAAAATAATATCTCAGGAAAGTAGAGATTAACACACGAGAGGAAATCACAACAACGGACTAAATGGCAGCCATGCACTGCAGTGGGACCAAAAGGGGAAGAAGAAAGGAGAAACTTTAGTCCTGAAAAGCAAAACAGTTTTTGTGAACTAATGTTTAAACTATAAGTTTTAAATTATAGCTCAGAAACAATTGATAGACAGTAATTAGAGTATACTAACAAAATCCTACTTTTCTGTCAAATCCATCCTATATTGTTCTCTCAAAATCTAGTTCTACAAAAAACCTCCAGGATCTTAATGTAGCAAGTTTGGTTCTCAGCAAACGTTCAAGACACGTGGGTAGTGTCTGGAGAGCTGTGCTCTGATGTTTTAGCACATAAACTACATATATGAATACAGTGCTCCAATCATCCCAGGTTAATCGAATACAACCATTTCTGTGACAACTCTGTAGAACTTACTAATTAATGAATGAAAATACAATGATTTTGATGATATAATAGCTTGTCTGCAAGATTTTTTAAAACTTTGTCTTTAAGCTTAAAAATTATAGACAGACCATTTTCAGTAAATTTATGTTATATTAGATAATTGGCTATAATTATATCCATTTGCATCTTTCAACATATCATTTACCCCTAATCTTCCAAATATTAGTGCCTATTTTGAATAGTATCTTTGAGAATCTATAGGTAAAATTATATAGCCAGAAAAGAGATTTTAATATTTTTGTATGTGTTCATTTTAATCCATCAACAGAGCTACTTAAATCAAGGACCTTTGCTTGATAATCAAATAAAGGAATACATATTCAAATTTTCATGGATCAGGATTAAAAAATACAAATGTCACAGATATGGATTGCACAATTTATACTAAAGTTGCAAAATACTACTAAATACTAAGTTAAATTTAAATGATGGAAATAGTAATTATGAATGTTTTTAATTGACCACATTGAATTATAATTAAATAAGTCAATACTTATTTTTCAGATATTATTGACTTTAGCTTTCCTTTCCTTTTTTTTTGTTGTTGCAGATTTGGACATCTAGACAATGATCTTTCAGTGTCTGCATTCGGGGTTTGATGTCTGGCCAATACATCTCAAGTTTTGCCATGACCAGGAGAGGTTTTATATGCTTCTATGAATCTAAGACGATATCAGCTGAATGTCCAAAATAAAACAGACCAAGAGGAAAAGTCTGGTGATCTCTTTGTGAAAATCTGCCCAAACAAATATGAATCACAAAGTCCTATCCTACTGTGCAGGGGTTGTCTTGAGTTCAGGTCTTCGCTGTGGAAAATCAATGGTGAGTATCCAGTTTTGCTTTACTAATACAATTGAGTTAACTTAATACAAAATAACTACACCAGAATAATGATTCATTAGAGTGCATATATCTATGTAACTACTGCTCTCTATACTCTTCAAAAAATCCTGATTAGAATGGTATATTCCTATATATTTTATTCACATCTTCACAAACCACATGTGATTTGAAATGTACACACACACACAGACACACACACTGCTTTGAACAGTTCTTAGAAAATTCCATTATCTTCTAATTCTATTTTCTACAAATTTTTGAAGGCTCTTCATATACGAGAGTATATAATATATTATACAATTATACAATAGATATTAAATCGAAAGTTTTATGTATATGTGCATTTAAACCCAATGTAAATAAAACAAAAGCAGTCACAACTTCACCAATAAACAACATCATGATAGAGAAAAGACTAAATTTGCCTAGGATTTCAGTTACCTTAGATTCACAATAAATGCTCATGGAAGCATCAATAAGAAATCAATGACTGTTTGTTTTGGGTCTTCTGATGCCTGATACCTGATCCTGTCAACACCTCATGATCACAAAGACTGATGTGCTTGTTCCATGTGGGCTTTGTTGCTTCTCTGCTAGATTGCAGCCAGTCAGGATGCAGTGTAGCAATGATGAAACTGACAACTTTCCTTTAGTTCCTAAATGCTCCCCCCACACGACCCACTATCATGATTCCAATTCTACCCTACAAATCTGACTAGACCAGAGGATGTACACTGGTACAGATAGGAACTGGAAACACAGGGAATCCAGGGCGGATGATCCCTTCAGGACCAGTGCTTAGATTGGCAATACCGGGAGGGTGGAGGCAGGGTGGGGTGGAAATGGGGAACTGATTACAAAGATCTACATATAACCTCCTCCCTGGAGGATGGACAACAGAAAAGTGGGTGACGGGAGTGAGTAATATATGACTAAATAATAATAATTTATAAATTATCAAGGGTTCAGGAGGAAGGGGGGGAGCAGGGAGGGAGGGGAAAATGATGAGCTGACACCAAGGGCTCAAGCAGAAAGCAAATGTTTTGAGAATGAAGATGGCAACAAATGTACAAATATGCTTGACACAATGGATGTATGTATGGATTTGTGACAAGAGTTGTACAAGCTTCCAATAAAATGATTTAAAAAAAAAAACACTTCCAACCTTGAAGACCCAGACACTTTATCTTCTAATATCTAGGCACCATCAGCTTTCTTCACCACATTTGCTTTTGCACACATTTTTTATTCGGTGATCCTGTCAGGAAGGTGAGTATCACGGAATGCCAGGTTATTAGAACAAAGTTTTCTTGCATTGAGGGGGTAATTGAGTAAAGGCCCAATGTCTATCTGTTACTTTGATTCTTAAAATATAAATATATGTACATAGACCTCTATCATTATATTTTTATATATTTACATATATACATGCCTTTGTATATACCTCTATAAATGTCCTTTGCCTCTAGTTCTTTCCTTTGTTTCCTTTTATTTCCTCTTGCCCCACTATCAGTTCCAACCTTCATTTGGCTCCCAGTGATTCTTCTAGCCTACCTTGCATTTGATCAATCCCCACCAGGCTTTCTATGCCCTCCTCACCATTGATTTTAGATCACTTGTTGCTCCCTTGTCCCTGGGTTTGTTAGCTCCCCACTCCCTTTCCCCCCACCTCCCGTTCTCCTCTGTCCCCCAGAACTATCAGTTCCATTGCTTTCTCCTCAAGATTGTTTATCTTTCCCATCTTATATAGACATGAAAAAAAGGAAGAAGGGGGGAAAATGGGGGTTGGGGTTGAGGGATAGTTCCAGATCTGTCTGCTGCTTTTATGTATATTTTCTGATCAAATCTGATAAGGTGCCAAGCCCTGCCCTCTGAGTCTGAAGTCTATTTTCAGGATTCCTCTGGAACTTCCTTGCTTTGTTCCCTTGCTGTTCTGCTGTGCTACCTTTGTGTTTCACCAAAGTGGGTGTAGAAGGGTCAGACAGGGCACAATTCATGTACTGTGTCTCCAGAGCTGTTCCCCCTAGCGCTGTGGGTCTGTGAAGGGAGATCGTGTCTCATGGTGGGACCATCCCTATTTTCTTCTCTGTGTCTTGGCTCCTAAGAGCAGAAACGGTTTCCATGGGTTTGGCTGTTCAGGATGTGGGGTCTCTCTCTCTCTCTCTCTCTCTCTCTCTCTCTCTCTCTCTCTCTCTCTCTCTCTCTCTCTCTCTCTCTCTTTCCCTCTCCCTCTCCCTCTCCCTCTCCCTCTCCCTCTCCCTCTCCCTCTCCCTCTCTCCTGGGCTGTATCTTCAGTGCTGTCTTCTATGGCTTACTCTTCTGGGATTGGGGCTGGCGCTGCAGATCTCAGTGTGTTAGTTTGCTGCCTCATTCTGCCATGTTGCCCTTAAGGCTTGGTTTACCAGGTTGATATCTGGTCCCTCTCTCCCTTTCCTGTGGAGACATAAACAATATCCTCCCTGGGGTTATTAATTACCTAGAATATGGGAAGAAATAGGGGACTAACAAAAGTAAATATGAGAAGATTTTTAAAAAAAAATCAGTGATATAGTGCTGCACAAGATCTATTGAAAGATTTAAAGAGCAAAGATACACCCAAGATTTGATGTTTTCTATTGCCTCATAAACATGTAAAAGCCAGATAGTAAATAAGGAAAACCACAGAAATATTGATGCATTTGAAGTATGGGGCTTCCAAAGACTACTGTGGATTTTGTAAAGAGGAAAAATTGTGTAGCAGGACTGCTCTTTTGGAAGAAGGATGGCAAGACTCCCTTTCAAACATGTTCTACATGCTCTAGGTGAAACTGTTAGGTAGCTAGATCTAGGGACAGGGGTTTCCCCCCTCACTCCACCCACCCACCATGCCTGCAAAGACGCCCTAGAGGAGGTTGGAAGGAAATCAGGCAACCATCAAATGCCTCTGGAGACCTCAAACTGAGCATGCACACTAAAGCCACTAAGCCAGGTGAGAGTTGTCCAAACTCAGCCCAGGCTAGTGACATCACCCAGGTGGGCTCAATCCAGCCAATGGGGCCAACCAATACCTTCAGCTATGCCTTCCCCCACTGTGGCTGGGTTGGAGTAAAGGCAGGGAGCACTCTCTGGCAAGCTCTCTCTGGTGCCTGCTCTTGCCACAGTTCCTCTTGCCCTGGCACTTGCTAGCCCCTCCGCTCTCTTGCCCTGCACTCTGGCTCACGTTCCATACCTGGGGATGCCCTTTTCCACGAGGTTGCTTGTGCCTAGTTGTGAACCCCTTTGAGACTGTGAAACTTGAAACTTGTCCTTCCTTCATAGAACTTTTGGATGACAAAACAATCTTCTGCGTGAAGTATTTCACTGTTTGAAGGCAAGATCCGAGGTATTACCCACTCGAGATAACTCACAAAACTAGTCCAGGAAAAGGGCATCGGAACTGGCAAAGTAGAAGGTTAGCAAAATGAAAAAAACCTGCAATCATTTGGGTTGCACTGTGGCTGAGCAATGGGCTCAAACATACCAGCAGCTGGGGGAATGACTCAAACCCCTGCAGGGTTTACCTCTGTCATATGTGGCCCCGTTATGAGTCAAAGCCAACAAAGACAGCATGTACTAGACATTTTACAAGGTGTTTTAAAATGGTGTTCAAGATTTTTCATTAATTTGCAAATTGGCTTTGATGGTGGAACTATTTCTTAAACAGAACTGCTTTCTGAAAAAGTTTTATATTTCCAGAAGAATGATTATCTTCAAGAAAGACAGGTAAATGTCAATGTAATTTAATAGATGTGTGAAGAAGTTAATTATGACAGAGGTTAATTGAAATTTATGGAAATGTATTGACATAATTAAACTTTCAGAAACGCCGGAGACATTTTTAGAAAGCAAAATTGTCAACTCTCTTCATATCTTTATATCAAACCAGTAGTCCATTATCATCTGTGCATGCAGACACAGGCGCGCGCACACCCCTCATGTCTGAATGTTGTTTTTATTTCTGTTTGTTAGTTGTTATCTTCATTGTTCTTCCCATTCCAAGAAAAAAATCATGTTTTCATAGAAATATGGAATTATTTTGTTCTCAGTGTTTGGTAGATTCCCTTAGAGTCTCTCTTTATAGTTCACCAGGAATGAATTCTTCTATATTCATAATTTGACCCAACGCCTTGATCTAGATAAGTTACTTGTTCTCAAAGTCCTGATTTTGAGTATTTTCTCACAATTCCATTCCTTTGAATATTTGAAGATAGCATAATATGAAATATATTTATTTTAAAATCACAGCTAGGATTTAGAGAAAGGAGAGTATAGAGATTACAGATAAAAAATTAGCCATAACTGGAAAAATGATGAAACTGGGAACTCAGAGTTTTATTACATGATACTTTTTTAAAATATGTGAAACCTCCCACAATGTTTATTTTAATTTGTTTCCCTTTGGTCATCCCATACTATCAAGCAGTCATTTCTCAAATAGACTCAATTATTACCAATGTTTAAACAATACTTGAACAATACTTACTTATCATCAAAGCTACTTCCAGAATATTCCCTAGACCCACTATCAATCATTTGTTTAACTTGTTCTCAGATTTAGTCTTCTCCCACACCGCTCTGGTCAAATATCCAAACCCATCCATGATGCAAATTTGAATGAATGAATGAATGAATGAATGAATGAATGCTATTTCCCCTGGTCCTTTTGAGCTCATTCTCCTACCCCCTTTCTCTAGGTCTCTACTAACTACTTATTCTCACATTTCACTTCTTTTCTAATTCTTTCTGGTTGCTAAATATTGGGGCACCCAGTATTTGTTCTACTATTTGCTCTTCTTTATTTAAACTACAAGTCTTTGTGACCTAGTGACCAGCAAATTTATAGTCTTTGAGATTCAAGCTCAATATCCTATGTCTTATATCCCAATTTCCTCCAGTTGGAATTTACCATAGATTTTCAATATCAACCAGCTGAAGTGGACCCCTTACTTCACATCCCTTTCTTGTCACACATATTGTGACAAATTTAAGTAAAAGATAAGGGATTTGTTCACAAGCCTTAAAAACAATCCTCTTTGCCCAGGTATCCCCTGATTGAGGAGCATTCACTTTAGTCACTTCACTTGATGGAAGGCATATTTTAGGACCTATTTTTGCTAATGGAATGAAGTTGAAATATAGATTTTTCCCTTTAGGAAAAAAAAGGCAGAACATTGAAACTTGCACCATACTTCTGTTTTGTAGCTAGCTGTGAAAGAGATAGTGTGTGTCTTGGGTAATGTGGTAGTTATCTAATCTGGCGTCAATTTGAGGATTAAGAGTGTAGGGGTGGAGTCTAGTCTGTCAATGAGTTCATAGCCAATGAGACTGCCATGTGGGCATGGCCTTCTCCTGAGAATTCTGGGAACTGCAGTGTTTCCTCTTGGGAGGTGAGAGACATACTCTCTTTTGGTTCACTTCCTTGGAGACTATCTAATGACAAGGCTGACTCCCTGTGAGACATCTCTGAGGAGAAGCCACATGGGCCTACCTTGATGCAGCCCTGCGTGCTGGAGAAACCATGTTGGACCCCTTCTGGTTCTGAGATGCTTACAACGCCACTGGATCCCAAGACTTTCTATCCACTGACCTGTGAGCGGCCTGCACTCGGCATTATCGCATGTGTTTCATGAGTCAGCAGAGGATTTTATAGATTGGTATCAGACATATGGGCTACTATCGGACTTATGGACTTGATCTGGACTGGGCTGGGATTTTTCAACTTCTCTTGTATATAAAATTCTTTCGTATAGACATATGAGTCTCCCTGGATTTGTTTCTCTAATCTACCCAGATGAACACAGCAAGAGTAGACTTGCCAAGATCCTTTCCCAGGACCTACTTTATTCATGAGGATCTTACACAATAAATTATTCTAACTTTGAATCCTGTAATCTGTAAAGTGTTTTCTGTACATGGGTCAAGAGTTTCATATGCAAAGTGTTGTGAAAGCTTGATGATGGTCTCACAATGAAGGCAGGTCAGTGTTAAAGGCAAAGTCTTTTAAGTGGACAAAAGTCTCACTGGGGGTTGTTTCAACAGTATGAATGTTGAGTATTCTTGACCATGAACTTTGGATTCACCAAGCTCCAAGGTATCAGCAAGGTTCATTGTTTTTTATATTAATATTATAAAATGTAAAAAGTGAAAATAGAAAAAAATAATTAATTTAAAACATGAAAATAGTACATATGTTTCTTTGCCAGAAAAATTAAAGTTAGAGATTATTTTGCTTCCTATGGAGTAAGAAGGTTTATGTCAAACATTACAATTTATACTCCTATATATTTTACATACTGTGCATATTTCTTGTCAGATTTATTTAATTACAGATTGTCTATATAAACATTTTCTCTTCCAATGGACTTATATTAAAGTTTGATTAATTCCTTTGTTAATTAATATATTGCATATACCTTTTGAGAAATGATCATTTTTCTACGAATTATTGTTTTAAAAATTTAACAGCACACACAGGCCAACTGGTGGATTGCAGAATATGCTCTGACCACTAGTCAGCGTTCTCTTTCTTTGCGAGATGGTTTTATTAAGAATGTTTCATGAAGAATTTTCAGTTTGGAAGGGTCTGATGGGTCAGGAGAGAAAAGAAATAGCATTAATCTTTATACCTATCAAACAGTTTTGTTGAAATCTCCCTCTTCGAAATACAAAATGGTGAGAGAACAATTGCTAATTAACTAGGACAATGTTGCTTAAATTTGGGCTAGTGCTACTTTGGATCATTTTTGAATCAAATGTTTTTGTACTACAGTCGTAGATCTGATTTGGATCACTAGAAATGGAAACTACTTTAGAGCACAGCTCTCAAGTATAATTTTTTTAAAAAATCATATTTATTAGGTCTCGATGCAAAGAGGAGAGAAACACAAAGGCAAAGACACATCATCCAATCGAGGGATACTATCAGCAAGAAGTTATAATGGAATTCAAATGTTGGCAGAGACTCTGAGGCTTTAGCAGATGGGAAGACAAGGAATCATCTTAGAACTATGATTAGTGGCAGATCAGTGTATCATAACTGGAAAGCAGTTTCATCTGGCATGTAGCTCTTTCAGAGGTTGGTTGGTCTTCTGGATTCTTTGGACTTGAGCCACTTGATGGCATGCTTACCTGTTGATGGCGGGAGCCATCAATGGCCTGGATTCCATTGACTCTTAATCCCGTAGAGTGTGGTCTTCCTGCATCATCTTCCTGTGTCCTGGTTCTTCATCTCCCTCATAGTTATACAACTTAGGAGGAGCCTACAGCTTAACATATGACCCATGGCCTTGAACTGGACTGGACTTTTCTTCTACAAATATGTGAAATACTTTCTTGACATAAGGGTCACTGAGGTTAAGGTTGTCCTGTGTAGTTAAAATCCCCCTCATTACATGGTACTCTATGGGGTGAGGTATTTGATGACTACAGGTATATATATTAAAGATATCTTGGTAATTTTCAACTTTTTAAAGTCTAGATAGGGCATATTGAGTGACAGAGGACTGGTGAGTAGAGGACACATGTATTTGGTCTTTAGTTGTATAGGCGGGAATAAGGACTTTCAATATCTAATTGGAATTTTGGTATATGTGTGCATGTGATTGCCTTTATGCTTCTGTGCGCCTATAGATGCATGCTTAAACTAATTTAAGAAAATCAGTATAATATTAAACACAGAGAGAGAGATGTTGAGAGGTGAAATTTTAAAACAATGAAGAATTTGAAGCACTGAGATTAAGGGTGATTTAAGGCTATGGCAAGGTTAAGGGTGATGTACAAGGTTAAGGGTGATGCAAATCTCTAATGCCAAATTTCTTTCTATGTTATACACACACACACACACACACACACACACACTGAGTTTAAGAACAGAACTCCCACTTTTTTTTTTAATCCAAACCCTATGAGTGATGCTAACATATTAAGAAAATGCCTAGGGGCCATACCTCCCTATTTTTTACCAGTGTTGTTAATTATTCAGTCTTCTTACCCTGTGAATCCTCTACGAAAACATCAATAGGAGTTCAAGTGACTTAGAAAATCACTCAGATTTCCACGTGACATGATGCAACACAGGAGAGTAGACACCTACTCTGTCCTCTCTTGGTCACAGAAGTCTAGAGTGTCAATCAAACACTAAAAGAGTCACATGGAATGAAGACTCTACTCTCCAGAGTCAATCTGTAACATTGTTGCTTCAGAAGTTAGCCAACTACATAATAATATTTATTATTATGCCAGTGGCTTCTTAGGCAGCCAGCATCACTCATGGGTCTAAATCCGGGAACATGGATGGTCTTTTCATAAGCCCAGTCCTCAAACTTTTTAAACAGGGGACCAGTTCACTGTCCCTCAGACTCAATGGAGGGGCGTAGTATAGTTTGTTTTTGTTTTTTTAACTATGAACAAATTCCTGTGCACACTGCACATATCTTATTTTGAAGTGAACAAACAAATGGGGCAAAAACACTCCGCGGGCTGGTTAAGGCCTGCGGGCAGTAGTTTGAGAACGCCTGCGGAGTCCTAGAGAGAACTCCAAGAAACCAGTGCATGCGATTATGAAGGGGATCTTGAAGTTCAGCGTTCTCCAGATGTGCCTCCAAGAAACCAAACTCCTTGCCATGAAGTCAATGCTGACTCATAGCGACCCCTGTGGGCCTCCGGGCCTGTAACTGTTGACATGCGAGGAAAGCCCAGTCTTCCTCCCACGGAGCTGCTGCTGGTTTCGAAGGCTGACCATGTGTATCGTAGCCCAGTGTGTAATCACTGCACCATCAAAGTTCCTCAGAATGCATCTAGATTGTGTTAATTGCTATGAAACAAAAGATGTTGAATTACATTTTGAACCGAAAGCACACATTTGAAAGATAGCAGTAGTTTAAGCTAGTTCACACAAGTCAAAATTCCTCATAGTTACAGAAATACCTGCTGAGAAAATTAGAGGTTTGCATTGTTCACACAAAGTGGGTGAATCAGAGAGCCTATTTTAAGTAGGTCAGACCAAGACGATTTGTGCACAGTAGTTACATTTGGGGAGTTAACTGAAAGGTCAACAGTTTGAAACTACTAGTCAGCTCCCCAGGAGGAAGATGAGGCTTTCTGCTCCTGTACAGAATTAACAGGCTCGGAAAGCAAGACTGCTCACTTCAATGCCAGCAAGGTCAATCACAAAACACTCCTCTGGATAAAGCTGAAGCTTTCTACTGACACAAAGGCTTAGTCTCAGAAATCCACAGGGGCAGTGACAGCGAGAGGGCACCCAGGAAGACAGTGTATCCTGTCCATAAAAGTCTGGTTCCTTAGGCAACAGGTTAACAGATGTCTTGTATACCAGGTAAAGGGGAACAGTTCTTCTGGGACAGTCTGGCTTGAGTCCTAGAATAACCTCTTAGCTTGAAGGGGCATGTCCACATCCTACCTGCTGGTTTTAGTAAAAAGTTTTCTCCTTCAGATGGAGATGAGTTAATTTTCATCTCTAAAGGGAGTTAGCAAAGGTTGGTTAGCTAATCCTGAATTCTAACAGAAACGCAAAAGGAAACAAAAGGGAAACAACCTATCCAAAGCCTCTGCGAAATGCTGAAATCCAGTGCTGTGTCAGCCTGCAGAGTTATATATGTGAGAACTGAAAAGAAATTCAGGAAGAGCAATTGATGACGATATGTAAGCATCATGTAAGTTGAAAAAAATCTTTATATGGAAACTTTTTCAGAAATAGAATTATGTAAGCATATGAATTTTTAATGTCAAAGCTTTCGTATAACTTTGACTTAAACATTCCTCTTAGATAGGAAATATTGTTCGAGAATTTTTCACATATTTACTGTAAGTCCTATTGAAAGCATGTATTAATTTAGAAAGTTGACAGAGACTCTCGTTGAGAATTGCTCTAACAGAGAAGAAACTCCAGATTGAAATATAATATAGAGAGGCCTATCTATTAAGTTTTAAGCAGGTGGAAGACAAAGATAGAGACAAATCATGCAGTTGAAAGTGACCATCCATATAAAGAACTTAAATAGGACATAGGGAATAAAGGAATAATGGTTGGCAGTAAAACAAATTCATCACAGTTGTTGACAGAACTGCAAAAGCAGTTAAGAGTCCATGATGGAGAAACATACACTTTTATTGAACATTAGAAAAACCCACAAGATTGGTGACTCATGACTGAGACCATTGTTCTTGTTAGGGGGCTTCCATTGTCTTGAGACCAGTTCTACCCCAACTCCCTCATAACTGCAGATCTCATTACGGAGTCGATGACCTCATGTTAAATCACATCATCAGGGAGACAGGCCTCCACTGACAACCCACTGAGAATCCTGGCCCAGCCAAGATGTCAGAAGACCTAACGGTCACGCTCTCTTTATTTGCTGCACACTTGAGATGATGACACGGGCCGCTTATGTGTCTAGGTTCTGTTTTCCTCGATGTTCTCTACAGAATTTCTTCTCTTGAATTTTGCAATCGTCCTATTAAGTACAATTTTCCCAAATATGCTAACATAAGTCAAGTGTTCTAATACTGTTATGACATTACAGTCATTATCTACATATATTTCTTTCATGATATAAAGAGATTTAGCTAATGGAGTAAGGAATAACTGCTTGCCTGCCACCAAAAGGTTTGTGGTTATAAATGATTGATTAGACACTCGACGAGAGAAAGACGTGGCAGTCTTTTTACATAAAGATTACATGCTCTGTACATCTATGTTCAATACTAGTCCACTTTATAGGGTCACTATGGGATGCAATCAACCTAATAGGCATGGATGTGCTTTGGTCATAAATCAAGGGTTAAAATCCATCTGTTTAACATTTTTTGGGGAAAAATATATTTAAATATGTAAAAAATAACTAAAATATTTCAAGGTGTACACATGCCTTTTTATAATGGTAATATGAACTATGCATACCCAATGGGATCATATAACATGGTGAATTTTGCAGATTTATTGGGTTACTGAATTGTTCTTTCATATGGCTAAAATATACAACAGGATTTGTTGTCAAGAGATTGAATAATATATAAACGTTTGTTCTAAAACCTTATTTTTGATTGATGAAAGTCCTTTTCAAGTTTGGTATTGTCTTTTCATAAGTTTACCATTTATCCAGTATCACTGAGTCAGATCTGATTCAAAATGACCTAATAAAATGTTTTCAAAACTGTAAATCTTCAAGGTAGCAGACAGTATCATCTTTCTCTGACAGAGCTCTGAGTGGGTTTGAACCACTGAGCTTGCTATTAGCATTCCAGTTCTTATCCTACAGTGCCTCCAGGATTCTAGAATACTAAAAAGAAGTCATGTAATTGACTTACTTCAATCATTCACAGTAAATTGATGTCTTAGTCATCTAGAGCTTCTGTGATAGAAATACCATAGGTTGGAAACTTTAAAGCAGAAATTTATTTTCCTTCAGTTTAAAATGCCAGAGGTTTAAACCCAGGGCTCACCAGCCTGTGTGATCATGAGGTGCCAAAGGGATCAGTTATCAGGCATCATCAGAATGAAAAATCTTACCATAGTGAATGGGGGGAGGGAGTGCAGAGTGGAGACCCAAAGTCCATTTGTAGGCCTCTGGCTATCCCCTTACAAAAGGATCTCGGGGAGGAGATGAGCCAGTCAGGGTGCGAGGTAGCAACGATGAAACATACAACTTTCCTCTAGTTCCTAAATGCTCTCTGCCCCCCCCCCCACTACCATGATCCCAATTCTACCTTGCAAGTCTAGTTAGACCAGAGATTGTACACTGGTACAGCTTGAAAAGGGAAACACAGGGAATCCAGGGTGGATGATCCCTTGAGGACCAGTGGTGTGAGTGGCGATACTGGGAGGATAGAGGGACGATGGGTGGGAAAGGGGAACTGATTACAAGGATCTACATGTGACATCCGCCCTGGGGGACAGACAACAGAAAAGTGGGTGAAGAAAGACGTTGGACAGTGTAAGATATGACAAAATGATAATTTATAAATTATCAAGGGTTCATGAGGGAGGAGGGAGCAGGGACGGAGGAGGAAAATTAGGACCTGATGCCAGGGGCTTAAATGGAAAGCAAATGTTTTTAGAATAATGAGGGCAATGAATGTACAAATGTACTTTACTCAATTGATGTATGTATGGATTTTGATAAGAATTGTATGAGCTCCTAATAAAATGATTAAAAAAATAGAGGAAAGTTGTATGTTTCATCGTTGCTACACTGCACCCTGACTGGCTCATCTCCTCCTGGCGACCCTTCCGTAAGGGGCTGTCCAGTTGCCTACGAATGGACTTTGGGTCTCCACTCCACACTCCCCTTCATTCACAATAATATATTTTTTTGTTCTTTGATGCCTTATACCAGATACCTTTGACACCTCATGATCACACATGCTGCTGTGCTTCTTCCATGTGAGCGTTGTTGCTTCTCAGCTAGATGGCTGCTTGTTTATCTTCAAGCCTTTAAGACCCCAGACATTATATCTTTTGATAGCCGGGCACCATCAGCTTTCTTCACCACATTTTCTTATGCACCTGCTTTGTCTTCATGGATTGTATCCGGAAGGTGAGCATTAAGGAATACCGGTTTAATAGAACAAATTGTTTTTGCATTGAGGTAGTACTTGAGTAGAGAACCAATGTCCATGTGCTACCTTAATACTAACCCTATAAATATATGCACATAGATCTATTTCCCCATTGCCATATATAAGTATATTTACTTATGTACATGCCTGTATTTAGACCTCTATAAATGCCCTTTGCCTCCTATTTCCTTCCTCTAATTCTTTTTACTTTCCTCTTGTCCCACTATCATGCTCAGCCTTCATTTGGGTTTCAGTAATTCCACTCAGTTACATTGCCCTTGATCAAGCCCTACCAGACCTCCTATACTCTCCTCGCCATAGATTTTGGATTACTTGTTGTTCCCTTGTCCCTGAGTTTAACACCCACTTCCTTCCCCTGCCCCCCTCCTATGTTCCCCCGGAACCATCAGGCCTGTTGTTTTCTCCTCCAGATTGTTTATCCACCTATCTTATCTAGATAGAACAGCAGAGATAATAATATGCACAAAAAACAAGACAAAGCAAGACAAAGTAACAAAAGAAAACAAAACAACAACAAACCAATGACAAAAAAGAAGTCTATAAATAGTTCCAGTCTGTTTGTTGATGTTTAGGAGTGTTTTCTAGTCAAGTCTGATGGGGTTCCATGCCATGGCCCCAATGTCTATGTTTGGTATTTCTGGTGACTTCGTTGCTCAGTTCCCCTTGCTGTTCTGTTGCAGTGTGGTGGGGTCAGATCAGGCACAATTCCTGCACTGTGTCTCCAGTGTTGTCCCGGTAATTATATGGGTCAGTGAGGGATGTTGTGTCTCATGGTGTGGCCAGCCCTATGGTTCTCTCTGTGCTTTGACTGCTCTGAGCAGGAATATTGTTCTCAGGGCTTGGTGAGCCAGGATGTGTTCCACTCTTTCTTCTCCCTTCATTTGCTCCCATGAGCTCTCATCATATATGTTCCTCTACCTGAGCTGTAGCGTCAGTGCTATCCTCTGAAGTAAATTCTTCTGTGTGTGTGGGGGGGGGGGGCGGCGCTGTCTACTTAGTTGGGTTTGGGGCCAGCACCTCAGACCTCTCTACTGGTTCCCTGCTTCATGCCAGTATGTTGGGTTAACATCTTGGAGCATCGGGTTGAAGTCTGGTGTCTCTTTTCCTGTGGAGATATAAACAACACCCTCCCTTTGGGTGGGTTAGCGCCCTTTTCCTGGCTACCCATAAATTTTATTTATCCCCCACCCCAACCATTTAGTTGGCTACCATATGTATCCCTGGATTTGGTCTGCCCCCTGTCATATTACCTAGACTTCACCCCAGGAATATTTGTATATGGTAGATTTTTC